>NC_134899.1:49506459-49851459 GCF_041734735.1 Babylonia areolata | reverse complement strand
GATGGCATGATCCAGGCTTGAATAAATATGCTACTTATAAACTGGCTTTTATGACTTTCTTGCCGGCGTTGTAGTTGTCGCGGCTGCACATGATATTATCAGATGATAGGAATATAAACAGCGTTGGAGCTTCTTTTCAGAAGAATTTTCTGGGTTGATTTCTTTACATTTCTTATTTACCTTTTCGCAAGCGTTTAATGGTACTGACTGAAATTCAACGAGCACACACAATCAAGTCAGCATTTGTACTTTCGGTTTCAACGTCCTGTCTAGTTGACTCCGCACACTGCGCCCCAACCCCCACCCCACCCCTCCCCAAACCCACTAAAGAACATTGTTGATTGCTATAAAAAGCTCAACATTATTATTTTTCCTAATTGTGATCAAACTTGGATCATCGTAAAGACCTAGAAGAGTGTAAAACACGACGCTGCCAATTTTTGATTGCAAACTATTGAATCCATGATCCAGTCCATATCAACTTCAACACACAGAAACTTTCTTTAATTGATAAAACTGGCATTCTGCATTCATCTCATATTTAGTTTCAGTCCATTAACATTTGCAACTGCTGTATTTGCCTAACAATATTTTAGAACCATATATTCCGCGCTCCCCTTCCACTATACCGTTTCTGCGGGACTAGTAAATTTTTTGTCATGGCCGCTGTTACTAGCGAAGCGAGTTTGAGAATGTGTTAAGATATAAATATGCCAGTCACTGATCGTACAGAAGCACAAATATTCATTTAGAAGGTATCAAAAAGAAGGTTCTGATAACATCTTTTTATTCCTCTACGATGGCTGACAAAGTGCCGGAATATTTGTCAGCAGAAGAACTGCGAAATCGCCTTTACCACAGTTTGAGAAACCGCGGACTGGTCAATTCCATCAAGGTTCGGAGTGAAAATGTTGCATGTTCGTCTAAAAAATACGTGCATCTTTATTGGGGATACAAAATGACCATCGTTGCATATTGCTAGTAACCCCTTATGGTTTTATTAGAAAAGCGCCTTGCATTTTCTATACTTTTTGTCTCCAGAATGATGTCAAGTTCAGACATGCATTTCCCACTCCTGTTTGTAAACATGCATTTGTTTGGGGTTCAGGGCAGAGGTTCACTACATAAGTCACGAAACATTGTTTGACAAAAAGATATTGGTATCAGTTTGATGTCATATATTTCTCTGTATTGCTTTTTGTTTGACTTTAATGTTATACATTTCTCTGTATTGCACTTTGCTTGACTTATCATATTTAGCATGCAATATAGTACACCCACTTGCCCAGCAAACACATCTTTCACACACACACACACACACACACACACACACACACAGTTGGTGAATTTTATTTGCACATGTGCACTATACTAGAGCTAAATTAGCAGAAGCGAATAGCAAACAGAAATTATCCAGTGCACTTGGATCCTAAATTTCAGCACTCATTCTCGATGTATATGAAGTGTGTGTGTGAGGGAGAGAGAGAGATGCATAGGTATTAAAAGAACAAAACAATAACCATATGTTTGTGCATGTTTATTTGTTCAGCTGTTTTTTCATCAGAGTATGTATATATGCTAATATGTTTTGTGTTTTAGAGTGTCTGTCTCTGACTGTATTGAAAATAAATTAATGTGTCAACATTGCAGTCCCAGCTCCGTACCAACTTGATCACAGAGCTACAGTCTGTACAAGGACCTCTAACTCTCCATGACCTTGAACCTCAGGAAAGTGACCCCTTGATATTGCGAGCTGCCAACAGTCTTGTGGCAGACCATATGCGTCGTGCAAAATATGAATACTCACTGGGTGTGTTTCTGCCTGAAAGTGGGCTTTCCCAGGACAAGGTGAGTACAGTATGTTTGTGTTGGTATGTGTGATAGAGCATATATGTACAAGTTGCTTTGTGCTGATGCAGACATATATCATGTACATTCTTTGCATGTGTATAGACTAATACACTTTATAAAGTGTGTGCATGTGTATCTGTTGGAGGAAGAGTGTGTACATCTGTTTGAATTGTATGTATCTGGGCATGTGTGTGAGAGAGAGAGAAAGAGAGACAGAGTGTGTATGTGGTAGGGTGATGGTAATGAGGTAGAAAACCAGTGCACCCTTGAAAATTCTGTAGCAGCTTGTAAGTCAGATTCTGCTTAGTATAATATAGCATGAGATTTTATACATTATCTTAGTTCACTATGCTGTGCCCCAGCCACCAGCTGTCATGGGCCAGATTCCATATCTCCATATGTGTGTGTTCATGTGTTCGTGCATGCATGTGTGTGTGTGTATGTGTGTGTACAATGTATCTGATTTCAGTCCAAGGTTTGAGTATGCGACTGCAGATCTGATGCACAGAATTGCAACAAACCTACACATTTTTTTATGTGATGATTTTCAGATTTTCCAGCCAGAGGACTTGATGAGACTGCTTCATATCAGCCCACAGTCAAGGCTGTACAAGCAGCTTGTAAGTTTCAATAAGAACATCTAGCCACGCTTCCAGATTCTATAGACTGTTACTAGCATTAGTATTACAGTGCATCATGATATTTGTTGATAGACACAAAAGAGCTTTTTTTATTATAATTTCAACATGCATACAGCAGTATTTACAGTGGAGTGTGATTAAAGAACTCTTGTTTTCAATACTTCATTGCCTTATATTGTTTAACACGGGATCATATCTGACATGCTATATAAATACATAATAAAATCTTATACACTGAAGATTAAAAACGAAACAAAACAACTTATTTTCATGCAGAATCTGTATGTCAGTCAGATGCTTCATAGATTTTCTTTTAACACTTTCCTCAGATGAACCGTGAAATGAATACATGGATCATCTCTTGAGCATCACATGACGCAAAATACAAGTATTGCTTTCAAGTCTGACAAAAGAGCATTCTCTTTCTTTAGGAACTTTTGTCTGTGACTGTAAGATTATGCAGTAATTGTTGAAAGAAACAGCTTTCAAACTTTGAATTGCGAGTTTAATGTGGTTGTACTTGGCCAAAATGTCTGTCTTTACATTGTCTGTATACTACCTGTAACTGTTCCTATAAACAGTTTTAGTTTCAAGGAGCCATTTAACATGCAGACAAATCCATATAGCATATGCTGGACCACACATGCTTAAAAAAAAAGAAAAAAGAAAGGGAGAAGAGGGCAGATGCCTGACATATGCATAAACCCTGTGCTCTGGTCTGTTCTTGAGAGCCTTCCAAATGCTATTGGAGAGAGCAGGGAGGGGACGATTGAAAGAAACTCTAGGGAGAGCTGGACAGTACAAGGTCTATTGAGGGGGGATTCTTCTCTGAAGACCTTGTACTGTCCAGCTCTCCCAAGAGTTTATCACTGTCCTTGAGAGCCTTCCAAATGCTATAGGAATGGATGATTGAACCCCTAATATGACAATAACAAAATGAGAAAGACGGTATTTTGTTAGAAGTCGCTTCAGCTGTTATAACCACGCAAGTTGTATGTTTTGTTTGATTTCAGTGGTCAAAGGCTGATGCACAGACTGATAAAGGTATATAATATTTCTTTTACATGATTGTGGTGTGTGTTTGTGTGTGTGTGTGAATGTATGCATATTATCATGTTTTTTTCTTCTTACATATGTAAGTTTTGTTACTACACAATGAGTCCATTTGCATAAGATTTGGTTGTTAATAAACAAAATTCATTATGTTATAAAATGTATCATCCACATTTTTATGTTGTCATTCTCTTCTTTATATATATATATCTATATCTATGTATCTGTCTACTTATGTATCTCTCTCTCTCTCTCTCTCTCTCTCTCTATATATATATATATATATATATATATATATATATATAGATACACACACACACACACACACAAAGAGAGAGAGGGGGGGGATAGATTGATGGATACATAGTTCTTAAAACAAAACAAATTCATGAGTATTGTTAGTTTGAATATACAATAATATCTTTGGGTCTTTGAGTTCAACTTGACCAGAAAGTGTAACACGTATAAGAAAATGAATCCTCCTGAATGTTTGCTTCTAGTTGATTCTGGACGCATCACATCCTTCTTCAGAGTTCACAGGGCAACAGATTTACAGTACTCTTTTGCATGGTCAAGTATTTTTTGTCCGGATACTATATAGCACAGTTGGAAACAACATTCATTTTTGTTTTTGCCCCTATGGAAGTTAATAACAGGCATACAAATGCACATGTCGTGTGTATTTTCAAATGTATAAATGCGTGTGTAGTATCTATTTTGTTTGCACCTGTAAAAATGTTAAAGATTGGCAGAGAGGGGGATGGACGGATTACTGGGGCATTGTGTCCAGTTGTTGTGATCAAGGACTGTCCTTGTGTTCACAGGTCTGCTGTGGCAGATTCTGACAGAGTTGTCTGCCTTGCATTCTCGCGCATCACAGGACACAGGAACCCAGGTGGACCTGACAAGAGCAGGGCCTGTCACCTCTCTTGGTACTAGCTTAAATAAATACATAATAATGATAGTACATTTATATACAGTGCTTTCAAACCTGTCAGAATGCCTTACAGTAACATGTCAGTCAGACACAGCACACAAAAACAGTACCCTCCTCCTTAATGCCCCTTCTCCACCCCAACACATGCATGCACCCTCACACAGACACACACACACACACACACACACACACACACACACACACACACACACACACAAACACACACACACACACTGGCATTTTGTTTTGTGTCATGGGCACTTTTTGTTCTTTTACTGTTTCATCTTGAGGAGTTACCACTTTGTTTACATGGTCCTAGACAAAAAAGCTCTTAGTTACATAATTGTTTAAATATTTTCCTTGATGATCAGTCAGGCTGCTGTTGTCATCACTAATTTAAGTTGAGGAAAGATGCACACATGTACATGTACACACAGAAATATTCATGCATAAATACACACACATGTTTGCAGGCATACATAATGTGCTTGCATGTGTGTACACAGAACTGGTACCACACACACACACATGCATATATTTATGCATACACACATACGCATATATTCATGTATAAACATGCATGTGCACAAATACAAACATACACAGTCCCAAAAACACTCACAATACATAATCTCATATAGACGAATGACATGTCATCACCAATAAGAAAAAAGAAGCAATACAATGTCACATGTCACACACACAATACTTAAACGCATTGAGTAATAACAAAAAAATCAACAAGAAGAAAAAGAAGACGATATACAGACACACACAACACACACAATACACAAATTCAAAGAGTACCGAAATGAAATATAGTTGAAATGCTAAAATAAAATTAAAATGTACCACTTCAGACGCCAAGCTGCATAGCCTGGAGGAGCTGTACTCTTCCAAAAGAGACGGTCTAAGTCGCAGCAGTCACTCAGCTGTTGAGGAACGCTTACTGAGCTACCAGAGACAGCTGGAAGATCGCTACAACTCGCAGCTCAAACTGGAAGTAAGCATCACCAAGGAAGACTCTTTGGCATGTTTTAGTCTTATGTGAGTGTAAAGAAGAAAAGGTCTCTGATTTAATGTCTTTTCTGCATGAGGAAGTGTTACTCCTTAACTACATTCAACATTAAATCTTCAGTTGAATAAGCTTGTTAAATATATGTGTGTGTGTGTGTGTGTGTGTTTGAATTTGACATTTTCATAGCTATCAAGTAAGTGGGAGTATTTTTATTTTATTGCGCAGATTTCTTTATAGGCATTTGATTTTTTTTTTTTTTTTTTTTTTTAGATAAATCTTTGCCACACAAAAAAAAAAAGTGCTATCAAGATTTTCATCCACGCAAGTTGAATTTTCAGGAGTAATTTTCTTTGAACAAGTCTTTTGTCATTGTTGCTGCATGTTAGGGAATTATCTATAACAACAGGAAATAAAAGTTATCAATGTTGATGCTGCTGTAGTTCTGTCATGACTGACTCTGCTGGCTGAATTCCTCTGCAGGGGGCGCCAGGGGGCTTCTTCAGTTATAAAGAACGTTCCCACCTTCTGAAGAATTTGTCGTAGGACTTTCCTCTTTATTATCACACTCTTTGTTTCTGGCTCTGTCCATTTCTTTCTGTCCTTTTCTTTTTCTTCTTTTTATTTATTTATATATGTATATATATATATATATATTTAGATATTCATTTTCCTCTTCTTTTTTTTTCCTTCCTTTTTTTTTTTTCTTTTTCTCAAGGCCTGATAAGCACGTTGGGTTACGCTGCTGGTCAGGCATCTGCTTGGCACATGTGGTGTAGCGTATATGGATTTATCTAGATGAATGCAGTGACGCCTTCTTGAGCTACTGATACTGATACTGATACTTTCTATCCTCCCTTCCTTTCTTAACTTCTGCCGTTGAACTGTTTTTGTTGTATTTTTGTGTCTTTTTCTGGACATATAATTGGGTATTCTTACTGACTGCGTTTTATTCCTCTTTGTTCCCAGAATTTTAGTTGCCTGCTGGCATTTTTGGGGTTTTGTATGCCTGCATTTGTAATAAATTTTCTGTATAATATATATAATCATATTTGTGTTAAGGTTTCTTCTTTAATCCTCTGGTGAGAAATTATCAGAATTTTTAACATCAGAGACATGTTCAAGTTTCATGTGCGTGACTGTACTTAGGCCTGATTTTCTTCTTCCAGCGTTTTTTGGAAGGGGGATGTATGTGTGTGGGGTAGTGGGGGGCCGGGGGTTGGGGGGGCTGGGTGGTGGGTTGACATTGACAGTGTTTTCAGCCCTGATATAGCCCGCTGTGGTGGGCTGGGCTATAAGCAACAACAATAAATAAATGCATTGACAGCTTCTGGTGAATTGGTTTTCAGCTGGCACGCCTGAAGGACTCAGAAATTGCTTGCATGAAGATGGAGGAGAAAGAAAATGGCCGAAAGGAGCTGGAGAAGAGCAAAAGGGAGGTAAGTTGTGAAGGTGTCTTCGAGGTGTTGACAAACAGGTTTTTAGCTGATCACTGTGTGAAAAATTGTGTGTTTGTGTGTGTGTGTGTGTGTGCATATTTGTGTGTGTATGCATGTTTGTGTGTGTAGGTATGTGCAGAAAGCACATATTTACCAGATTAATATGTCATTTTGAACATGTCAGATTGCGCTGGCCTGTTGCTATGTTGTCTAGTTCCCTGATTGCTTTTACATATTTCACAGAACTATGGTGAAAGTACTTGTCATGGTAGATAAGTAGAAGGACATTGTGCGTGTGTGTGTGTGTGTGTGTGTGTGTGTGTGTGAATTGATATGTGTAAGTATGTGGTCCTCCACCAATGTGTCTGTGTATGTCTGTGTCTGTGTGTACATACTTTCCCTTCCAATTTAATGTTTTCTGATGTGTTACCATACCCTCAAACAGATTAAACCAAAGATTATTTTTCTAGTGTCTGTGAGTTTCTCCCAGACTCAGTTCTGAGTCACTTGGCATTGATAATGACAGTGAGAGCACAAGCAGCATGGCAAGTTGTCAGTGGTTTGGTTAATCAGCTGAGATGATAATGTCCCTTGTGCTGCATGTACTTAGCGCCCATAGCAATCCACAGCAACAAAAGGGTTGCCCCTTGCAAACTTTCGCTGATATACATGTATGTGTATAATATATAATCTGCACAAGATTCAGCGCTATATAAATACCATTATTATTATTATGTGCATGTGTGCAACTGAAGCTTAACTTGTAACAGGAAACAAATGATAAGCGCCCAAAGGCAGCTGTCAGATGGCTCTTCCCAAATACTTTGTATTTGAAAAGTGCTTTTGGTCTCTGTTTTGTCTCTGACCAAAGGTTAGGATAAGTGATAATAGTAATAACATCAGGGGTCTATGTTTACAGCTACAGCGGACCTATCAGGAAAAATACGACCAACTGGTGGAAAGAGAACGCAACTCTATAGAGAGACTTCAGAAAGAACAAGAAGTGAGTAATGTTACACTCGAGTTATGCTCATGAAAAAAGTAATGAGATGATGTTAACTTTGTAAAAAAGAAAATGACAACAATTATCATAAACATAATGTTACCACATGGAGAAAGAAAAAAGGAAGAACAAGAAGAAAAGAAAAAAAAGGGAAAAAAAGACAAAAAAGAAGGGAACAAAGAGAAGAAAGAAGCATATGAAGAAGGCAGTGATGACGATGAATTGGAAGAAGAGTCAGATTAGAATTCAGTGATTGAAAATATTAAGAATGTCTGCCCTGATTAAAGAAATCTTTTCAGTTTGTATGCTTTGCTTTATAAATAACAGGCCTCGGCTATGTTATAATGCTAAAAAGATATTGTGTGTGTGTGTTGGGGGGGTGGGGGGGGTGCATGTGTGTGTGTATTTACATTCTTTTCCTGTGCTGAAAAGAACTGTGGTAGGAAAGACCACAACAAACGTTTGGTAAATCTCCAGCTGTTGTTGTTTGTTTGGCATCAGCTGCAAGAAAAGGAGGTATACTCTCAGCGCCAAATGCTTCTGTCGGAGATAGAATCCATACGACAGAGAGAGGCGGAAGTCAAGAGAGAGGCAGAAGTGAACAAACGGTAACGTTTCTTTGTGTGTAACCCCCCCTCCCAAAACCCCCAACATTTTTTGCTTTGTTTGTTTACATTGTTATCGCTCTTTACTGTGATCTTCAACTTATTGGAACAAGCTGCCCTCCTTAGTCTGTCACGTTGATTCCTCTGTTCAGTTTCAAAAGTCTCTCAAAACAAACTTCTTCCATTCTGCCTTCTGTCGATTAATGTGCCTCTTGAACTTGTGCTCTGTGTGTGTGTGTGTGTGTGTGTGTGTGTGTGTGTGTGTGTGTGTTTGTACTTGAATGGTTGTGTATATATATTTATTTGTTTTACTTCTGTAAGTTTGCTCCCTTGTTTTAGCATACCTGTGGGTTAAGGGTGGTGATTTTTCCAATCTCTCAGGTCAACATATGTGCAGACCTGCTAGTTTCTGAATCCCCTTCATGTGTATATGCATGCAGATGATCAAATATGCATGTAAAAGATCCTGTAATCCATGTCAGTGTTTATTGACTTCTAGACACAAGACTATGTCCAGTATGCTCACTCCTGAAAATGGAGAATGGTTGCCAACATGGCAGGGTGAAAAAAAGAGAAAAAGAAAAAAAAGAAAAGAAAAAAGAGAGTCACACATACATACACTCTGAAAGCCAGAGTTGTAGCCAATGAAAGCAGAAAAAGAGGGAGAAGCATGCACATTAAAGACCCGTAATCTGTGTTGGTGTGTCATAGACACACAGAAATACACAGCATGCATCAATCAACAACAAAGAAAATCATCGACTTGATGTTGGTGACAAAGAAGGCAGCACTTAAGACAACACTAGTTTTCAACAGTATTTGTGTTGGGTTTTTTTCTTTTTCACTTGTTTGGGTGTTTGAGAGCCTTTAAATATGCATACAATACTGTTTCCTTCATCTCTAGATCTATTGTAAGATATTGGAAGGTGCATGATGATTAAGAAAAAAAAGTATTTTAAATTTACTTGATTACTTACATTTTTGCGTATTTGTGTATGCATGTCATATTTTGTAATGTGAAGATCTATAGAATACCAGGAAAGTGAACAGGATATTTTCAGTTTGTTTACCTGTACTTATTTACTGATATTCAGTAGTTTCTAAGCTGAGGTATCTGCTGCCTTGTGACAGAGAGAAACAGCTGACAGAGGACCGTAACAAAGCCAAGGAAGATGAACTGAGACGTCGTGAGGTGGAGCTACGCAACAAGGAGATCCAGTTTGAGCAGCGACTACAGAATGAAATGGCTCAGTGAGTGACTGAGCGCACTTTGTGACTGCAGTCTCTGTTCTGGTTATCAGAGTTTGAGATTTCTCTTGCGATGTGTTCATTCTTGTCTGATCTTTAATGGAGATGATTTTTTGTTGAGTTTTGATCCTTCATAAAATATTGGCAATCAAAAAGGTTTGCTTCATTTGTGTTTATTATTGTTTGGGTTTGTTTTTTTTTTGTTCACCAAGTTTTATTTTTGATCTTGATCTCTTGTATCCATACATTTATGATATAGGATAATGTATGAGAGCTATCAACATGACATAATTTAAAAGATGCACAACAGCTGGTGTTTTTTTTTGGGGGGGGGTTGTGGGTTTTTTGTCAACACATCTTCCTTGCCTTCTTGGTAGCTTTATTCTCAGATCATTTTTATGAACCCACACCCACACAGCCAATCACAGACCAATTCTGCTTTTGTGCCAGCTGTTCATAGGGAGATATCTGTCTCCATAAGGCCACCATCCACAAGAGACCCTGCACTGCTGATGCATCACTTCAGTGGTATTTTAAGGCACCTTTTCTGATTTAACATACTCTAGAAACCAGGCTGGCTCAGTGGGACCTGAAGTAAGCTGAAGATTAAGGACTTAATCCCAGTCGCACTGATAATGACTGATGACTGTTGAATGGTGTGGTTTTGTTGTTGTCAGATTCAAGTTGGATCAGCAAGCCAAGTTCATTGAGAGGGTGCAGAATGTAGAAGTGAGAGAGGCTAAAGTGAAAGGTGAGAGCATTGTTTCTCTGGCCTTTTGTCTACAAGCAGTTTAAGTTTTTTGTCTTTCATCTCTTTGATTTAGGGCTATGCATGTGTGTGAAAGTTGGGTGTGAAAAAGCTTTGTATGCACCCAAGATTTGGCACTATATAGATACAAATACTATTATTGTTAATATTACCACTACTGCTACTATTACTGCTATTATTATTAAAATTGTTTTGTTTTTTCCAGAGGAGGAACGTATTGTGGCAGAAGAGAAGTCCAAAGTGCAGTCTTTGAAGGATGACCTTAGGGACAAAACACACAGGGTCAATGAACTAGAGGTAATGTTTTTTTTCGTTTTGTTTGGTATGAGTACAGTATGACGTACAGATCCATTTTTTTCTGATTCTTTTTTGATGTTCTGATCTTGTTTTGTCATTAAGTGAATGTGTATCCGTGCACATTCCTGCATGTTCGTGTACACACACTCATTAACATGTATACACACTCAATGTAGTTACTTTTTTCTTACTACTAAGAATCTACCACCCAGGTAATTGTATTGTATTACCAGTACTTTTTGTCACAACAGATTTCCTTGTGTGAAATTCAGGCTGCTTCCCCCCCTGGAGAGAACATATCACCACAGTCCAACATCACGTTAATATTTTTTTGTTTTCCCTTTCTTCTGCCTGCAAGAAATTGCCATTGTACTGACTTACTTATCTTGGCTGTAGGCATAACAAGAAGATGAGAAAAATATAAAATTTGCTTCAGTTTGATGTGTGCTTTGTTTCCAGAGCACGCTGCAAGAAGCACGGCATTCAGAGGTCTCAGCGACACGACAGAACGAGTTCATCAATGCAAAGCTCCGTGATGTGAGTGGGGTTGCATGTGCCTTCTCTGTGTTGTTAGTATTTTAAGATATTCATTTATTATTGTAATTCAGAATAGGATTAATTCAGTTAATGCATACTATAAACGACAGAAACACACTTAATGAATGACAGAAAGCAAACAGTAACAAAAAGCCATGGACAGCACTGTAGAATTTGGAAACTGGTCTCAGCATATGTACATTATGTTTTTCGTGTAGAAAATACCAACTTAGATGAACATGTAAATTAACATATACGTTATTATGTATTTCATTTTTGACTCACTTGCGTAAACAAAGTGAGTCTATGTTATAACCTTGTGTTCGGTTGTCTGTGTGTATGTCTGTGTGTCCGTGGTAAACTTTAACATTGCCATTTTGTCTGGAAATGCTTTGTCAGTCAATACCAAATTTGGCTTAAAAATCGCAGGAAAAAAATCTTCACAGTCATACCAATAACAGTTTGTAAGTCTCCCAAATTAAGCCATGTTTCCTGTATCAATAACGGTTTATTTTGTTGAGGCCATTTCCGGGATTCCGAAAATACCATATTACTGAATCACAGTTGCAGTGGCGTTGGCAATGCTTAGTGAGTGGACAGCATGGCCTCGATTTTTTTGTTTGCAATTAAATGGAAAGAAATACAAATTCTGGACAGAACACATACAGTGACACAGACTACATCATAGACGTGTTTACTGCATATGAATCTTTTAAAGTGGATACTCAATTAACTATAATGAACATAAAAGAGAAATTGAATCGACCGTGTTGTACTTTCCCAGTGGGTGTAACTAAAATTGTACCTACATCTATCTAGATCCAGAGAAAAACGGCTAAATTTTGCAGTGTGATTGCAGCGATGGCCAAGTCTCCTTTACCGCAGACTTTAAAGAATTCTTAATTGCCCTTAAAGATTTTTTAAATGCCCGAGATACACCAAAATGATGTGATTTAAACAGTGTTCTCACTTCAGATACTGCAGTTGATCTATCGCCCTTAAAAAAGCAGGCTTAAATGTTAATTTTTTTATTTTACTCATGGATCCGCAATAGCGCAGTGAGTAAGACAATTTCTGCCCACCCGAACATGCCAGGTTCGAATCTGCACTCGGGCCTTTTTTTTTTTTTTTTTTTTACCCGAAGCTTTATAATAACAAATACTGAACACATTTTAACAATTAGATATATTTCTTCATTTTTTTAAAGTGTATCACAAATGAGTGTTGAAGGCCTTTCCTCTCTTGTTCTTTGTATTATTGTTATTTTCTCATATTTCTCTTTGTTCTGTTGTGAATGTTCTGTTGTTAGGTAAGGTAAGATGGGATAAGATGTGAAGAACTTTATTATCTCAAAGAGGAGAAATTACACCAGGTGCATCAAAACAAATGTGGACAATTACTTAAAACAAAAATATTATACATGACTTTAAAAAAGCAACACTACACATATAGGACCTTTGTATGAATAAAAGCATTGCACGTATTCCTTTCAGAACATTGTAATCAAAACTGAAATTATAAGGATACCGTCTTTAGTCATTTTAGGAAATGGAATACTGAGTACCATTTTTAGGCCATGAATCTCTAGAGAATTATATGTTCAAAGAAGAAAGTTTATCATCCAGAATGAATGCAGAACAATAATTACAGCAATTGAGCCTACACGCATTGCTTTGTTTGGCCACTCAGTTTTCAGACCAGTGTAGCTCATTTTCTTGGTAACTCATTGTTAAATGTCTGGATGTTTTTTGTGCATATTACAATATAAACGATCATGGACGTATAAGCAAAAGACCATCAGGCATGACGAGGATACTGTGTGATGTAGCAGTAGTCTCCAGTTTTATGTCTTTCCACTCTTAAGTGGTTGGATGGGAGGGGAGCAGGTGTGACTGTGTGTGCGTGTCTGTATATGTGCATGCATGCTTGTGCTTGTGTGTGTGTGTTTATGTATGCCTGTGTGATGTTTCAGATGGCAGATTACAAAACAATCAAGGAGCAGAGCGTTTCTCAAAGGAATGAACTGGAGACATTGAGAACGTCAGTTTGTAATCCTTTTATATTTGATTTTATTGACTTCTTTCTGGTTTGAGCTATGTTCTCTTTCTCTCTCTCTCTCCCTCTCTCTTTCTCTCTCTCTCTCTCTTGTCTTCTCTATTTCAGTTGCCTGCTTTATTCAGTAAAGTGTTGAAAACACTTGCAACAAGCAGTGACCCTGAGGAGAAGTTATTTCCACCAGCTCAGTAATTTCAGTTTCAAGATGTCAGACTGAGTGGACTGAACCATGTATGCCTGGTTAAAAAAAAAAAAAAAAAAAAGTGATGAGGGATGGAGAGCAGGTGCCTGACTGTGCATTGACCCAATCTGCTGTTCAGGCCTTGAGAGCCTACCCACAGAAAACATAAAGCCTTAAACTGAACTGGATTAAAACAATGAAAAATGTCAAAGTAAATTTTGTAAGTTAACACAGTGTGTGCATGCACATGCAGAACATCAAATGTGCATGTTAAAGATCCCCTGGTCCTTGTCAGTGGTGTGTGTGGATCAGTGGTGTTGCCATGAGAGACTGTGGACGTTGCAACTGCACTGCTTAGTTCATAAGGTCGGAAAAGCCGGAGAAAATGAAAAAGAATGTTCCACCAACATTGCAGCACAACCAGAAGTAAAGATGGATTTTTAGCTGGATGCTGTTACTGCATTTTGTCATGAGTTTTGCATTCATTTTCTTGATGCTCTTATCTGCATGATTAATGCTTGTTGTTGAAATGTTGTGGATGTAACAATAATACACAAGTGTTAATTATTATTAGCACTATCATTGTTATTGTTATTTCATGTGTATGGGTTTCAGGCGCCTGTCAGAGCTGTTAACCATGAATGAAAGAGAGCGGGGACGTAAGTGTTGGCTTGTCATTTCATGTTAGATTTTCTCTTTTTCTGTCCTGGGTAGGGTTGATTTTTGACAGATAAATTGAAAAGAAAGTTGCAAGTATGTTTGTGTTATAGATATGGTTGTATGTGACTGCGTGCACATTTGTGTGTGTGTGTAAATGTTTGTATTGTGTGTGTGTAAACGTTTGTATTGTGTGTGTGTGTAAACGTTTGTTTATGATTGTGTGTGGTGTGCATGGTTGTATATGATCGTGTGCACATTTTTGTGTGTATGTTATTGATATTAATCATATTGTTTTATGTGACTGTGCATGTGTGTATGTGTGTGTTGTCTTCAGTTTAACGTCTTTCTGCTTGAAGTGATATTAGTATGTGTGTGTGTGTGTGTGTGCGCTTGTGTGTGTGCGTGCATGAATGTGTGTGTGTGATGTGTATGGCTGTATGTGACTGTGACTGTGTGCACATTTATGCTTTGATTAGCTAGCCTTGTATGTATGTTTTTGGGGAGGAAGAAAAGAGTGCATTTTGACCCCTCTGTTGCTGCAGTAGATGTCATTGGCAGAGTTTAGCTCTATAATGTCCTATAGCAGATAACTTTATTTCGTTGAACTTAACAAATATCATGTCTTAATGGTCCTCTTTATTTCACTTATGTGTAAACAGAATGCTCATGTCCCACTTTGATGAAGTCACATTTGATAACTAGAAACATAATTTTCGAATGATCTTCTTTCTTTCACATATGCCTAGACTGAAAGCTCATATCTTACTTTGATGTAATCATGTTTGATAACCAGAACAGTGTTTAGCAACACAGAAGATTATTCTCTCCCTTCCAAAAGAATGAGTCAAGCTGGTGAATACCCTTCATATGTCTAAATGTAAGATATTTATTTTACTGATGATAATATTTTGGTTACTTTCCTTTTTTCTTTCTGCTTTCACCGTTTCATTATTATCACACATGTTAAATGTTCCTAATGCAGACAAGTATTTATCATTATGGTAGACAGGTGCAGCAATACAGAGTGGTTAAAGCACTGGACTTTCAGTCGTAGGGTCCAGGATTCAGTTTGGATACATTTTGGATGGACATTTTTCTTATCTCCCAGATCAACAGGTGTGCAGATTTTGTGTGTACACGCAAGCAGAAGATTAAATACACATATTAAAGATCATATAATCCATGTTCGCGTTCAGTGAGTTATGGAAACAAGAACATTCCCAGCATGAACACCCCCCAAAAAAACCATGAGTATGATTGCACTAGTAGCTTGGTGGAAAACCCTAGAACAATTGTAATTGTAAAAGCCCACTCATACATAGAGTGAACACAGCAGTTGTAGCACATGAAAGCATGAGAAGAACATGATTGACAGATGTAGCTTGTTGTTGGTTGATTTGGGTTCGCAGGACTTCTTGACAAAGCTGTACTTTCATGATATATCCCAGCATCAACCAGGCTGAGAAATACAGACACCTGCAGTGTAGGTCAGGACGTTTGAGCAAAACTTCTGAAGACGCATCCATGCAGTGGATGATTAACCCTTGACTGTTTGGTTCCACTGTTCCCATTTGAGCCCATGGCACAGTCTGCTCTGGGAAGGAGCTGGCCATGGGTTGAAAACACCTCTGACAGGGATCAAGCCCATGTTCACCTAGTCGACAGTGCTTGTCACTAACCGCTTAGCAACGGCACCTGGCTCATTGTTGTCGTTGTTAACACCAGGTCAGGAAGAGTTGCTGAGAGAGCTACGTCGGCCGTCCCCAGAGACTCTGATGTTGCAGAGGGACCTGGAACGTGCACGGGAAAACCTGCGTCAAGAGCAGGTCGTCTATGAACAGCAGAAACAGCTCCTGGAGTCCCGCCTCAAGGATGAGGTCAGTATGGAATTTTTGTCTATTTTTTCTTCCTTCATTTTTTGTTGTTGACAAAATCATCCTCCTCCTCCTTTTCCTAATAATCATCTTCTTCTTTTGCTTTAACTGTGGAGAGACATTGCGTCGCCAGACAGGAGAACTGTTCACCAGATTCCTCCAGGTCTGTAGGTTGTGTGTCAAAGCCTGGCTTTCTGCAAAAGCCTTTTATGTCCTTTCTGCTGTGTCATCAGCCTGTCATTTATTTCTGTCTTCACCTCCTTCACCCTCCCTCAACTGGATCTTTTCATGTGCTCATGTGAGTGTGTGTGTGCAGTATGTGCATGTGTGAGTATGCACAAGTTTTTATATTGATATGCACTTGTATGTATCCTAATTTCTACTGTTTCTGTGTTTGTGTATGATTTTCGATTTATGTTCGTACCTTGTTATGTACTATCCCCCCCAATATTCCTTGTGACCCCGGTACACTTGGTATTAAAGACATATTCTATTCTATTCTACTAGCGTAGTTTTCTTCACTGATGTCAGCAGATCTTCATATGGTCCCTAATCATACCACTCCCATAACCATCCAGGGTGATAGGGGCACTGTATTGTAGAATGCTGCACACCCAACAAGCCTCCTTTCACAGTTGTGTGCTGGTGCCTGGGTTTGGGCAGAGGTTCTTTCAGTCCATTTAGTGACGTCCATCCACCTCTTTCCTTGTCTTCCCCCTCTTCTCCTCTTCCTCGCAACTGTTCCTTGTGCACGCATGCACACATGTACACACACTTCCACATGCATACACACACACATCCACATGTACATGTGCATGCACATATGTGTACATACACGTGCACACGCACACACACACACAGAAATAAGGTAGCCCAGTGCTTCTTGATTTCACAAAGCACATAAAAAATGCATGTATGTTTGTATGGTACTTGTGTGTGTGTATGTGTCTGTGTCATTTGTGTGTGTGTGTATATGTGTCTGTGTCATTTGTGTGTGTGTGTGTGTGTGTGTGTAATGCAGGTGGACCGAAACAGAGAACTGGTCCAGAGGCTGGAAGAACAGGTGCTGCAGATGAAGGAAATGAACCGTGAAGTGGTGGACCTCCGGAAACAACTGGCCATGACACAGACAGGTACACACACACACACACACACACACACACATGCACAGAAGCACAGACAGATGTATAGGTTGGGACGGGGTTTCTTCCGTATGTCATGGATTTTGGTGTTGTCTGTTTGGCTTGTGTGTTTTTTTTACACACACACACACACACACACACACACACACACACACACACACATGCATAGCTATCAGTTCCACAGTCCCTCATTCCTGATGGTGAGCAAAAATATGATTTGGGTAATTATTTATATGTGTACTGGTAACACCCCACCTCCATCTCTACGCCACCCCTCCCCCCCCCCACCCCTCCCCCAACCACCTCCAGCACTGTTGGCTTTGCGAGCAAAAATATGGTTTGAAAATATTTTACGTATGTACTGGCAACCCCCTACCAACATCTCTTCCCCCACACCTCCACCCACTGCATGTTTGCTTTTGTTGTTGCACAGCAGGAATGACATGTGAGCAATGAAAGCTTTGTCTCGTTTTTGTGTGTGTTTTGTTTGTTTGCTTTTGTATTTAGAGTTCGTTTTTGTATGAAGACTGTCAGTATTAAGACAACAGACTTTGGTTGTAGGTTGCCTCTGGATTTCTCTGGCAGCAAACTTTTCAGTGACACCTCACCTCACCTTGTTGGTTTGTGTAGGAACAATGTTTTTTTTTATTGACATTGGCCAGTGACCGGAAAGATTGTGATATGTATCAGGGAATGATGCGTTTAACTGCCGTGATGGATGTTTATATTCCTGCAGATCAGCATACTGTAATGATGCTCATTTTCTGCTTTTTTTTAATTTTTTTTTTTATTGTTGTGATGTGTAATTTGTGTGAAACAAGTGTGTGCTGTAAAAAAAAAAAAAGAAAAAGAAAAGATTTTCACTGGAACCCATATGTTGCTGACTGAAATAGGTATTGTATCTCTGTTTTGAACTGTACAAAGTTTTCTAATTGTGTTTGGTTTGAATATTACCTCAGCAAAAAAACAAAACAACCCCCCCCACCCCCCCCCAACCCCCCCAAAAAAAGAGGAAGAAAATCAAGTTGCACAATAGTAACTACAGCAGGCTTCCAGAAAAAGAGAAATAACAGCTTACACCAGCACTTTATCCATCTAGTTACACAGCAGAACATATTAAAACTAGTGACATAAATTTGGGAGGGGTCGGGTGGGGTGGGGTACGGGCGGAGGGAGGGGTGGGGGTGAGGGGGATTGCAGGAGAAATCTCCTGAAGGATGTGTGCTTGGTTTTTGGACGTGGAAGTTAATAAGGCAATCATTTGAAAAGACGGAGAAGAGATGGGGCATTGTTTGAACGTTTTGTATCTTACACGGCTGCTGCTTCTTTGTTTCAGTTTTGAACAATGAGGTGTACAGAAAACCCAAGGATGACGGCAATGGTCGGTGAGTGGTTCAGCTGTCTTCAGGTCAGAGTGTTCAGTTGGACTGCCTTCATTCTCAGTGTACTATGGTCCAAACAGAAGTTAGTTTAATACCACAGAAACATCATAGCTTGTGTGCCTTGATGTGCTGGCCAAAATTTGATTGATTACAGCAGGTTGGACACTTAGTTTGCCATGTCCAGTTTCAGTTGATATTTGGTCTTGCTTATTCATTTTTTGATACCATGATCAACTTTATTCTAATTGGCTTGAATATCAAGTATAATCCCAGCAAAAAAAACTTAGTTTAAAATATAATGTGGAAGAATGGTAACAAGCTGCTGTTCTTTGTTTGTTATGCAGTAGGTAGCAGGGAGATTGTTGTGTGGTATTACTTCTTGTTACAAGTTGTTGTTTTTTTTTGTCACAATTACTTTTTGTCACAGCATATCTCTGTGTGTGAAATTGTGCATCTCTTCTCGGGGAGAGCGCATTGCCTGAATCTCTTCTCAGGGAGAGCGCATTGCCTGAAATTGTGCATCTCTTCTCGGGGAGAGCGCATTGCCTGAAATTGTGCATCTCTTCTCGGGGAGAGCGCATTGCCTGAAATTGTGCATCTCTTCTCGGGGAGAGCGCATTGCCTGAAATTGTGCATCTCTTCTCGGGGAGAGCGCATTGCCTGAAATTGTGCATCTCTTCTCAGGGAGAGCGCATTGCCTGAAATTGTGCATCTCTTCTCAGGGAGAGCACATTGCCTGAAATTGTGCATCTCTTCTCAGGGAGAGCACATTGCCACAGTGCAGTGCCATCCATTTTATTTTTCTTGTTTCTGTCTGTAAGTGTTTATTATTTGATCTAAATGACTAGCTCCCAGCCCACCCTGTATATGAATTATTGTTCTGTTACAAAAGTTGAGGGATGATGTATATGCAGGTCAAGGTCACCGCTGCACATGTCCCATCACTCGTTGGGCGACGGGGCCCACCAATCCCTGCGTGCCGTCTCCGCAACCCTTGACCCCAGAGGCAGCCGGGGCCCTGTGGTGGCCTTCGGTGCCGACAGAGATGTCTACAATGATATTGACTCTGACCTTGACCTTGGCCCGATATCCAGGCGGCGCAACATGTCGGAGCTGTCGGACGATCATTCGTCAGCAGCGTCAGCGGACATCGTGGCCGAGACTCGTTACAGACTGCGTGGCCTGGAGAAAGAGGCCCAGGTGGGGTCTGCTGTTGGTGTTTGTTTCAGTCTGTTTTCTTCCTTTTTCTCTGCTCTCACGCTGCAGCTGCCATGTTCACTCCCATTTGAGAGTGGGCTTTTGTGTGCATGGCCGTTCTGAACCTGACAAATAGGCAGCCATGCTCCATTTTTGGGGGGTGGGCATGGTCTGGTTTCCGTAACCCAACTAACAATCACAAGGGTTATAGGATTTTTAGTGTGTGCATTTGATCTTTTACATGTGTATGCAATGAAGGGGGTTCAGGCTCGAGCATGTCTGCCCATCTGTTGACCTGGGAGATCGGAAAAGTCTCCACCATCAGATTGAAAGTCCCAACGCTTAAACCATTTGGCTGTTGTGCAGGTGACCTCAGGCACATGAAGACATTCTGTCTGAATTGCAACAGAAAGAAACATTAAAGCATGGATATGAAATTCTCAAATTGTGGAATTTCAGGTAGAAATCAAAATAAAGTGTAAGATTCTGAAAAAGTTATGCATGCCATTTTGCCATCTGAAAACAGGCTCTTGATCTGTAGCAACAAGCCTTTTTGAAATATTTTTGTATATTGCATGTTGTATGCATTGAAACATCATCTTTCAGAATCTGGAGCGAGCGTACCACGACTTCCATTGTCACATGACCAACGTCAATGCCTTGCCATCTGACGCTCCCCCTCCCCCTCCATCATCACACCCCCCAGTGAACACAAGTCATCGCTCACAGGGCTTGGCTGGTGAGTGAGTTTTGTGACGTTTGGTCGACTGAGGTGTTTACATTGTGTGGACAGGGCAGTACAAAATAATTATAATAATGACACACACACATGCAAGCATGCACGCACACACGCACGCACACACACACACACACACACACAAATCAACATTCTTTCAGCAGTGTCAGCACAGAAGGTGATATCCCTCCAGCCAGCCCCATTTTTGTATTTTTTTCTTTTTTGTCACAACAGATTTCTCTGTGTGAAATTTGGACTGCTGTCCCCAGGGAGAGTGTGTCACTACACTGAAAGCGCCACCCATTTTTTTTCTTTTTTTTCCAACGTGCAGTTGTTTTTTTCTTATCGAAGTGGATTTTTCTACAGAATTTTGGCAGGAGCAACCCTTTTGTTGTCATGGGTTCTTTTACCTGCGCTAAGTGCATGCTGCACACAGGTATTGGTTTATCATCTCATCCGAATGACTAGCGTCCAGACCACCACTCAAGGTCTAGTGGAGGGGGGGGGGGGGAATATCGGCAGCTGAGCCTTGATTCGATCCAGCGCGCTCAGATTCTCTTGTTTCCGAGGCAGATGTGTTACCTCAAGGCCATCACTCCCTTTTCTGTTCATCTCTCTCCCTGATAGTGGAAAATAGTCAAATATAATAGAAAATGGACATGTTCTGATATTCATTGTTGACATTATTAGTCATTTACTGAGGAAAACTGACTTATTGGTTGGTATTTGCTTGTTTGCTGTAGTTAGCTTTTTTGTTTATTTTTTACATCACTTCTTTGTTCATATGGTTTTTGTATCGTTTCAATACCCCCAGGGAGTTTATGAAATAAACCTTTTGCCTTGCCTTGCCTTGCCTTCTGACACACATGCACTCATGCACATAACAGGAGTGTGTGAACGTTATTGTGTTGGCAGTGTCCACACAGAGGGTGATGATACCCCCACAGCCAGCCCCATTGTTCTCTCTCCCTTTCTGACTCTCTCTCTCTCTCTGTCACCAACACACACACAGAGGGTGATGATACCCCCACAGCCAGCCCCATTGTTCTCTCTCCCTCTCTCTCTCTCTCTCTCTCTCTCTCTCTCTCTCTCTCTCTCTGTGTCACCAACACACACACAGAGGGTGATGATACCCCCACAGCCAGCCCCATTGTTCTCTCTCCCTTTCTGACTCTCTCTCTCTCCCTTTCTCTCTCTCTCTCTCTGTCACCAACACACACACAGAGGGTGATGATACCTCCACAGCCAGCCCCATTGTTCTCTCTCTCTCCCTTTCTGACTCTCTCTCTCTCTCTCTCTCTCTCTCTCTCTCTCTGTCACCAACACACACACAGAGGGTGACGATACCCCCACAGCCAGCCCCATTGTTCTCTCTTCCTTTCTGACTCTCTCTCTCGCTCTCTCTCTGTCACCAACACACACACAGGCATGTGTCACAAATAAGATTTCTGTTACATATAAAATTTAAAATAAATACCCAGGCTCACACCTTCCGCTACCACTTCCGATCAAGGACAGTAACGAAATTATTTTTATCTTCCTTTCTTGCAGATTTATTCTTCCGGATATTTTGAAATGACGAACCCCTCCCTTCCCACAACAAATATAATCATGAACACATTCTTACCACTGGCCTAACGCTCTCTCATTCAGTTCAAATCCTAACCTACTTCAAAAATTCCCCATCACTCTAGATCTAGACATAACAATAAAAGACAAGCTCAGACGAAGAACCAAAACTTACAGTTTGCATCCTAAGGAGGGAGCCAGCTAAACAAAATGACACATGGAGGGTCACTGGTGCTCAACAGCCTGGCACTTCAATTTCCAGATACATTCATCCTACTTTCATCCTACAGCATTCTCTCTACAAATTTCATGCTCGCATCTCTCTCTCTCAAACCAGAAAGTGAAGTCAAACCATTGATTCCTCATCCCAACTTCCGACTCTCCAGTCCGACCAATCAGAAGGGAGTTGACGGGCGCAATAGCCGAGTGGTTAAAGCGTTGGACTGTCAATCTGAGGGTCCCGGGTTTGAATCACGGTGACGGCGCCTGGCGGGTTAAGGGTGGAGATTTTTACGATCTCCCAGGTCAACATGTGTGCAGACCTGCTAGTGCCTGAACCCCCTTCGTGTGTATATGCAAGCAGAAGATCAAATACGCACGTTAAAGATCCTGTAATCCATGTCAGCGTTCGGTGGGTTATGGAAACAAGAACATACCCAGCATGCACACCCCTGAAAACGGAGTATGGCTGCCTACATGGCGGGGTAAGAACGGTCATACACGTAAAAGCCCACTCGCGTGCATACGAGTGAACGCAGAAGAAGAAGGGAGCACACAAAAATCGTGTATTTCGCTCCCTGACAGCATGCACATAACAAGAGTGCGTGAATGTTACTGTGTCAGCAGTGACGGCACAGAGGGCGGTGGTGTCTCCTCCAGCCAGCCCTATCCCCCATGACCGGCCCATGTCTTCCACGCCCTACAAACGTCGCCCTGACCCCTCCCTCCATGATGGTATCTGCTGCTGCTGCTTCTCTGCCTCTCTCCTCTCTTTTCTTCTTGTGTGTGTGTGTGTGTGTGTATGTATGTGTGTGTCTGTGTGTGTGTGTGTGTGCACGTGTGTGTGTGTGTGTGTGTGTGTGTGTGTTTGGATGGATGAGTTTGTATATATGCATGTGTTTGAATGTGTTTGAGTGGGTGATTTTGTATGTGTGCTTGTGTTTTGATGTGTATGCGAGTGAGTGTGGAATGTGATTGTGAAATGTATATGTATGTGTGTTTGTGTGTGTGTGTGTGTGTGTGAATGTGCAAGTGCTTTTGTGTGTTTGGTGTATGTGTGTGTGTTGCAGACAGTTTTGCAGAGCTGAGTGGTGGCAAACTGCAGGAACCCAGGACGGCACCTCCCCACTTCGACCTGTCCAACGTGTCTGATGAGGCCGATGAGAAACAGTGAGTCCACAAACTTCGCCTGTTACCTTGCTCAAGCGGCAGTGAGCTGAGGCTCTGGCTGTTCAGAAAACACTGATTGGAAATAGTTCACAGGTCTGACCAGGGAGAAACAAAGCGAAATAAAACAGAGCTGTATTTAGACAAGGTAATGAAGTAAATGAGTTTTAAAAAACATCATTTTAATGAGGTAAGGGTAATTAACTGGACAGTTTGTTTTTTTTGCTCTGCCCATCCTCAGTCAATTCGAAGACGACAGCAAGAAAATGTAAAGTTTAAAAAAAAATCTTTCTTTTTCTTTAACAAATAGTAGAAACAAATAGTAAAGAGTGGTAACTCTCTCCATTCACAAGTTACACAACTTCAAGTCAGTGCTGCTTACGCTACCGATTGAGCTAGCACACAGGTAAATAAAAGGTACTTTGGAACAAACCCAGACACATTCCCAAAAAAGGAAGTGCCGGGCTAGCTCTTATACCGATGATTTGACATGTGCACACAGCAGCAAATACAGAAGAAATGTGCAAACACAAATTAGCTTTTATTCAAGACTGGCAGAGCTTTTTAATCCTGAGCAAGCCACACAGAACACATGGACAATACAGAACAAACACATGGTTGCCTCGGTGGTTTTTCAACTGGAAATTAAAAATTGTGTGCTCACTGAATCGGTAGCGTAAGCAGCACTGACTTGAAGTTGTGTACCTTGTGAATGGAGAGAGTTACCACTCTTTACTATTTGTTAATCATTTCATCTCCTGGCCTCATTATTTGTTAATTTTTTTTTTTCTTTATGTACGAATGACACACTGTGGCAGGGCGGGGGAAACGAAACACGTCAAGTCTCGACCAATCACTGTGGATGACCTGGAGGCACGCCCCGGTTCTCCCAGCATGCTGGTGGTGGCCGAGTCTGAGTCAGCCGGCAGCCCTCCACAACAAGAAGAAGGTATTTGTTTGTTCGAGGCATGTTACCCGCGCTTAGGCACCCAGCAAAAATCCGATCCCCGACAAAGGAAAGACAGGATCGACTTAGAGGTAGAGAAAAATGAACGAATCGAGGGGGCCGAGTCGAATCGAGTACACAGAATGTAAGAATACAATACAGACAAGCCGCATGCAGCAAAGTAAGGCCAAATGAATACGCTTAATAGCCAAAAAAAGCGTAAGACGAGACAGAGCGTAAACCTGACAAGATGGCGTGGAGAGCCTTGGCCAAAGGAATGATTCAGGGCTTATAGCTTTTAGAGGCGTTTGATTGGCTAAGAGCAGACCGGGCAAGACGGGTCGTCTTTTCACTGTTAGCCATGCGAAATTTGGCCAAGCAGAGCAAACCGATAGGCCTAGTTTGCATCAGTTTGACATGGTAAGTATATGTAACACCAAACATGGAGTATAATACAAACTCCTCCTCTTCGTTTTAAGGGGAATGTATTGCCACCTTGTTGTCGAGTTCATTCATTACATCCAGAGAGAATGCTGGTTAAACATTTTGTGCTATATGAATATAGGATACAATACAGAGAGGCCTTCACACAGAGAGAGTCAGGGTGGAGGTTGTGGAAGGGGTCACTGCAAGGATAGAGCCAGAGAGGCAGTCAGAGAGATGTAGTGGTCATCAGCCTGGGAAGGGGTGGTTGTTAATATAATAATAATAATAATAATGGTATTATATAGCGCTGAATCTTGTGCAGAGACAAATCAGATCGCTTTCGCACCAGTCATTCACACGCATGCATAACTCTAACACTGGAGAAACTGAAGACAAGGAAGAGGCAGGGAAGGGAGGCTATTTTGGGAAGAGGTGGCTTTTATGGCCAGACTTGAAAGAGCTGAGCGTGGAGACTTGACAAAGCGAAAGAGGAAGTTCATTCCAATTGCAAGGTCCAGAGACAGAGAAAGAACAGCAGCCAACAGTCGAATGTTTGAATCTGGGTATGCGTATCCAAAGCCGATCGTAGTGAGCGAGATGGAGTGTAGAGGTGAAGGCAGCCGCAGAGATAGGAAGGGGCAGATTTGTGAATACATTTATAACGTAGAGTGCTGATCGTGTACTTAATTCTGTGTGAGACAGGGAGCCAGTGGAGATGTTGCAAAATAGGAGTGATGTATGTGCTGAGTTTTGTATGTGCTGAAGGGACTGAATTGATGAAGCAGGCAAACCAGACAGTAGAGAGTTACAGTAGTCAAGGCGAGAGAGAATGAGAGAAACAACAAGTCTAGATTCCTTGACCAGTGGTGCCAGAGTTATTTTTAGGGTTGCTGCAATCGTTTGTGCTGGCCAAACTCCACAGTTAATGTTAAGACACAACTAGATCACTACAGGGACTGGGCGATACAGATAGTTTATTCAGTAATGACACAGATAATGTGTACAGTACAGGGACTGGGGGATACAGATAGTTTATTCAGTAATGACACAGATAATGTGTACAGTACAGGGACTGGGGGATACAGATAGTTTATTCAGTAATGACACAGATAATGTGTACAGTACAGGGACTGGGCGATACAGATAGTTTATTCAGTAATGACACAGATAATTCGTACAGTACAGGGACTGGGGGATACAGATAGTTTATTCAGTAATGACACAGATAATGTGTACAGTACAGGGACTGGGGGATACAGATAGTTTATTCAGTAATGACACAGATAATGTGTACAGTACAGGGACTGGGGGATACAGATAGTTTATTCAGTTATGACACAGATAATGTGTACAGTACAGGCCATGGACCCTCATGATGAGAATACTGTGAACAAAGATTCCAAAACAACAAAGCCATACCAGTGAAAACGCACAAAAGTATATGGCAAACTACAAATTGAACAGTGCACAAATGATCATTTTTAAACAGATGATATGGCACAAAATTTCAATGCCTTATACAAGTGAATGGCTAACTGTTTTATAATAATTTCCTGTGTTGAGTACGTTTGCGCGGCAAGTTGAAATATAGTTGGGTGTCAATAATATTTGGGAGGTGAGGTGGGGGATTAAATGATGTCTGTCATTCAAAGTAGGGCAGCATAACACAAAGTGGAGTTCACTTTCTTCAGCTCATCTGCAAAAGGGACAAATAAGACCACAGAGCTGACTACAGTGACAGTGAAGGAGAAATGTAGGAAATCCCTAATCTGAACCTTAGGTGTTTAGATGTATTTTGAATGTTGATCCATTTTCTTGGATAAATGAGAAGAAGCAGAATCATCCACTTCAAACCAGTCATAAGTGAATCACTCATTTCTTCTGCTTTTGTGAGCGGCTCACAAATGCAGAAGAAAGAGGGATGTGAAAATGGTTGGGAGGCATGGGACTGGAGGAGTGGGGCAGTGTACTGTGTGTTCCTCATCCACCTTGCAGGAGGAAGGTGTTTTTTTGTCATGGGTTTTCACCTCACCTCTCTTCATGAAACATACTGAACCCATTCCTCACAAACACATTCACACAAACGCATCAGAGTGCAGACGCATGTGTTTGTGTATGATTTTGTGCTTATGGCTGTTTGCGGGGGGGCAGGGGGGGGGGTTGGGGGGGGGGCAGGTGCATGTCTGTACACATATGTATGTATACACACACGTTTATGCATGCTTACTAGAATTCCCCTATCCTCACGTTGTTGTGTGGGCAGCCCAACCCAAACCAGCTAAGCTGGACCCGCTGCCTAGCCAGCCCACCACGGAGAAAGCCACGTCCTCCGCAGCACCCTCTCTTTCCCTCGACGCCGCCTGGAAGCAGCCGTCCGTTTCCCTGGACGACGCCTGGAAGAAGCCAGCCAGCTCTTTGGGGGGTAATGCTGGGAAGACTGTGGTGAAGCTCCTGTTGGCATGTCTGAATGTGGATTGCGTTTGCTGCAATGGTTTGGAGGGATGGGGTGCGGGAATGGTCATGCACGTGTAGATATTTGTATTTGTATTTCTTTTTATCACAACGGATTTCTCTGTGTGAAATTCGGGCTGCTGTCCCCAGGGAGAGCGCGTCGCTACACTACAGCGCCACCCATTTTTTTGTGTATTTTTTCCTGCGTGCAGTTTTATTTGTTTTTCCTGTCGAAGTGGAATTTTCTACAGAATTTTGCCAAGAGCAACCCTTTTGTTGCCGTGGGTTCTTTTACGTGCGCTAAGTGCATGCTGCACACGGGACCTCGGTTTATCGTCTCATCTGAATGACTAGCGTCCAGACCACCACTCACGGTCTAGTGAAGGGAGAGAAAATATCGGCAGCTGAGCCATGATTCGAACCAGCGCGCTCAGATTCTCTCGCTTCCTAGGCAGACGCATTACCTCTAGGCCATCACTCATAATACTACTACTGCTAATAATGATGATGATGATGGTGATAATGATAATTGTGCATTTCTGTAGCGCTTACCCAGTGTCTTTAAGCACATTTAACAACACTCACCAGAATACTGTTTTAGAAATATTTAAGATACTGACTCGCAAGAAATACTGTTTTGAAACATATTTAAAGATACAAACTCGACAAATCTGGATTTGGTCAAAGCATACTTTTTTTTATGTATCTATTCATTGCAATTTCAGTGTGTGGTAACTAATTTTTTGTCCGTTTAAACATCCTGTTTCAGCAAATCTGTTTAGACCATGGATGCAAACTAACAGAGCAAAAACCACAGTCTGTGAATGTCCAGATCAGAATCGTTTTGCTGTGTGTTTTCAGCTGAGCGAGAAGCTGAGAGGAAGAAAGAGGAGGAGGAGAGGAGAAGGAAAGAGGAGGAAGAGAGAAGGAGAGAGGAGGAAGAGAGGAGAAGGAAGGAGGAGGAGGAGAGAAGGAGGAAGGAAGAGGAAGAAGAGGAGAGAAGAAAGGAGGAACAACGGAAGAAAGAGGAGGAGGTTTGTACTGCAGAGGACCTCTGTACTCAGTGTGTGTGTGTGTGTGTGTATGTGACGGGCGCAATAGCGTTGGACTTTCAATCTGAGGGTCCAGGATTGGAATCTCGGTAACACCGCCTGGTGGGTAAAGGGTGAAGATTTTTGCTATCTCCCAGGTCAACATATGTGCAGACCTGCCAGTGCCTTAACCCCCTTCGTGTGTATACGCACACAGAAGATGAAATACGCACACTAAAGATCCTGTAACCCATGTCAGTGTTCAGTGGGGTATAGAAACATGAAAATACCCAGCATGCATGAACCACAACAGAGTCATCATCAAGTCGATGTTGGTTGTGTAACGGAAAGAAGATGTGTGTGTGTTTGTATGTTACTATGTATAAATGAGTGAGTGTATGTGTCACTTGCTTCTTTTTATGTACTTTAAACTGTAGGGTAATAGGATATATATATATATGTGTGTGTGTGTGTGTGTGTGTGTGTTGCCACTTCAGGACTGAGTTACCTGTTCTGGCAGACGTTTTAACCACTGAGCCATCATACGCCTAGTTTGAGTAGTGAAATTTAATCCTTGTGAAGTTTACTTTCATTCCTCCTCGACCAGATCCAGCTGGAACTCTTTTCTGCTGCTTCTGGCCATTGCCTTGAGAGCCCATGTCCTCTCTCTGCCAGAAATTGACAGCTGTACACACACACACACACACACACACACACACACACACAAACAGTTCACACTCTCTTTGTGTCCTGGGCTCCGCTCCTTGCAGAAAGCACTGAGGTAAATACCAAGACCGGTAAAATATGAAAATATCAACAATAGCAGGCTCTTCATGTCTTTAAAACTTGTAAAAACAGCTTCTTCAGGCAAGGGTACAAAAGTGAAAGTTTTACAGGCTGGTTAAATAGCAGTCAGAGAGTAAAAGTCAGGTAAAATCAGGTAAAACTGGGCAGGTAAAAACATGCTGCATGCAAAACAATTACAGAACTCAACTGCACACTCCACACACTGCCACCCCCTCCCTGCACACCATCATAACTTCCATTACATTTAAAGGGGGTGGGGGGGGGGCAGCTGATACTCTACATTAGGGGTATCACATGTGATATGTTGTCTGATTTTCCACTTTCTTTCGTGCCAGGGAGAAACTAAAACTTGGGTTTCAGTTGGGTGGCGACAAGTATCACATTTTCTGTTGCAAAGGTGAAAACCTGGTTTGTTCGCTGGTCCATAAGGAATATGCTGTTTGGGTACTGTGGGTTTATATATATGTATATATATATGCCAGTCTGTGTTGATAGTGAAGTGAATGGTGTGTTGGTGGTGGACAGATGTGTAGGTGTCATGTCAATGTGTGTGGTGCTTCAGGAGAAGGCGGCACAGGAGGCCGGTGGAATCGACCCCGTCATGCTGCAGTACATGGCCAAGGTGCAGGCCATGAAGGAACAGGAGAAACAGGTCAGGGAGAATGACTGTGGCAGTGACAGTGACAATGGCAATGACATTGACAACAACAATGACAGGAACGTTTACCATGATTGACAGTGATTGTTATGATAGCAGTGACAACGGCAGTGACAGTGACATTTGACAGTAACTGTAACAATGGCATTAATAATAATACAGTGACTGTGACAGTGACAGTGACAATGACAGTCTCAACAACAGTGACAGTGGTGATGACAGTGACAGTGGCAATGACAGTGGCAATGGCAATTGCCGTGACTATGGTATTGACCGTAATAGTGGGCAATGACAGTGGCAATGGAAATGGCACTTACAGTAACTATGGCAACGGCAGTAGCAATGACAATGATTTGATAATGATATTAATGGTGACAATGACAATAACATGACAATGACAGTGACAATTTTCTTCACACACACACACACACACACACACACACACACATGGGTGTGGGCATGAAGGCATACACGCGCAGGTGAACAGTGTGATGCTTTGGTGTCGATGTTTCTGTCTTTAACAAACACTGAAGTTGTTAAAAAAAAAAAAAAAAGGAGAGAAAAAAAAGATCAGCATATGATTCAAGCCATTTAGACTTGATTCATAGGGTGTCAGTGATCTTTGTTGATGTTGTGTGTTGTATATGACCATGGTTTTTTGGGTTGTTTTTTTTTTTAATATTCTTTTTCAGTTAGTTTTGTATATTCTTTTTCCAGGCCCCAAAAGAAACCAAAAGTACAGCTGGAAAGGTAAGAAAACTCATGACTCCATGAAATGGTATTTGATTTCGTGCTCATACACGCATGTATTCACACACACGCACACGCATGCACATGCATGCACACACACACACATACACACATGCTCATGCACGCATGTATCTCTGTCTCTCTCTCTCTCTCTCTCTCTCTCTCTTACTAGAATTGGAAGATGTTTATATGATTATATGTGGTGATTTAAATAGTCGAATTGCTAGTCTTTCTCCATCTCAAACAGTAAACGAAAACGTTGAGTCTCAATTCAAAAGTTGCTCTGTAATTTCTAACCGTTGCTCTCAAGATACATATATTAATGCATTTGGTAAATCCTTGTTGAACATGTGCACTGCTTTAAATTTGGTTATTTTAAATGGGGTATGTAATGGTGACCAGGAAGGTCGCTATACATTCTCAAGTGAAAATGGAAGCAGCGTCAATGATTACTTTATTTTATGTAATGATTTTTATGATCTTATTTGTGACCTCTGTGAACTCCACGTTGCCGATCGATATGAATCTGATCATTTTCCTATTGAATATCGTATTACACTGTCAACTGATTGTCAATTTAAAAGCAGAGAAAGTAATGATGTGCAGATTATAGAAAAAATGGTATGGAATGATGAATATAGTCAAGAATTTTATAGAAAATTATGTGAAGTAGAATGTCATGATAGATTGCATATAGCTCTTGAACTGATTAATGTTAATGTTAATGAAGCCTTGGAATTGTTTAATGATTGTATCCGTGAGTGTGCGGCATGCATGAAGAAACGTATTAAGGTAGATAACAGTAAGCATCATGAAGGTTGGTTTGATGAGGAAGGTAGGTATACCAGACAAAATGTACGTAGATTATTGAGAAAATACCGTAGAACGTTAGATAAATATGATAATAATGAGTATGTGAAAGCTAGGAGAGAATACAAACATATTTTAGATAGGAAGAAAAAACAGTTTAATAAAAATATGTTGGATAAGTTGATTACTTCTATTAATGACCAAAAACGGTTTTGGGAATGTGTACATAAAATATCATTTAAAAAGAAACAACCTAAAAATGCATTATCTGTAGATGACTGGTTTGAACACTTTAGAACTTTATTAGATAAAGATATACCACATGATAACACTGATTATGCCTCTTTAGATATGGAAACTGAAGCCATGAACCGTCCGATCTCTCGGGAAGAGGTTTTGTTTGCCCTTAGAAAAATAAAAAGTAGAAAAGCAGCAGGCCCTGATGGTATTATTGGAGAACTTTTAAAAAGTCCATGTGAAATGATTGTAGATTTTTTTGTGAAATTTTTGAATGTTTTATTTGATAATAGTGTCTTTCCTGAACAGTGGTGTGAATCTATTATACTTCCACTTTATAAAAAAGGCAATGTAAATAACACCAATAATTATAGAGGCATTTCACTCTCTGATATTAGTAGCAAAGTATATAGTATTATTATTAACCAAAGGCTTCAGGAATATGTAGAATATAACAATATAACTGGAGAACATCAAGCTGGGTTCAAACGAGGTTACTCAACAACTGACCATATGTTTACTCTTTTTGCCCTAATACAGAAGCAATTTTCATGTAATCGTAAACTTTATGTTGCGTTCATTGATTTTGAAAAGGCATTTGACTCAATTAATAGAAATTTATTATGGCCCATTCTTATTAAAAATGGAGTTAGTGGAAAACTATTCAGTTGCATTAAGAGTATGTATAGTGTTGTTAAAACAAGAATTAGATGTGGTAACAAGCTTACTAATTATATATATTGTACAAGAGGTGTGAAACAGGGAGATGTATGTAGTCCTATTTTGTTTTCATTATTTATAAACGAATTAGCGGTAGAGATAATAGATAAGGGTAGGCATGGTGCTAGATTCACAACTGATCCAATGGAATTGTTTATTTTACTACTCGCCGATGATATAGTTTTGCTCTCCGAGACAGTTGTTGGTCTCCAGATACAATTGAATAATTTGAAAATTTCAGCTTATCAGTTACAGTTACAGGTTAATATGGATAAGAGTAATATTGTTGTTTTCAGAAAAGGGGGTTATTTGGCAGCGAGGGAAAGGTGGGTTTATGATGGCACTGTAATGCCAGTGGTTAATGTGTATAAATATCTCGGAATATTTTTCTCTACGCGTTTGAGTTTTGTAGCTGCATGTAAGGATTTAGCTAGCAGAGCAAAGAATGCATTATTGCATATTATGAAGAAACTATTTTTGTTGAATAATAACTCTCTTGACCTCTTTTTGAAAATATTTGATATCCAGATACAACCTATTGTATTATATGGTTCAGAAATATGGGGATTAGATAGAAAAGCTGGTATGCATTGTGAATCTGTTCATTTATTTGGTCTTAAAAAGTTTCTAGGGGTTGAAATGAGAACACCTAATGACTTAGTATATGGAGAGACTAATAGGTACCCAATTTATATTAATTCTGCCATTAGATGCATTCGTTATTGGTTGAAATTATTAAAAATGAGTAATAATCGACTGCCTAGGAAATCTTATATTATGCTAAATGATTTAGATTCAAGAGGGAAAAGAAATTGGGTATCAAAAATTCGAGTGTGTTTATGTGAAATTGGGGTTGGGTATGCTTGGGAATTTCAAGGGGTTGGTGATGAAACTAGATTTATACAAATTGTTCGACAACGATTAATAGACTGTAGGTGGCAGGAGTGGGAAAGCCATATCCAATCAAGCGACAGATTTGACATGTATCGAGTTTATGTTTCAGATCACATAGTGAAGCGATACCTTTTGATTGATTTAAACAGACACCTACGACTTATTCTAACTAGATTCCGATTTGGTATCTCTGAATTAAACATACATAGATATCGTTATAAATCCATTTGTCATTCTGGTTTAATGTGTCCTTTGTGCGGGGAATCCAGAGAGGATGAAGTCCATTTTGTTTTGAAATGTCCTGTCCTTAATGATCTACGAAACCAGCTCATTCCTAAAAAATATCATGTATATCCTTGTACGTTTTGACTGTGTTTACTTATGTCATCGGTGGATGAAAACACTATACGTGGTTTCGCTTTGTTTCTCTCTAAAGCATTTCATTTAAGAGAGACACTTATATCCTAGTTTTATTGGAGCTTGTTATGGAATATGCTGCACTGTTTGCATTAACAATTACAATGACACATACAAAACAAAATTTTGTTGTTGCCCCCTGTTCATATGGGGCTATGGCCTTGATTGAATAAACCATCTTGAATCTTGAATCTCTCTCTCTCTCTCTCTCTCTCTCTCTCTCACACACACACACACACACACACACACACACAGAGGGCTTATTTTTTCTTTGTTTTTTTTTGTTTTGATATAGTAGAGTTATTTTCTTCATTTTCTCTTCTGAAATATATATATATATATATATATATATATATATATATATATAAAGCACAGACTTGAGATTTTGGCAATAGTTTACTATCTGTAGCAGTTATCATGTTTACAGCAATAGTAATGATGTGAATGGTAAAAATAAAATTAGTATAATAAAAATGATAATTTAATGCTTATGCATGCACATACTCACACACACATGCATGCAGGAACACACACACACACACACACACACACACACACACACACACACACACACACACACACACATATATACATATTTGTATTTCTTTTTATCACAACAGATTTCTCTGTGTGAAATTCAGGCTGCTGTCCCCAGGGAGAGCGTGTCGCTACACTACAGCGCCACCCTTTTTTTTTAATTTAAAAAAAAATTTTTTAGGTGTTTTTCCTATCACAGTGGATTTTTCTACAGAATTTTGCCAGGAACAACCCTTTTGTTGCCGTGGGTTCTTTTACATGCGCTAAGTGCATGCTGCACATGGGACCTCGGTTTATCATCTCATCCGAATGACTAGCGTCCAGACCACCACCAAGGTCTAGTGGAGGGGGAGAAAATATCGGCGGCTGAGCCGTGATTCAAACCAGCGCGCTCAGATTCTCTCGCTTCCTAGGCGGACGCGTTACCTCTAGGCCATCACTCCACATCCATATATATATATATATATATATATATATATCCCAATGTATATGTTTATCCATTCCAAAAGGTGGACAACATTTCTGCGACAGTGTGTAATGTAGAAATGTGTTGTGTAACAGGTGAGAAGCCCTTCACAGTCTGACATTTCTGTGGTGGACGATGCCAAGAGGTGAGTTGCTTCATGTCTGTGGGCTCTTTTATATATATATATATAATTTTTCACTTTTTATCAAAATATTTGGTTTTTTGTTCATTGGTTTGTGTGTGTGTGTGTGTGCTCGTGCTTTGTGTGTGTGTGCATGTGACACATTATGACTGGACGTTGTTATGTGTCATAAGTAACGGAATGTCCCCAAAGTAAAGTTTCCAGCTATTTTTTCATCAGAAGTTTTGATCTACTGGTAAAAGTTTCGGTTAAGTATGTGTAATTAAAGTTTATTTTATGTCTTTCATGCCCAGGTTTGGGCTCTGTACTCTGTGTGACCAACTTCAGGCCCTCTCTGTTTCCGCCTTCCCAGATTCAAACACTCCACAGTTGGCCACTGCTCTTTCTGTGTCTCTAGACATTATACTTGGAATGAGCTCTCTCTTTTGCTTTGTGAAGTCTGTGCACTTATCTCTTTCAAGTCTGGCCTTAAAACCTACCTCTTTCTAAAATAGCTTTCTCCCCCCACACCCTTCTTTTCCTCTTCTTGGTCTTCAGTTTCTGGAGCTTTCTATTTTCAAGTGTTTTCTTCTTCTTCTTCTTCTTCTTCTTCTTCGTTCGTGGGCCGCAACTCACATGTTCACTCATATACATGTACACGAGCAGGCTTTTACGTGCATGACCGTTTTTACCCCACTACATAGACAGCCATACTCCGTTTTTCGGGGATGTGCATGCTGGGTATGTTCTTGTTTCCATAACCCACCGAACGCTGACATGGATCACAGAATCTTTAACATGCGTATTTTATCTTCTGCTTGTGTATACACACGAAGGGGGTTCAGGCGCTAGCAGGTCTGCACATATGTTGACCTGGGAGATCGTAAAAATCTCCACCCTGCACCCACCAGGTGCCGTGACCGAGATTCGAACTTGAGACCCTCAGATTGAAAGTCCAACGCTTTTACCACTCGGCTATTGCGCCCGTCATTTTGAAGTGTTTTAAAGATTTACCTTTCATTCCTATGAATTAGAGTTATGTGTGTGAACGAGTGGTGTGTAAGCACTTTGATTTGTCTCTGCACAAGATTCAGTGCTATATATAATTTTATTATTATGATGAAGGGGAATAAATGTTGTGTTTAGCGTTGATCCGATGATGCTGTCTGTTTCAGTGAACGTGATGACTTTGATGATGATATCTGGTGATGGTCTTTCTCTCTCAACAAACTTCAGACCAGTGTTGCCTTCAAACTGTGATATGTTCTGCTTGCGTTGTTTTTACCAATCTTTTTTTTTTTTTTTTTTTCTATTCTAAGACATTTACTTCTCTCTCCATCTCTGTATCTCCCTTCTTTTTCTGTTGGTATTATTCTTTGGTATTAACATTGGTAATAAATTTGTCTGGGTATTCTTTTTGAATGGTAACTTTTCAATTTTTTTTTTTTATACATTTGTGTTGAAGAATCATCTTCCTGTAAGTAGTATATATTTGTGATCTTTATTATAAAGTTCATATTTCAGCTGTGAGAGAGGGAGAGTGAGAATGTGGAAACAGTACTTTTCAGTGAAATCATCAATGGATGGACATCGGATAGTTGCTGAATCAGTTTCTAATTGCCATGTACCTGGATTGTCAAGAATATGACAACATCAAAATGAAAAAAAAAACTCCCCCCCCCCCCCTCCTACCCCCAGATAAAACAAACAAAAAGCAAGCAAAAAAAAAATCTGGAAGTGTTGCTTGTGCAGTGAAAGAAAAACTGAAATGGGATCGATATGGCTTGTTTGAAGTGCAGTTACGTTTTCTTTTTTTGTGAATTTGGCAAGGGTATAAATTGTTTCCCCGATCAAAAGAAATGCAGTCCCAAGAAGAACGAGTCTCAATAAAGAATGGTGACAGACAACCTGGCCTGTAAACTGTCTTATCTCATTTGGCTGACAGCTCTTCACTGATGAGCTTTCTCGTCAGCAGCTGTTGAGGGGTGAAGGTGGATATAATGCTTGTCGCATGCACAGTGTGTTGGCTTGTAAGCCAAGATGTTTCAGGCTGTTATGGTCTGGAATGGAATACATCAGTGTTTTGATTGTGCACTGATAGGAATTTTCAGAGCTGAATGGTGTGTCCACATAGACATACTCATTACATGCACACACACACACACACACACAAACATATATGCACTAATTTGTATAGGGAAACCATATTGTCATAGTTTATGCCAAACATCTGTCAGAAATTTAGTTTGGTATTATTAGCATTTGAATGGGGAAAAAAATATATTGAAGAGGATTTGCTGGATCTAGCTTTGAAAATAATAAGCTTCAAATCAAACACATGTATTAATAAAAATAAAATACATTTTTAAGCAAAGTTCATGTTTATAGAGAATAAATGTGCTTTTATACAATAGATAGTGTGTACTGAGCTTGTGTAGTGATTTGTCAGGATGTGTATGACTTCATGAAAAGATCACGTCTGCTACATATTTCAATCCTATCAGAAAAGCACTCCTTTATGACATGATCTTTTCAACGCATACTACAGACTTCACCCCTCACCCACAAAATACCCTTTTTATGACAGGTACTTATCTACACCACAGATCCAAAAATGACCCTTTCCCAGACACATCTCAACAGCTGCCCTTTACTAGAAACTAAAATAAAAGGTCAAGCCTTTCATGCAATTCTTTACTATTTGTTAATCCTGGTGAATCAATCAGTAAGGCAGAAAACAAGAAAGAGACCACAGAAAGAATAGGAAAAATCCAGAAACGGAGAGTAAAAGGAAAGAGAACATTTCCAACACACAATTTCCAGAAAGTGAGGACACTGTTTACACTGACAAAGCCCCCGACATTCCCAGTGGGTGGTGGATGGGTGGTGAACTGAAGAGCAAATGAACAACCTGTCACACGCTCTTCACTAAAGAAACCATTACGTTACACTGCATACAACCAGTTTTATTTTTCCATGGATGTTCATGCTGCGTACACAATCATGCATGCAGTAAAAGACAGATTCAATTTCTAAATATATCAAACATAATTTGAAACACATTCAGGTTTGATATTTTTTTGCTGTGTGGCAGTGTCGAATCTGAAGGGACGCATTTCTGTTTTGTTTATGGGTAAATAATTGTAACGGTTAGTAATTAATGCCCGAAATTATTGTGAAGCTGTACAGTCAATGTGTAAAATCTAAAAGCCAAATCACTCCTTGGACTTTTGTGTAACTACATGTGCAGGTGTGTATACACTTCTATGTGTGTGTATGCATGCGTGTGTATATATGCATGTATGTGTGTATGTTAGCTTATTTGTGTGAAAATATGTGTGTGTTAGCTTATTTGTGTGAAAATATGAGGACAGTATGCATGAATATTTTTTATGTGTGTGTATGCAAATATGAACATGTGTCACTTCTGCAGTCATCTCATAAAAGAATGTTACAAAAGACACCCAAAAAATTAAAACCAAAAAAAAAAAAACCACCAACAAACAGAAATACTGCACCACGATGGAGAATAACTGAATCAGGAAGTTTTAACATTTCCATCATTTCATCAACAAAACACATCGCAAAGTTCAGATAAATAAAGAATACAGAGTTAATTGATTCAATCAAATAAATACAGTAAAAATGTCATGGGTATATGTTGATTTTAACCATGAAATAGTGCACATTCAATCACCATGAATTTACTGTATTCAAATTCATTTACCCGCTTCGGAAATAAAGAAAAAGGTTTCAAAACCCACATACTGAGTAACTATAGATCCTTTTGTCTGAATGTAATCCCAATGGAATTCTGGACAATAAAATGTACAGTGTGTGGTGATGTGATGCTAATGTCATCAGTAGCAATTTAAGTTTGTGCTTGACATTTCATTATTTTTGTGTGCAGGTCATTTTTCCAAACAATGTGTGTATATTAAAATTTCAGTTGAAGGGTGTACAGCCAAGTGGTTAACCCACTCCAGACGAATAGTTCTCTCCCTTGCTTTTCCCTTCAGACGACCCATTTGTTCGGGTTAGGAAAAAAATCACAAAAAATACAAAACATAAAGTAACTGAATGAAACTCACTGTACTTGACCCACTGACCCCTCTCCTCACGTCATGTGAACGCCCACCCGCCTCCCTGTTCACTGCTCTCAGAAACTGAGTCACTATAAGTAACTTCTTGATGGTAGCTTTCTTCACTGCAGAGATACTTTATTCAACGTCTTCATCATCCTCATCGATGTTGAAACCTTTGAAGCATTTCAATCACTTCAGCAGCGGTAAAAGCCACTGTCATGATCTAGTTGGCTCCATTTTCGATACATATGCAGATTAGCTTGTCATGTGGGGTCCTGAACTCACTGGCTCGCTGTGGAGCGTGTTCGACCCTTGACACGTTCGCAATGTCGGGTGTAGCTGCAATTGTTATGCTACCCCATAAGGAAAACATGGACAAATTTTTAATTGTCAAAACCGCTACAGTGTTCCACTGTCCGGAGTGAGTTCAAGCCTTGAACATCTGATTCTGAGGGTCCTGGGTTTGAACCCCAATTACAGCACTGGTGAGGTCAAGGGTGGAGACTTTTCCAGTCTCCCTGTACAAAGACATGCAGACCAGCTAGTGCCTGAACCCTTTTCCTTTGTGTACAAACACATGCAGATGGTCAAATCCATTTATAGGTGCACACATCACTGCCTGCCTCTAAGTTCGAGTGTGTGTGTATCAATGCCTTATCACATTCGTACTGATGTGCATCTGTTGGCATGTTTCTTCAACAGTTACATTTCTAAATGTCCTTGTCTTGTATGAAGGCACAACCTTGAGATGAAAAGTCAAGTTATTCACGATGGATCACTAATATACTACCCTGAAACAATATTCAGCACCTCATTTCACAAATCATTGAAAAAGACAAAAAGTTTGCCCCAAATGAGCAGTCCATTGTGAAGTGGATTTCCACCAATAAAAAAGAAACTACAAGCACACCTCATTGAGTATGGCTGCAATGTACTGCAAACAAGTCACACAAGCACAAGTACATGGGAATGAAACTGTTAACAAAATAAACTAGCCAAGTAATTACTCTATGTACATCCTTAGTAGAACAACTGGCCTCAAATCTTGACGACTTTAAAAGGAAACATTCAGTAAAAAGGGCAGAGAACCGGCCTCAGTCATGCTGACTTTAAAAAGAAACAGTCAGTAAAAAGGGCAGAGGGGACAGACTGGGTGTGAGGGTTGTTCAAGGAAGAACCGATATTCTATTTTTTTTTAAATTAAAAAATATATATATATATTATTTATTTATTTATTTATGTACCCTTATAGTTGACTTCATCAAGTTTTTGCGCCTTATACATATTATTATTGGTAATAGTAGTTGTTTTTTTTATGTATTTATCTATTATTTATTCACCCTTTTTTTCTCAAGGCCTGACTAAGCGCGTTGGGTTACGCTGCTGGTCAGGCATCTGCTTGGCAGATGTGTAGAGTATATGGATTTGTCCTTGAGCTACTGAAAGTGAAAGTGATGTAAAATAAACCCATGAGCTGACATGGCTACAGCTCTGAAATCATCAAGAACCATCATCTCTTCACATCCATCTCAAGACAGGTGCAACAGCCAAATAAATTGAAGCGTTCCATTTTAAATCCTACATTCAAATCCCAGCTGTGGTGCCTGGTGGGTGAAGGATGGACATTTTTCTGATCTCACAGATCAACAGATGTGTAGACCTGCTAGTGCCTGAACCTTTGTTGTGTGCATGTGCTTGAAAAGGATCAAACACATGTTAGAGACCCTGTGATCTGTGTCTGCATTTGATGGGTTATGGCAGTACTTTCATACCCAGTATGCACATCCAAAAAAATTGAGTGCGACTGCTAACATGGTTGAGTGAAAACTGCCATACATGTGGAGGCCCTCTTATACATATAAGTGAACATTTGTATTTGTATTTCTTTTTATCACAACAGATTTCTCTGTGTGAAATTCGGGCTGCTCTACCCAGGGAGAGCGCGTCGCTAAACTACAGCGCCAGCCATTTTTTTGTATTTTTTCCTGCGTGCAGTTTTTTTTGTTTTTTCCTATTGAAGTGGATTTTTCTACAGAATTTTGTCAGGAACAACCCTTTTGTTGTCGTGGGTTCTTTTACGCGCGCTAGATGCATGCTGCACACGGGACCTCGGTTTATCGTCCCATCCGAATGACTAGCGTCCAGACCACCACTCAAGGTCTAGTGGAGGGGGAGAACCAGCACGCTCAGATTCTCTCGCTTCCTAGGCGGATGCGTTACCTCTAAGCCATCACTCCACATGGGAGTTGGAGTTCATGAATGCAGACAAAAAAGAAGACCCCTGGCCACCCTCACACCCCATTCATCATTCTCACCCTCACACCCCATTCATCATTCTCACCCTCACACCCCATTCATCATTCTCACCCTCACACCCCATTCATCATTCTCACCCTCACACCCCATTCATCATTCTCACCCTCACACCCCATTCATCATTCTCACCCTCACACCCCATTTATCATTCTCACCCTCACACCCCATTCATCATTCTTGTCCCTCAGCAACCCCTCCCCTTTTTTTGTTGTTGACAATAATAACGCCATCCAATTAAAAAAATATAAAAGGGTAAAAGACCAACTGAACTTGTGTTAAAATCAGCCTGCTGTTTGTTGACTAAGCCAAACAGAAAACTTGACGACCAACAATGTAAAACCAAAGGCCTTTCTCATTTTCATCCCTTCAAGATTGAAGATTGAATTTCCTTTTATCCATTTTGGGGTACTGCAGATTACAAACAGATGAACAAAAGAACACATAACATGAAAAACAACTAAGAAATGAACTCTGTTTACAAAACTTGTGTGTTGATTACAACGTAATCCACGCTCTTTCAATAATGTGACCTTACTACCCATCCCATTCCTCAAAATGCATACACATGTTCAAAACATATCAAGATAATCTATAAGATTGTCTTTAAAATATTACAAAGAATGTAGCGATAAAACTACCTCTTGCAGCTATGTACTTTTTGAAAGTAGAACTAAGAAATTGATTTCAAATTTGTAATCTTTGTGACAGACATTTACCATTTTCATGAATTTTGAAACTGAAAGCTTAAGTTTTATCAACTTTGAGGGCATCAGTCTACAAAAATTATAACTTCATTCTGGACTAAGAAAGCGCTGGGAAACCACTTCTTGTTATAAATAACTATAATGAGGACACTCTATAATGAAATGACTTGATCTCCAATCACTGACAAATAACACTTCAGTAACACTTACAGACAGACTCAGGACTGGCTACTCTATGGACAAAATGCTGGGTGTGAAATCATCACTGACACAATTCACTGTCAGTGACAGGTGACCGACATAGACGGGCTGTACCTGTTTACAATGGAAGACAGCAAGCCCAACCAAACAACGCAATAATGATCATCAAAAAATAAACAACTGCTGACATATCAACAAGCATTATTTACATCAAAATTTGTATTTAAAAAATCTTCACCATCGGGAGAAAAAGAGAGACAGGAAGAGTTTGAATTATACTCCCTGTTTGGTAATATATACTGTAGCATGTCAAACTGATGCAGATCCTGGATTCCTCTCTCAGTGCCGTTAACTCACTCCGGACGAATAGTTTTCTCCCTTGCTTTCCCCTGCCGACGGTCAACCCATTTGTTAGGGTTAGGGAAAAAATCACAAAAAATACAAAACACAAAGTAACTGAATGAAACTCCCTGTACTTGACCCACTGACCCCTCTTCTCATGTCGTGTGTACGCCTACCCCCTCCCTCTCTTCACAGCCTTCAGAAGCTGAAACACTGTCAGTACCTTGTTGCTGGTAGCTTTCTTCACTGCAGACACTTTATTGAACATCTTCATCATCCTTGTCGATGTCGAAACCTTCAGTTTGAAGCATTTCAAACACTTCAGCAGCAGCAAAAAGCCGCTGTCATGATCTAGTTTGCTCCAAAATTTCCACCTGTATCGCCTGGGACGCCATTTTGATACGTATGCAGATTAGCTTGTCATGTGGGGTACCAAGGTCAACAGCTGGCCAGTGACCATTCAACCCTTGACACGTTCGCAATGCCCAGTGTAACTGCAATTTTTATGCTACCCCATGAGGAAAATGTGGAAAAAAATTTAATTGTCGAAATTGCTATAGCATTCCGTCATCCGGAACGCTACCTTGCGTCAGGAACGCTACAGCGTTCCATCGTTCAGAGTGAGTTAAACCTGAGGCATCAGAGTTAGCAACTCCGCCAGACGCTCAAGGCCGTTGAGTAGCACTGGGAGGAACCCGGACACTGCATCAGTTTGACATGGTACTGTCTATGACACCAAATGGTTGATTATGACTAGTAACACCAGCAAAGTTTTCAAGTGAAAGTGAAAATCTAAACAATTTACAAAAAAAACGTAAAGTTAACTGTTACAAAGTTAACTTCAAATCAATGCTAATAAAATTAAAGAAAAAAGCAAACCAAAAATAATGATAATGAAAAAGAAATTATATTTTAATTACGATTAAGTCAAATTTAGCAAAAAAATAAACCAAAATAATGAGTCGTAATGAAACAAAACATACCATGAAACATAATAATAATCATACGTTTATACTGTGTTTTAAAGCGCTTAAAAATAACACACACATAAGCGCACATACACATACACTCACATCTGCATGCACACACAAGCATGTAAGGAAGAAATAAATGTGGATCTGTAGAATACAGATACAGGATTGATTCCATAAACACTGCTTAAAGTGAGATATAAACTGCAAATGATTATCACATGGTGCATAAAATTATTCATCGTTAAGAAAAATGCCACACATCCACACTACTACTACTACTACAACTACTACTACTATATAAGGCATTTATATAGCTCTGAATCTTGTGCAGAAACAAATCAAAGTGCGTTCACTCACAACTTCCACACGCATGCCTTAAAATCTGAATCAATGAGATGAAACAAAAGACGCATAAACACACGCACAAAGAAAGCAAAATATTATTTGTTTACACCCACACATGTACTTGTGAGTCACTTCCCCCTGACACATGACAGACAGAATGATCAAAAGGTGCTAGTTCCATTATTCACCTCTTGTCTGAGAAGTCACTGTTAAAAAACCCCAACAACACGCCTATAAATAATAAAACGTGCAAACACACATGCATACCTGCCATGACAATTCAGCAGCACACTTTCTCACAACTCATATCAGCATTTTGGGCTTGCGTAGCATTATCAAGCGAGTAAAAAAACAGAATTCAAAAACAACCTTCAATTTTTGAAGCCAAATCTTGACATGAAAACATTCACGGAAATTGTAGCTGAATCAAAAAACAATGAGGCTTCTCAGATACAGACAAAATCTGTTGAAAGCCGAGCAAGGTACATATATGATGCTTCTTAGATATGTACAGATAAAGTGGCAGCTCTGAGGAAAAAAACATTTCATTATGACAGTTGATATCCTCTGCTGCTGTGTTTAGCAAACCCAGACACATGAAAACCGCCATTCATGAAAGCTGCATGTTCAAAATACTGTCTCTATGATGCACTGTGCTGTCTTCACAAAGAAGGAAAATGGAATACTCCGTAGTTCACACACACACATTCACACACACACACACTCAACACACACACATACATGCACACACATTCACTCATGCACATTCACTCATGCACATACACTCAACACACACACACTCTCACACACACACACATACATGCACACACACACATATACATACACACACAGACCACAGTTGGTAAATGTGCTATGTTGTGATTGCATCTGTATAAGAGGAAGTGACTGATGGTGGAGAGAAACAGACTGTATTACTTCATCCCAAACCTGAATGAACCACCACAGATGCAGCATCAGCCATCATTAATCATCAGCTTTAAACTTCTCTGTCTTTTCTTTTCTTTCTTTTTCTTCCCTGTCACACAATCTGTCAGTCAGTCCATGTCAGGTGACATTCAGAGCTGTCGTCTGCAGGTCCTGCCGGCTGATGTATGAATCAAATTGAAGACAGATGTGTCTTGGCGTTAGTGCTTCTTTTTGCTGTTGGAGGGGAGGGATAACAGGGTGGGTAATGGTGGTGAGGTATTTTCACATCACTGTCTCAACCATTGTATTAACTTGTGTCATATTTGCTTGTACTTGTCACAATACACAAAAAGAAATGATCATGTTTAAAAAGAAAAAAACAACAAAATTTGGTTAAAAAAAACTTGCAACATCAGCAAGAACACACTTAAGATTTTAAAAATATTCAGGTGATATGAACTGTAAAATCTGAAGCATCTCTCTGTTTCCCTGTGTGTCCTTTTTCTACTTCCTCTGCCCTCTTAAAACATAGATATCATCCCAAGGTGGAAGGCTTCTAAAACAGTTTCTCTGGCATGTAAACAAATATGAATGTATAAATGATATTCCACAGTGGTGTTCTTATGTTTCTCTAGCAAATATACACATACATATGTACATATGATTCTGTTGAGGAATTCTTATGTTTCTCTAGTATGTAAATAAATATATGTATACATGATATTCCATAATGGAATTCTTTTTAACAGGATTTCGGTGTGACTCCTCTCAAAAAGACCAGTCTCTGCAGCAGTGGAGTTTCCACACTAACATTGCCCATCACCTGTAGTGCACACGAGAATGAAACAGAAAGACTATGGGGTCAGACGTCCAACACGTGCTTCCCTTCATTTCAGTTCACTGATACATCCACACACTACATAAGACAACAGTAGACCCACCACACATCAGGCTTCCTGAATTGACATCCTGCGTTTACATATATGTATATGTATGTGCGTGTACCGTGTGCAACTATATTTGCGTCAGTGCATCACCCATTTCAAAACAGTTCATCAACGAACCCCCCATTTGAAAACAGTCTGTCAATGAATCACCCGTGTCCTGTAATGGTAAAATATCTTTCCCTGTCACTGTGTACAAGTCGTCTTCAGCAGTCTTTCCTTTCTGTATCACTCAAAACTAAACAGTAATAGATAGCTCATCCTGCACCTCAACCATAGGAAGTTATTTCAACTGATACCCTGTTTCTCCTTTTTCAGGATTTTTTTTTTTTTTAATACATGCACAACAGACACACACACACACGCACACACACACACACACAGTGTAATGGTGTTCCCTACTTTATCCATGAGACCATCTCACCCTTAAGTCATGTCAGTGGCATGTCTATATGCAACATCACCTTTCCCCCCCCCTTTTTTTTTTTTTTGCTGGCCTATCATCTGCACCATATTCAGTGGCATTACTCCCATGCCACTCATTCTGAAACTCTCATACATGACCACACTCAAGTTGAGCAACACATTTATATATCACAAGTGATACCACTCCCCACCTGATCATTCTTCTTGTTTTGGCTGGGTTGGGTTTTTTGGGGGTTTTTTTTTTTTGGTTTTTTTTGCATGCGTGCGTGTCCATAAACAAAAACTTTTCCACTTTACCCTGAGATCATTTCTGCACCAAATAATTAAACCAAAAGACTTCTGCAAGTCTAGAAACATATCAAACAGTTTTACATGTGACCATCTCCTTTCATCCAAGTATGCAGGGAACCCAGAAATGATGCATTTTAATGCAAGATACCTTTGTCAATGCTAGCCTGTCATATTCCCATAACTTTTTTGAAAACAGAGTGTGGCTGCCTAATCGGAGGGGTCACACAATTCTATGACCACTTGTAGAGATATATGAATGAATCTGGGACTTGCAGCCTAAGAACCCAGAGGAAGATGATGATAATCCTAAAAACTTAACATAAGCCAAGCAAAAAGTGGAATTAGGAAGCGAACAACAACAACAAAAAAAAAAAAAAAAAAAACGTTTAGTAATGATCAAATAACCTCTGATGCTGACAATCAACAACAGTTTTCATAATGATTCTCCCACACTACAAAAAGCTGCTAACTATGGGCTACTCTTTTTCAACTAGTCATTGTATAAAGACTTCAGTAATCTGACTCTTTTTTTTTTTAAATCTCACTTCGGTGTTTTAATCAAAATCATTGAAATAAGCTGACAATTAACTTATTTAAGCCAACAATAAAAATTCAGTAAGTTAACAATCCATGTTCATTTTAAACTGGTATACTTTGTACACACAAAAACTCCCTCTTGTGAACAGAACTCAACATCTTCATTTGGTGTGGACACTGAATTTTATGAGCAATGGCAGCCAAAAATGTTTTCTGAGCACCTTGAGAACCAAATTCAAGCTAAATGCTATCATCCTTCAAAAACAGATTTTTAGACGAAATGATAAAAACCTTCTCTTTTAGATGCCAGAGTTCTGTACACTGTGTGTAGTTAGCACATGCATGTGATTCAGGGTCCAGACAGAAATAAATTTTCAGAAAAAAGTTCAAGGACTTTCCAGGACTCTGTCAAAAAATGTCAAGGGTAATAAAATAATGTTATACGAACATGTACTCTGAAAATAACTCTTTTTTTACTGACAAGCATGTTGAGGGAAATGATTCAAGTGGTAAACAAGTGGTACGATGTTGCATTTTGTTCAAGGTAGAAAAGCATGTGTAGCACTTTCTTCTCTTTTTTTTTTTTTTATTCACTCCTCTCTCACCCTACCTCATTTTTCCCCCCTTTTTATTGAAAATACAGGTTAGAGTTTTGCTGATTTTAAAGCAAGATTACAGTCCACAGCTTTTGAAGAAAAAAAAAAGTAAATTTCCTACTTAAAATTACGTTTAAGTAACATACTTACCGTGCCCCACTAGTGCAGACTCCGGCAGGGGTCTGACATTCCTGTCCTATGCAAACTACTATCCGCCTATGCAGAGAAAACAAAAGTAAAAAAAACGAAGACATTCCACTTTTTTTCCCCCTTGCCTTTGCTGTTTTTCCAGCAGCTTTTCAGTGGTGGGAAAGGCCCTTGCAGATTCCCAGGATTTTTCAAGGTTTCCAGAGCCATGGGTTCCCACAGTGTGACCAAACAAAATTCCATACTTTTCCAGATCTTTCCATTGCCAAACTGATTTAACTGAATTAAAAGAATTGTCTGCTACACTGCTGATAGACTGGCACATACTTGGTAGATCATCTCTGTTCAATTTTCACCACTTTTTGACTGTATGTTTGTTTGTTGTTGTTGTTGCTGTTGTTTTTTGTTGTTGTTTTTTTTGTTTTTCTTATTGATGCAATAAGCTCTTTCTTGAATGATATCGATAGAGTTTTATGAAAATTCCAAGACTTCCAGACCCTGAAGGACAAAACAATTTCCCCCAAGACTTTTTTTTCTGCTGCCCCATCATCTGCCCCGTTGCAGTGGCATTACTCCCATGCTGCTCATTTAGATTCCTCCATACACGGCCACACCTGGCTTTGTCCATCACATTCCCAGTGTCGGCAGTCCACAGGGAACCATTGATGTTAGGTTGCCAGGAGGCCACAAACCAGAAGAGACCCTGTACTGCTGCTGAGTCACCGCCTATTAAGCCCCCTACTGACAACAATAATGGCTTAGTCGCGGAGCCAGACTGAGTGAGCGTCCCTCCCTTTGCCAAGACTTTTCCAGTCCTGCAAATGGTTCTCTCAATTTTCAAAGACTTTTTTTCGGACTTCAGTGGCTATGAACCCTGATGCATGCATGTGTGTGTGTGTGTGTGTGTGTGTGTGTGTGTGTGTGTGTGTGTATGTTAAAGTGTACACATGTGTATGGATATGTGAGCAGCAAAGGGCTCGGATCAGATCATCTCCACGAAGCTGGCGGGGAACATGCCTTTCTTTCCATGCAGCTCGCCCCACTGCCACTCTGACCCTTCCGACACCATGGAGCCCAGCACGATCTCGTCGTTCACCTGGACACACAACACCATGGGAATGAACTACAGGAATGCACATGGGTGGAAGTGATCAACTGACGAATGTTTTTTTAAAAGGAAATTTTCTTCCTAAAATTACGTTTAAGTAACATACTTCCCGTGACCCACCTGTCCTGTGCAAACTACTACCCGCCTATGCAGATAAACGAAAAGTAGGTGACCTCCCTATTGCATCCCTGACTAGCGCCCTCTTTTTCCGGCAGCCATCTTGACTCCTGCTCCTGTGCTCTGCATACAACTAAGTGATCAATTGACAAATGTTTTTTTTAAAGTCAAATTCAACATATACACAGAAGAGTGAACAGGCAATGTAACATAGGAAGACAAGAAGAAAAAAGGTACCGCAAAAAACAAGAAGATTAGACACAGACAGACGGACAGACATTGAGACCATCAAAGGAAAATGAATAAGCACTCAGACTAAGAAAATGTACAGCATGATGGAGAGTACATTATTCAGACTCACATGCAATAAGAAAGAAATCAGAACCAAGTGTGTATGAAAATTGCAGCAAGTACTTAACAACATCACAGAGAAGGGAAGTAACAATCAGGAAAGAATGGTTCAGAATGTTTTTCAAAAGACAGTGTGAAACAACCAGTGAAATTTTGCGAAGGGGAATGACTTGACATCTTTTTAACACCAAAACTTTTGCAGTCTGGGTCAAAGGGTTGTCGAACACCTTTGACAGTCTCCACTCCATACCCACAAGGCATTCTGCCATGACTGGAAGACTGGGGGAGGGTGGGGGGCGGGGGGCATCTCTCCATGCACACACATTCACTGGCACACACATTCACATGCCAGAGTTTCTCTCACACACAACTGAAGCAGTGGCCTACTGATAATATACCACACTGGGATGTGAGCGTCAACTGGTTCAGTAGGAAGTGAGCGTCAACTGGTTCAGTAGTGTCAACTGGTTCAGTAGGAAGTGAGTGTCAACTGGTTCAGTAGGAAGTTAGGGTCAACTGGTTCAGCAGGAAGTGAGTATCAACTGGTTCAGCAGGAAGTGAGTGTCAACTGGTTCAGTAGGAAGTGAGTGTCAACTGGTTCAGTAATGTCAACTGGTTCAGCAGGAAGTGAGTGTCAACTGGTTCAGTAGGAAGTGAGTGCCAACTGGTTCAGTAGGAAGTGAGTGTCAACTGGTTCAGTAGGGAGTGTCAACTGGTTCAGTAGGAAGTGTCAACTGATTCAGCGTCAACTGGTTCAGTAGGAAGTGAGCGTCAACTGGTTCAACTGGTTCAGTAGGAAGTGAGCGTCAACTGGTTCAGTAGGAAGTGAGCGTCAACTGGTTCAGAAGGAAGTGAGCGTCAAATGGTTCAGTAGGAAGTGAGAGTCAACTGGTTCAGTAGGAAGGGAGCGTTAACTGGTTCAGTAGGAAGGGAGCGTCAACAGGTTCAGTGAGGAGCGTCAACTGGTTCAGTAGGAAGGGAGCGTTAACTGGTTCAGTAGGAAGGGAGCGTCAACTGGTTAAGTGAGGAGCGTCAACTGGTTCAGTAGGAAGGGAGCGTCAACTGGTTCAGTAGGAAGGGAGCATCAACTGGTTCAGTGAGGAGAGTCAACTGGTTCAGTAGAAAGGGAGCGTCAACTGGTTCAGTAGGAAGGGAGCGTCAACTGGTTCAGTAAGGAGCGTCAACTGGTTCAGTAGGAAGGGAGCATCAACTGGTTCAGTAGGAAGGGAGCGTCAACTGGTTCAGTAAGGAGCGTCAACTGGTTCAGTAGAAAGTGAGCATCAACTGGTTCAGCAGGAAGTGAACATCAACTCGTTCAAGTCCTGTACGGACCAGGATTTTTGCCTCCCTTCCTCAACAGACCTCAAGTAGTCAGTATTCTGAGTGCTAGTCTTTGGGATCAGATGATATAACTGGGTCCCATGTACTTAGGCGGAAACATTGAATAACCCAAGACAACAAAATGGTTGTCCCTGGCAAAATTCAGTAGAAAAATCCACTGTGACAATAAAACAAATTCATTTGCAGACTGGGAAAAAAGGGGGGTGGGGGTGGGGGGACAGGTGCTGCACTGTGGCAAGGTGCTCTCCTCAGGAACGGCCAACAAAATTTCATTCAATATCTGTTTTGACAAAAATGTAATTCAATACACATGCAGACATAAACATACACACACATACACATGTACACTGGCACACACAAGTATACAAACTCCAAAAATACTCTCTCTCTCTCTCTCTCTCTCTCTTTCTCTCTCTCCCTCTCTCTCTCACACACACACACACTCACACACACACACACACTCACGCACACACGTGTGCCCCCAGCCTAGCACTGACCTTAAAAGAGAGTTCGTTGTCAGCCTGCCCCTCAAAGTCGAAGAGAGCTTTGCCCATCACCAGTGCTGTGTGTGTGCTCAGCCCTGTGCCGTGGTCCTCTGGTACTGCTGCCTCAGTGCTCTCCCCTCCTGGCCCTGACACAATAATAATAGTCATCAATAATAATACAATCATAATAATAACACTGATATTATTAACGTTATATTGATATCAATGACGATAAAAATGATAATAAATACAATAATAATAAAAGAAAATTTTCTTCCTAAAATTACATTTATGTAACATACTTACCGTGACCCAACTGGTGCAGACTCCAGCAGGGGTCTCATTCCTGTCCTGTGCAAACTACTACCCGCCAATGCGGAAAAACTAAAGTAGCTACGGCCGATAACCTCCCGGAAGTAGGTTACCTCCCCTCTGCATCCCTGACTAGCGCCCTCTTTTTCTGGCAGCCATCTTGACTTCTGCTCCTGTACTCTGCATACGGCTAAGTTTGGTTTTTTTTTGGTATTTTCTGTCTGTCTGTTGATTCTTGGGAATTCTTGTTTTGTGTCAAACAATGTCTTCAATCAGGTCACATAATTTCATGGCTTGACTGGGCGATCGGGCTAAATCGATTCGTAGACACTCTGATATCAATAATGTTATACTGATATTAATGATGATAAAAATGATAATAAATACAATAATAACTTCTTTTTTTTTAAAGTAAAGTTTCTATTGCACTAACTTCGGTTGAGGAAGATTAGGACAGTGCAAGGAGAGAATTGGGCCCCACCTTCCAATGCCCTACACACAACTGATATGTATTCATTGCCCTGATGGCCCTAAAAAGGCTATGGGAGCTTTTTTTTTAATACAGAGCTTTGCAGTGACAAATCATAGTGCTTACACACCAGTCACTGATATGCATGCACAACTCTCGTCAAGAGGAATGAAAGATAAAACTTATACACGCATGGAAATAGAAAGCTAGAAAAAACATATTCTGGGAAGAGGTGGTGGCATGTGGCTAGTCAATAGAATAGAATAGAACATGTCTTTATTACCAAGTGTACCGGGGTCACAAGAAATATTGGGGGGATAGTACATAACAAGGTACGATCATAAATCGAAAATCATACACAAACACAGATACAGTAGAAATTAGGATACATACAAGTGCATATCAATATAAAAACTTGTGCATACTCACACATGCATGCACTGCACACACACACACACACACACACACACACGCACGCACCACACGCATGTTTGAACAGAAGCCGCATATTACATGTGGATGAGGTTGATGACTAGATCTTCAGGTAGATGGTTGTTGATTGTACAACCTACAGCACAAATCAATGCAGCGCAGCACACGATACAACATGGTTATATATATAGATATAAAAAAAGAGAGCTAAGATGCCAGTATTGAAATCCATATAATACAGAAATACTCCTTCCTGTGCAGTAACAAAAAATAGACATTTCCACGTATCACATTCTGCCTTACTCCTTAATCTGTGACACTTTCAGCTTCAAGGGGGTGTTAAAGCAGGCAGACTAATCCATTATTGCTTTCACCACATCTGCTGTATAAAAAAATGCTGTATTAAAAATTAAAAAAATTAAAAAATGGGAGTAGGTGCCTGACCATTAGTTTATAAGTGGATTGATGGCCTAGAAGTAACGCGTCAAAAGGGTTGTTCCTGGCAAAATTCTGTACAAAAATCCACTTTGATAGGAAAAACAAATAAAACTACATGCAGGAAAAAATTTTAAAAAATTTAAAAAAAGGATGGCGCTGTAGTGTAGCGACACGCTGTCCCTGGGGAGAGCAGCCCGAATTTCACACAGAGAAATCTGATGCGATAAAAAGAAATACAAATACAAATACATAAACCCAATGCGCTGGTCATGCTTTGAGAACCTACCCAGGTTTGTGCAAAATTGATTTAGACCAGAAAAAAATGTAAAAAACATCAATGACAAAGCAAAAAGCAGATCTCACCAGAGTCCATCTTGACGAAGCTGGAGGGGAACACCCCCTCCCTGTCCCCCAACCGACCCCTCAGCCACTCCTCCCCCATCTTCCCCACCACCAGGATTCGCTCCCCTTCCCTGAACTCCAGGTCCCCCTCCTGCATCTTGTCGAAGCTGAACAGTGCCGTGCCCCACTGCCCCGCCTGACGCCAACAGGAAAAACACACCACACAAAACTTTCATCAATACCGTTATTGTACATGACCATTCTAACCTTTACATGGAGTGATGGCCTAGAGGTAACGGCGTCAGCCCTGGAAGCGAGAGAATCTGAGCGCGCTGGTTCGAATCACACGGCTCAGCTGCCAATATTTTCTCCCCCTCTACTAGACTCTGAGTGGTAGTCTGGACACTAGTCATTCGAATGAGATGATATACTGAGGTCCCGTGTGCAGCATGTACTTAGCGCACATAAAAGAACCCACGGCAACAAAAGGGTTGTTACTGGCACAGTTCTGTACAAAAATCCACTTCAATAGGAAAAGCAAATAAAACTGCACACAGAAAATTTTATTTTTAAATGGGTGGCGCTGTAGTACAGCGATGTGCTCTCTGTGGGGAGAGCAGTCCGAATTTCACACAGAGAAATCTGTTGTGATAAAAAGAAATACAAATACTTCTTGAAAAGTGAAAGAGTTAAAACACAGAGTGACTTTTACACTTTTAAATAATACATTACTGAAAACTTCTTGCCTTGCCTTTAGTGTCACATTTTGCTTTCTATGCCACCCTTGCAGAAATAATGAAGACATTTTTGTCCACAGACATTTTTCACACTGACTGACAATATGCTGTCTCTCTTCCAGTGCTGCCAGGCTGACTTCTATAGTCAGCAGTACAGGTGTTGAAAACAGACGTCTGCTTCAATGTCTTCCTGAATTTTGCTGTGATCCAATCTACTGGTTCAGGTTTTTACTCAGACTCAGCAAATTCATTAAAAGTGAAGTAAAAAGTTAACGATACTAATACTAATACTGATAACAATACCACTACAACTGCTTAAAAAAATGATGATGATATTGATAATTAATATTCTTAATGATAATGGTAATGGTGAGAATGAGTTCAACAACAATAATGGTACTACTACTACTATTACTACTACTAATAATATGAATGATGGATACTTTTATAGTACCCTATCCAGAAAACTGCTCAGGAGCTGCAACACACATTTCATCAATACTGCAAAAATACACCAAAATGCTCCTAACAATCTGTACTAATGTATCTTTTCACTGGAATACATACCTACACACATACATACATACATACATCCAACCACACACTCACACATATTCACATATGCATACATACTTGCACACATACATACATGCTCACAAGCATACATACATCAAGTATATCACACAGGAGTATTTCATGTTTGGATGGGTTGGCCAACACCAAATGAACCAAATGCAAAGAGTGCAAAGAGAAAGACCTGTCGACAGACGATGGGGTGACACCAGCAACCTGGCTGAGGACCATGCATTATGGAGCGCTCCCACTGCCTCAAGCATCCATCTCGCTCTCAACAATCAGCTTCGGATCCACTCTGTTTACGCATACCCAGATTCAAAAACTCAACTGTCAGCCGCTGCTCTTTCTGTGTCTCTGTACCTTGCATTTGGAATGAACTTCCTCTTTCGCTTCGTCAGGTCTCCACACTCAGCTCTTTCAAGTCTGGCATTAAAACCCACCTCTTCCCAAGATAGCCTCCCTCTCCTACCTCTTCTTTGTCTTCAGTTTCTCAAGTTTAGAGTTATGCATGCGTGTGAATGACTGGTGTGAAAGTGCTTTGATTTGTCTCTGCACACGATTCAGTGCTATATAAATACTAATTATTATGATTATCATTATCATCATTATCATTATTATGAAAGTATGTCTCAGCCACAACCAACATGTTCAAGGCAAGCACTGACCGTGTCCTGCTGATTGGCGGCAGCAGCAGGGGCCTGTGACGGCTGTGACCCAGCGGCAGACACAGCGCTGTGAGAGGCGCCCTGAGGACCGTGCTGAGGGAGGTCATCAGGAACAACATCCACGAACGAAGCCGGGAAACTGCCCTCCCTCCCCCCGCTCTGTCCAAACAACCACTGCTTGTCCACCCGGCTGACAACGCAGATCTGGTCTCCTGCCTGCCCGGCAAAACGACATGGCTTGCATTTCACCTCAGACAGAGACTGAGACAAAGAATGAAATCATGACAGTCACGATAGCTGAAGGGTTAAACAGTTGCTTAAAGGTCCTGGGTTCAATCAGTATCGGTACCTCATGGATTAAGGGTGGACATTTTTCCATTCTCCTGGTCAAAAAATGTGCAAACCTCCAGCACTTTCACCCCTTCAAGTGTACACACATGCAAAAGGAAATTTTCTTCCTAAAATTACGTTTAACTAACATATTTACCATGACCCACTAGTGCAGACTCCGGCAGGGGTCTCATTCCTGTCCTGTGAAAACTACAACCCGCCTATGTGGAGAAAACGAAAGTAGCTACGGCCGATAACCTCCCGAAGTAGATTACCTCCCCTTTGCATCCCTGACTAGAGCCCTCTTTTTCCGGCAGCCATCTTCACTCCTCTCCCTGTGCTCTGCATACAGCTAAGTTTTTTTGGTATTTTCTGTCTGTCTATCGATTCTTTGGCGCTCTCGTTTTGTGTCCGATGATGAATCACAACAGGTCACAAAACTACTTGGCCTGATTGGGCGATCAAGCTCATATTAAGGCATGATCACAATTGACCGGTGGACACAGTGAAAGCTTAGAAAAATCGTGTTGACACTTACTTTCAAAAATTAAACTACAAAACTCATTTCATTACTCTTTAATAAGCCTTGAACACTATTAGATTATAAAATTTTCTCTGTACAATTATGGGGGCTCTCACTTCCCCCCATTTCAAGCGGGCAAAAGGCCTTACAGGCCTAAAGGCCTTCGTATTGACATGATATGATATGACACTGGGCCCTCTACCTTGGGCTCCATCTACAACACTACCCCTCCACCTTCACCACAGCCTCCGCTCCCTCAAAGATCATTTTGCATTAAAGATCCCATAATCCATATCAGAGGTTTTGGTGGGTTATGGAATCATGAACATACCCAGCATGCACACCCCTGAAAGCAGAGTATGGCTACCTGATGGCAGGGTAAAAACGTTGTCAATACATGTTGATATAGAACCAGCTGCAGTCCATGAATGCAATAAAATAATTAAAAAAATAAAATAAAAAAAAAGAAAGGATAAAAAAGAATGAAAGATCATGATTTAAAAAGTGAACTTGAATTCTGTGGATACTTTTTTTTTTCTCCTGTAAAAATTTAAAAAATCTATTGCTATCGTCATTTGTTTTCCAGTATGGTTATGCAATACACAGATATGAATTAATGAGTTTTCTTTTTTCACACATGGACTTTTTCAAAATTTCAAAAGTCTAGCATGCACAACTTATCAAATAAGGAACTCATGAATGTTAATCACTATATTTTGATAAGGCATATATATATATATATATACCAACTGCAAAGAACCTTGTATCACAACTTTATTTAAGAAATAATCTTTAATTTCTTTTTAAACCTTGTATAGGCCACACAATTCACATTTGGAAAATACACTATATTTTCATAAGGCAAATATTAACTGCAAAGAACCATCATATTATTACTTTATAATAGAAAATCAAAAAACAAAAACAAAAAAAAACCCACCTACAAACAAACAAAAAGAAATGTGTATTACAACACTGAAATAAGGAAAATACAATGTTTTAATTGGGCATATATACCCAATCCAAAGAACCATTGCATAACTTCTTTACTACAGAAAATACTTAAGCAAAAAGACCTTGTATTACCATATTCAAATAAGGAAAATGCCCACTTGCACCATTATTCTGGAAAAAAAAATCTTCAAAAATCTTTGTATCACTATATTCAAAGAAGTAATAATGGCTACTTCACAGAACTGGTGCATTTCATTCAGGAAAATTTGTACTTCAAAAAGAAACTGATAACAACATATCATCCAAAACACCCTTGGTGGCCAGTACCTTAAAGGACAGCTCTCCCTCCTGCCCACTGAAATCAAACAAGGCGACGGCTTCATGCCGCCCTTTCTCCGTCGCGCCCATCGTCACGTCGCCCCTCTCTTCGGGCAGGTCCTCGATGATCTCCACAAAGGCAGCAGGAAAGATCCCCACCTTCCTGTTCAGCTCCCCCCGCAGCCAGTCGTCTCCGCAGCGGGCGATCAACTGGATGACGTCGCCGTCTTCAAAGGCCAGGTCAGCGTCGTCTTCGCCCTCAAAGTCGAAGCGCGCCCGGCATCGCGGCCCCTGGAGCAGGTCCGGCTTTTCTTGGAGGGCGTCCTCGAACATGGTGTCGATGACATCGTCCAGCGCTGAAGGCGGCAGCTGGTGAAACATGGTGCAGAGGATTTATCACTGTTGGTGGTATGTCTGGTGTTAACTGATGGGTGGTTAGAGAATTTATTACTGTTGGTGGTATGACTGGTGTTAACTGATGGGTGGTTAGAGAATTTATCACTGTTGCTGGTATGACTGGTGTTAACAACTGATTGGTGATAAGAGAATTTATCACGGGCGTGACTAGAGAATTTATCACTGTTGCTGGTATGACTGGTGTTAACTGAGGGGTGATTAGAGAATTTATCACTGTTGCTGGTATGACTGGTGTTAACAACTGATGGGTGATTAGAGAATTTTCACTGTTGCTGGTATGACTAGTGTTAACTGATGGGTGATTAGAGAATTTATCACTGTTACTGGTATGACTGGTGTTAACAGCTGAGGGGTGATCAGCCTGATATCGCACCTTTGCGGCCAGCTGGGTTACATAAGCAAGCTGACCACAAACCATTATCATCATTATTGATACTTACACAGCCCCTACCTTCGGTAACAAAGTCATAAATGCTTTATTAGCACCGAGTTATTGTGCACTGTGGACTGCCTACCTGTGTAAAGCTGACTGACAGCTGCTTTTAGGCATTCATCATTCATGTCCTTTGTCATTCAGTCAGGCTTCAATTATACGTACACATATACAAGCATATATAAGAATGTAATGTTCTTTTTGCAGAATTTTGCCAAGGACAGCCTTTTTGTTACTGTAGGTTCTTTAACATAAGCTATATGCTTGCTCCACACGGGACTTTGGTTTATCATGTCATCCAAATGACGCAGCGTCGTATCAGGCCTGAACACACCATCAATACTGACCCTGCAGAACCCTGGGCAAAAAAAAAAAACCTGGCAAAGAAAATTACCAGTACTTACATATATCTCATATATCTAGGCCTATCAATCCTAATCATATTTTTGCACACGCACAAGCAAATGCACAAACACTTGCACATGCGCATACATTCATGCAAGCACACACATGCACACACGTGAGCACACACACTGGTTGATTCTGTAGAATCTGGGGAATCTGCGTGCACGCACATGCACACACACACACACACACACCACACATCTACACACAAACATGCACATACACATACATACCAACCCATTCACCCACACAAAATGACACATCCACAGCTACACACACACACACACACACACATCTACACAAATATGCACACTTGTGATCACACACACACAGAGAAACACACACACACACACACACAAACACACACACTCACACACGCACACACACACACACAGACTGAACAGACCTCGTCATGCAGGGGGTGGATGATGGTGACGAAGCTCTGTGGAAAGATTCCCTCCTTGTCCCCCACCTTCCCCTTCAGCCACTGTTCATCCACACGCTTCAACAACAGCACTGTGTCTCCTTCCTGCTCACACGTCATCATTATCATTACTTCTTCCATCATGGTCGTTTATGTGTATTGCTCACACGTCATCATTATCATCACTTCTTCCATCATGGTCGTTTATGTGTATTGCTCACACGTCATCATTATCATTACTTCTTCCATCATGGTCGTTTATGTGTATTGCTCACACGTCATCATTATCATTACTTCTTCCATCATTGTCGTTTATCTGTGTATTGCTCACACGTCATCATTATCATTACTTCTTCCATCATTGTCGTTTATCTGTGTACTGCTCACACGTCATCATTATCATTACTTCTTCCATCATTGTCGTTTATCTGTGTATTGCTCGCACGTCATCATTATCATTACTTCTTCCATCATTGTCGTTTATCTGTGTATTGCTCACACGTCATCATTATCATTACTTCTTCCATCATTGTCGTTTATCTGTGTACTGCTCGCACGTCATCATTATCATTACTTCTTCCATGATTGTCGTTTATCTGAGTACTGCTCACACGTCATCATTATCATTACTTCTTCCATGATTGTCGTTTATCTGTGTATTGCTCACATGTCATCATTATCATTACTTCTTCCATCATTGTCGTTTATGTGTATTGCTCATACATCATCATTATCATTACTTCTTCCATCATTGTCGTTTATCTGTGCATTGCTCGCACGTCATCATTATCATTACTTCTTCCATCATTGTCGTTTATCTGAGTACTGCTCACACGTCATCATTATCATTACTTCTTCCATATCTTTATGGTCCTGTTATATATCTTTGTGTATTGCTCACATGTCATCATTATCATTACTTCTTCCATCATTGTCGTTTATCTGTGTATTGCTCACACGTAATCATTTATCATTACTTCTTCCATCATTGTCGTTTATGTGTATTGCTCACACATCACCATTATCATTACTTATTCCATCATTGTCGTTTATCTGTTTAACGCTCACACGTCATCATTATCATTACTTCTTCCATCATTGTGTTTATCTGTGTATTGCTCACACGTCATCATTTTTCATTTATCATTACTTCTTCCATGATTGTCATTTATCCCACCCTCAACTAGGAAGCAAGATTGCACTGGTTCTTAGTGCTGCAGATTTGGGGGCTACTGGCCTTTGGGAACCATCCCAAACGCTGACTGTCCTAAAACCCTCTGGGCTGAGAGAGGGGATGTAACCTGGGCAAGAAGACACTCTCTGCTATAATCAGATTCTAGCCCAGATAGTCAGGACAGCAGTTGCCTCCTCTGCTGTTCTGATGGTCATTGCGGGACACGACTGACAACCATACATACATACCTTCTTAACAGTCTTCCATTATTGTCATTTATTTGTTCATTACCTTTTGATACCTTTTGCGCCTGTGGGACTCTGAACATCGGTAGGCGAGAGAGTGGGGAAGGGACTGCACAACTCCTCTTCATTAAAAAAAAAAGTCACCTGTACTGGTCAGGCAACCAGGCTAATGTCGGAATCTGGAGACGTTTTCCACTGCAACACCTGTGGGAAGTGCTGCGCATCCAGAATTGGCCTCTTCTCCAATATGAGGACACACACTGACAGATAAGCCTGCCTGCCTACTCATCCGTCGGTCCGACGGAAGACTCCATCACCATCATCACCTTTTGTTAAGTGTTAAAGGTTCCATAGTCTTGTATGGCCATCGGGGAAGTGAGTTCATATCTGCTGTGTCTAGGGCTTGGCAGAGGAAAACAGGGCCCAATTCCCTCCTTCAGCTGTTTTAACCTTTCCCAACCGAAGTCAGGTACTCACTGACACCTGGGTGGAGTGAGGAAAGCTGGAGTGAAGTGCCTTTCCCAAGGACACAACACCACGCTGAAAAACAGGCTTCAAACTCAGATCGCTGGTGAACACCGGGTCAGAAATCCAACACCTTACCAGCTCTGCCAGGCACTGCCTCCTTTCCTTCTACTCTGTCATTATCTATCATTATCCTGCCAGGCACCGCCTCCTTTCCTTCTACTCTGTCATTATCTATCATTATCCTGCCAGGCACCGCCTCCTTTCCTTCTACTCTATCATTATCTATCATTATCCTGTCAGGGCGTGCCTCCTTTCCTTCTACTCTATCATTATCTATCATTATCCTGCCAGGCACCGCCTCCTTTCCTTCTACTCTATCATTATCTATCATTATCCTGCCAGGGCGTGCCTCCTTTCCTTCTACTCTGTCATTATCTATCATTATCCTGCCAGGCACCGCCTCCTTTCCTTCTACTCTATCATTATCTATCATTATCCTGCCAGGGCGTGCCTCCTTTCCTTCTACTCTGTCATTATCTATCATTATCCTGCCAGGCACCGCCTCCTTTCCTTCTACTCTATCATTATCTATCATTATCCTGCCAGGCACCGCCTCCTTTCCTTCTACTCTGTCATTATCTATCATTATCCTGCCAGGCACCGCCTCCTTTCCTTCTACTCTGTCATTATCTATCATTATCCTGCCAGGCACCACCTCCTTTCCTTCTACTCTATCATTATCTATCATTATCCTGCCAGGCACCGCCTCCTTTCCTTCTACTCTGTCATTATCTATCATTATCCTGCCAGGCACCGCCTCCTTTCCTTCTACTCTGTCATTATCTATCATTATCCTGCCAGGCACCGCCTCCTTTCCTTCTACTCTATCACTATCTATCATTATCCTGCCAGGCACCGCCTCCTTTCCTTCTACTCTGTCATTATCTATCATTATCCTGCCAGGCACCGCCTCCTTTCCTTCTACTCTGTCATTATCTATCATTATCCTGCCAGGCACTGCCTCCTTTCCTTCTACTCTGTTATTATCTATCATTATCCTGCCAGGCACCGCCTCCTTTCCTTCTACTCTGTTATTATCTATCATTATCCTGCCAGGCACCGCCTCCTTTCCTTCTACTCTGTCATTATCTATCATTATCCTGCCAGGCACCGCCTCCTTTCCTTCTACTCTGTCATTATCTATCATTATCCTGCCAGGCACTGCTTCCTTTCCTTCTACTCTATCATTATCCTGCCAGGCACCGCCTCCTTTCCTTCTAGTCTGTCATTATCTATCATTATCCTGCCAGGCACTGCCTCCTTTCCTTCTACTCTATCATTATCCTGCCAGGCACCGCCTCCTTTCCTTCTACTCTATCATTATCTATCATTATCCGTCACAATTCATATTATTGTTTTCATCATCATCTATTTACCTTCCACTCTACCATTATCACAATTTCTTTTATTACTATTACCTTTTTCTATCATTATCTACTTTATACCTTGTTCTCTGCTATTACTCATCATTGTTTCTTCTATCGTTATTTATTCATTATCTTCTTTTATTACCACTGATTTATTATGTTCTGTTCTACCATCGTTTATGATTGTTTCCTTTACTGACATCTATTACAGTCTATTCTATTCTCTGTGTGTCTGTGTGTGTGTCTGAGTGTGTGTTGTTCAAGTTAACTGAAAGCGGACACTGAACATATCTCCACTGTTTCAGTCTACAAGGTTTTGTTCACCAACAAAATGCTCTTGGGTTCCGATAGTTTCACACAAAGGAAATTTTCTTCCTAAAATTATGTTCAAGTAACATACTTTCCGTGACCCACTGGTGCAGACTCCGGCAGGGGTCTGACTCCTGTCCTGTGCAAACTACTATCCGCCTATGCGGAGAAAACGAAAGTAGCTACGGCCGATAACCTCCCACAGTAGGTTACCTCCCCACTGCATCATTTTTAACCCCATAGTTGCTGCTGACAGAGTACACTCATCAGTGAAGGACTATCACCCGAGACACAACAAAGTTTACAGTTCAGCACGTTGGTCACCATTCTGTTCAGTCTTCTTCCTCTGGAGAATGCATCACTCTGTATTCAGCAGTATCAACCACACCACTGAAAAGTACACAAAAAGTAACAGCTGTGGTTCAGAATCAAGCCACACTAACCTCAGTCCACTAGGGTTAATCAAAGTGGAGTGATGGCCTAAAGGTAACGCGTCCGCCTAGGAAGCGAGCGAATCTAAGCGCACTGGTTTGAATTATGGCTCAGCCGCCAATATTTTCTCACCCTCCACCATTGGTGGTCTGGACGCTAGTCATTCGGATGAGACGATAAACCGAGGTCCATGTGCAGCATGCACTTAGCGCACGTAAAAGAACACACGGCAACAAAAGGGTTGTTCCTGGCAAAATTATGTAGAAAAATCCACTTTGATAGGAAAAACAAATAAAAAGAAAACTGCATGCAAGAAAAAATACAAAAAAAATGGGTGGCACTGTAGTGTAGTGACGCGCTTTCCCTGGGGAGAGCAGCCCGAATTTCACACAGAGAAATCTGTTGTGATAAAAAGAAATACAAAGACAAACCTTCTTTGGTAGGAGGAAGGAAAAAGGGACGTACCTCAAACGGAAGCTCATCAGGGTGGCGGGCAGGGTACGCATGCACTGCAATGGCGTGGGGCTCTGTCGCCATGTATCGGTACAGGGGGTGGTTGAGACCAGGACGCTTGGGGAGAGGGGGAGGGGCTGCAAGAAAAAAACACCACTCAGAAACCTGTCCTTGTTTGTCTTGCTTGTATTGCGTTGTATTTTTACCACAGTCTTGTATTATATTGTTCTTATTTGAATTTTCTTGTATTGCATTGTAATACTTTTTGCCACAACAATTTTATCTGTGTGACATTCAGGTGCTCTCCCCTGGTGAGTGTGTAACCACAACGCAATGTTGTCTGTTTAAATAAAACATTTTAAGCAAAAAAAAGAGAGAAAGAAATCTTTCTGCACATGTAACAATTAAAAAATAAAAATTAAAAAAAAGTGACAATGCACTGTGGCAATATGATCTCCACAGGAACAACCGCTCGAATTTCACATAAAGAAATTACCTGTTGTGACACTGACAGAAAAGAAAAGAAAAGAAAAAAAGAGAAAAATATAACAACAGAATAACTGCAGAGGAAACAATTTGGAACTTCAAATGAAGATTAATATGATTATAAAGCACCAACAAAATAATGAATTCAAGTTCTCCAAAGCATACTGGTTCGCAGAAGGTCCTTTTTAAAAAATTTTTTGACATGTTTTAAAAGTCCAAGACAGCTTCAAAACTGCACACGGATTCCATAATAGTTTTCCTTCATGTGAGTGTATGGCAAGATGTGGAGCCAATATAAAATTATTTTAATGATACCTTATATCTGAGTATTTTTAATATACATGGTTCATAAAACACACAGACACACACACACACATTTCCTAGAATTTTATACAAGATAGAAAGAAATAAGACTAAGAAAGAGACAGAATTTAAGAAAATACAGAGACAAAAACCCAAACCATGAGTGCACTCATGAGAGGGTTAAAGAGACAAAGAGTTATGCACACAGACACCATAACATATGCGAGCACACACACACACAAGCAAACCTGTGTGCACGTACACACACACACACATATGTGCATGCATGTGTGCACACATACCTGTGGTCTGTGGCTGTTTGGGTGGTGTGGGTCGGACAGGCTGTGGTCTGGAAGGCTTCTCCCTGTCAAAGAAACCGCAGGATTACAGTGACATCTCCTCACACCTCAACACAAAGGACATACATCCTTCGGACTGCTCTTGTTTCACAATAGATTATCAATTTTCTGCTGATTTTTTTTATCACACAATTTGCATCTTTAAATACTGAGCTATACATTTATCTGACTCATGACTGGCGTAACAGCCAAGTGGTTAGAGCACTGGTCTTTCAATCTGAGGGCCCTGGCTTTAAATCCCAGTCAAGGTGCCCAGTGGGGGTTTTGGGGGGAAATTTTCCCAATCTCTCAATTCAACAGATTTGCAGACCCGCTGGTCTCAAATGCACACTTTAAATACCCCATGATCCATGTATGCATTTGGCTGGTTATGGAAACAACACACCAAGCATGCCCATCCCAGGAAACTGTGCACTATGGCTGTATATTCGAGAAAACATGAGAGCTGCAGCCTACGGACACAGAAGAAGAAAAAGAAGAAGACTGTTATAATGTTCACTTACTGCCTAGGCTCCATGGTGCCAGAGGCTGCAGCTGGTGAAACAGTGGTGGTGGCCGACAGCGGTGGTTTGACAGGTGGCATCGACATGGGGCGTGGAGGGGGGCCTCCTGGCCGACCTGGCCTTCTGGCCACTGCTTCTGTATCATGGAATATGTCTGTTTATGTGTCACACACCTCTTCTTGAAAAGAACATTTTGATTCAGCATCACACATCATACCTATTTGTAAAGTTCCCCTCCCAGAGTTAAACCAACCCTTCCATAACAAATCGACTGTGATCCACTATTCCAGCCCCCTAGCCCGCCCCCCCACCCTTCCTCCACTGCCACCCACATACCTTCTTCACATGGACTGGGTTCTTTCCTGTGGACAGGAGGTGATGATTTAGGAGAGGAGGATGACATGGTTGCTCCCCCTTCCTCCCGACTCGGTGCCAACATGGCTGAAGCAGGTCGGGTGGATGGTCGTGGAGGGGCAGGGGAGGGGGGTCTGCCAGGGACTGCCCCTCCCCCTTCCTCCTCCTCATCTTTTGTCTTTCTGGCCACAGCAGATGCGGTGACTGCTGCTTCCTCCACACCTGGGGCCACGGCTTCTGAAGCTGGTCTGGCTGCAGGTCGGGGGGGTGCAGGGGTTGGAGGTTTGGGGGGTGCTGATGACTCCAAATCAGTTTTGCTCCTCTCAGATGGTGGAGAACTGTGTGGTTTTCCTGGACGTGGCGGTGGTGGCCGTGGCAGTGCGGGAGACGCGTGGAGAGGTGGGGGTGCTGTGCTGTGTCCGTCAGGCTCTGCTTCCTTTGCCTCGCTCTTTTCGGCTCCTGAGAGAGAGTCTTCTACAGCCTGGTGTTTTGGGGCAGTAGTCTCTTCCTTGGTGCTCTCCAGTGCTGGAGGCTTCTGTCTCTGATGCGGTAAGCCGATGATGGTGACAGGACGTTTGGGAGGAGCTGGGCGCCCTAGCACAGAGGTCTTGTTTTCTCCGTCACCTGGTGGTTCTGATTGAGGGCAGGGAACACTCTCCTTCTCGCTCCCTTTCTCTCGCAGCTGAACTTCTGATGCGTCCTCTGCACTGCTGGCTGAACTCTCAGTCTTGGGGGCTGGTTTGGAGGGTCGAATGATGGTTGGTCGTTTAGCTGCCACAGGTGGCTTGCTTTGTTCTGAAGACTCTGTCTTTGTTGATGAAGCCTCAAGAGAGTTTGCAGGTGTTTCTTCACTTCTTGGAGATTTAGGTTTGTCTGCAACCTGTGGCTTGGCTGGTGGTCCGCTTTGCTCTGAAGATTCTGCCTTAGTTGTCGAGGCCTCAGAAAGCTCTACAGGATTTTCTTCACTTCTTGGTGATTTAGGTTTGCCTGCAACCTGTGGCTTGGCTGATATACTAGGTTTGGGTTTGGGGGAAAGGAGAGGTGGTGATACATCTGTGTGATCGCTGCCTAGTTTGGGAGGAATAGGTGGTGCCTCTGATTCAGGTGAGTCTTCAGGAGCGATATGTTTCAGGCTAACACCAAATGGGTTTAAAGCTGCACTGTCAGAAGAGCCTGTGTCTGGGTGAGAATTCTGGGAATTTTTCGGTTTGCTAGGTTTGTTTACTTTGGCGTACAACGCCGAAATGTCATCTTCTTTTTGTGACTCATTGGCTGCCTCCACAGGTTTGTTCACTTTGGCGTACAACGCTGAAATGTCATCTTCTTTTTGTGACTCATTGCCTGCCTCCACAGTCTCTGTGGGTGATGATGTACTGTGCTGCTGAGCTGGTAAATCCATGGAGATCGCACTGACCGAGGTCCGTGCCTGAGCTTTCACTGAGTCCACATCCTCATAGCAGTGAGATGGTGCCAGGGGTGGGCTGGCAGTAGGGGGGGACTGGGGTGGGACAGAAGGCAGAGGACGGCCCAACATGGGCGAGGAGTGAGCGGAAGACTTGGGGCGTGACTTGGGAACTGGGGGAGGTGGACGTGAGGGCTGGCTATTGGAGGGCGAAGGCATTTTGGTGAAGGTGTCCGTGGTTTCCAGAGGTTCAGACACAGCATACAGACAGCCTTCAGCCACCGGCACTGTTCCCATGGCGACAGGAGGCCTGGATGGCACCAGAGGTGGGGGGAGTCCATCACCCCTTGTTGTGGGGCCTTGTGACCCGGAGACAGTGTCAACAACATGTGGGGGGGGAGGTTTTGATGGCACCACTTTCTGAGACAGTCTGGGACTTCCTCCAGGACTTGGAACAGTAGGAGGACCCCCGTGAGGTCTGGCAACCGGAAGTGGAGGCTTGGGTCTGCTGGGAGCTGTCAGAATCTTGTCCACGTCCATGTGTGGAGCAGGCTTTGTGCTCTGTTCGCTGACATCACTCTGGGGTACACTTCTTGGGCTGGGTACTGGTGAGGCACCAGGTGCAAGTTCCTCCTGCGGACACTCCCTGGGACTGGTCCTGGTTCTGGCAGCGGGCACAGGAGGTCCAGCGGTCCTGGTCTGTTCCTCCTCAGTGGGTTGCCAAGACTCTCCTTCACTGGAACTTTTAGGTACTGCAGCAACCATAGCCACTGGTCTGGAGGCTGGAAGAGGAGGTTTGGGACGTGGAGGCAGATGGCTTGTTCCCTCCTGTGGTTCATCTAGAAAGACAAATAAAATTCAAACTTTCAGTTTTTAAACAAAATGTTATGATCAACTGGTTGCTTGTGTTACATATCTAAGTACATGGTGCTGAGTATGCAACTGAAAATAATGTTCAAAATGACTGGAATGACACAGACACAAAGAACTAAAGGTGTCTCTGTACAGAGTGATACCCCTGAATGATATCTCTGCCAACACTCAACAGGAAGTCATGTAGACTTGCTCATTTTGTCTGAAACATTCTTTGGATCCAGGTACTGATCAGGATCACCAACAAAACCTGACTGACAGGACCTTGGCTTGAAGCTACCACTTCCAGAAAATTTCAGGAGAATCTTTCCCGCCTATTCCAGCAATTCTCCCGACAGGCAAACAAATAAACCAGGATGATGACATAACCCCACAGGCTGAGATAACAACTGAATTAAGGTGTTTTACACACACACACACACACACACACACACACACACACACATCTACACAGATAAGAGTAATGACTGAAACCATGATTATTTCCAGACATCAAAAACAAATTTCAGAACTGATGAACTTCAACGTCCCACATTCTGCAGAAAGTAGACAGACAGATAGACACCAATCTGATTCACACACACACCCTTGTTTTCTGGAGCAGTATCAATCATAGACTTGGGTCGTCGTGGTGGTGGGCGTATAATTGACACTCTTGTTGGTTTCTTCGGAGCAACGTGACCTTGACCTTCACCTTTACCCCCTCCATCTTCTGCTTCTTTCTCTGGTTCTGGCAATTCCTCCTCACCATGCTGACTGGACCGTGCCGGTTTGGGAGGGGGGAGGAAGTCCATCAGATCTCCTTGGGCTGACGGCCCTTCACCCACAATGGGAGATCGTTTCGGCAGAGGGGGTGGAGGGGATGGCGAGGAATTGACGAAGGGCTGCTCACCAGGGATGATGGTGGATTTGGGCCGGGCTGGTCGCAGGATGGTTGGGCGGGAGGGTTTCATTGGTGGTGGACCTGCACTCGGGGTCTCCTGTTGGTCATCATTAAGTGAGGGGGGTGTGGGTTTATCGGGGAAGGGTGGTGGGCGACCAGGTGGAGGGCCGGGTCTGGAGGAAGGTATGGGTGGTGGGGAATGGTTGGGGGGTGGTGTGGAGTGAGCTGCTGTGGTCGGGGTTGGTGGAGGACGACCTGGTATTGCTGGAAAAATGACAACACATTCACACACACACACACACACACACACACACACACAAAAGCATGTACATTTGAATGCACGCACAAGATACACACTCACACACATACACACATTCAAGTACACACATGCACACACATGCAAACACATAATAGTAAATCTCATCCTTTAACTAAGCATTAAGACACAACCATACATATTGTATTTGCACAAACATACGTACATATATACACACATGCATATATACACACACATGCGCAAATACACAAAAGTTCATTACAGCAAGTCTCATTAAAATAGTGTGTACATAATAAGTTTACACAATATACAAAAAGTGTCATTAATTTAGAGAATAAACATGCCTTTTTGTGTTTAAAAAATTCTAAATCACAGGAAGCAAAATGTTGAATGTTGAACAGCTATGTTTTAAACGACTATTTTGCCTCGCCCATCACAATTTATAATACTTTAGAATATATATTTCTCTTACGTCCTCTTTCAAATAGCAGGTTTACAGGCTGTTGGTTTGGTTGTTTTTTTTGTTTATTTGTTTGTTTGTTTTTTTATTCAAGTGTACCAACAAAGTGAGTTCATGTAATGACCCGATGTCTTTGTGACCCTGGTAAACTTTGACATTGGCGTTTTCTTGGTTACTTCAAGTGCTTAGGAACCAAATGTGACAGGCTGGTAGACCTGTATGAATGAAACCTCTGATGTCATCTGCTTTATGATGATATGGTAAGAAGAATGAGAGGCAAAATATAAAACCTTGACAAAGACAGTATTTTACATTCAGCCTTAATCAAAATTGTTGTCCCAAAAGAAATTCAAAACCAGAACTTAAAGGTCAATGTCACAACATGACACATATTGATAGGAAAAGTTTCCAAACACAAGAAAGAGGTCTTGAAGGAAACATTCTTCATCAAATTTAGTGCAATAAGTGGTCACAATGAAAACAAAATCCTTGAAAAGAAAAAGTTCAGAGGTCAAAGTTCAAGGTATCATACATGAGTCTCCTGTTTAAAAGATAGATTAAATCTTATACTTTTGAAATTGGTTTGTGTGATATTTGGATTCATTTTTGTCCTTTTTTTGTTTGACAAAAAAAAAAGAAAGAAAGGAAGAAAGAATGGATGAAAGAAAGAAATAAAGAAAGAAAGAAAAACTTGTGCATTTTGAGGGGCAGTTAGCCCAGACTGCAACTTGTCTTCACAACCAACTCACGTGGTGCTCCCCCATTACTTCTGGGTAGAGTCACAGCCTCCTCTTCCTTTGCACTGCTGCCTGCAGGCTTGGGGGGTGAAGGTTCTGATGCCTTCATCTCTCTGAAGCCTGCCTGACTCATTGGTCTGGCATCGACAATGGTGATTTCAGGACGTCTGCAAAAGTAAGCCACTGTGTAAGATGCGAAGACAGTTTCCTGATTGTGATCAGTCATGCAACAGACATGCACAGTTCTGTTTCTTTAAATTATATTCTTGTAATTTCTTAAGTCAAGATTTGGTCATTCTAGGAGAAAGGAAGCTGGTTACTCGGACACAAACACTCAGTGGCATGGCATGCGACACTCTGAAGCAGTCTTACTTTCGTACAGAACCCTGAGACTTGGATTTTGTGGAAGACGACTTTGCCAGACGATCAGGTGGCTTGTGAGAGACAGGGGTAGGGGCTGCTCCAGAGGGTCTCTGTGGGACAGGAGCTGGAACTGGCCCTGCTTAAATACAACAATGAATTGTAATAAGCTGACAAAATGAGCATCTAACATGCAAGTGTGTGTCAATAAATCTGTCTCTAAACATATTTCCACACAAGTAAAATGAAATACTTTGGATTCAGACCTTGTTATTTATGTTAAATATCTTCTCTTACATCAAAATGCCTCTGAACATCTAAGAATACATCACATGTATACATTCTCACAATCACATTACACATAACTATTTAAACTAAAGTTTTTTTTTCTAAAAAATGTGTTACCTTTTTCATCAACAAAAAATAATTCTCAAGATATTGTGCAAACTTAACAAAACACACACACACACACACACACACACACACATGCATATGTATGTATATATATATATATATATATATATATATATATATATATATATATATATATATACATTCCTTGGAATAAAGCACACACACACACACACACACACACACACACACACACACATATATATATATATATATGCATATGTATATACATACATATGCATTCCTTGGAATAAAGCAAACTGTTGCCAGTATCAATATGAGTTTGACCAGTCTGAAAGGAAAGTGATTACCCTTGCTTTTTTTTTACTTTTTTCTTTTTTTCTTTTAAATGATTTTCATTCAAGTATTACCAAGAACCAAAAAAACATTTGATGAATGATTAACATTAACCCCTAGGCTGCCTATATAATGAGATAACTCGTCATGGCAAGCATGTATGCTTCGCTGCCACAATGACGAGATAACTCGTCATCGAAATATTCTGACTTTTCCCTGGTATGCATTCACTTAGTTGACAAAAATAGTGGTAACTTTAGCCTGGGGAATCTTTCTAGATTCTATTCATAGCTAGAAACCCCATCTACGTCATGAAGCAGTCCTTTATTTGAACGTTTTGGTTGGGTCACTGTCCCAGTGTTTGCCTGACTTCTCTCCTCGCTCGCTCAACAAAATGTCGGACTGACGCCGTGCTCAAGACATGCGATCATGATAAACTAAATCAACCAAGATTTCTTCCTTTAGCTGATGCTCAGAAAGAATTGAAGCGTAAATTTGAAGGAGAAGACAGTGATGAACATTTATTGGACGATTTGATAGAAAATAAAGGGAGCAATCAAGAGAGTGGCCAAGTTGCGACTATCAGTGAGTGATGCTGGCTGTACAAATGTAAGCAGACGACAGAACATGATCGAATTATTAGCAGGTCACAGTGTGAGCGATATTCTTGGCACTCAGCCAATGCAGTCTGATGAGAACTGGATCAAGTGACCGTGTGAGAGGGGTGAAGAGGAGGGGGGTGGGGGGGGTGGAGACTGAGGGGGTGTGGCCTCACATTCATATTATCACTTGGAGAAGTCACAATGCACTGTGTATCTCTTAAAAAAAAAATATATATATATATATATATTGTGGTTGTTCTAGTATGATTTTGTGTTTGCAGATATCCATTTGTCCAGAAAATGATATTTTTGTGCAAATTACCTAATGTTTGTAATGAACAAGTTGAAAATGTGACAAAAAACAAAACACTGATTTCAAAACAACAGCATGTCACTAAGAATATGTAAAATGGGAAAACAGCATGTGTTTTGTATTCCTTATTCATTTACCTTCCAGAAAATATATACTTTTATGGGTCTTTCTCCAATAACAAAGAGCACAGAATTTTTGGAAAATTTATTCCCGTTTTTTGTGAAAAAAAAACCTGGCAAATAGATTTCACTTCAATTTTATTTTCCTGGCAGCGAAAGGGTTAATGACTGACAAACATTAACAATAACAAAGTCCTCTCAAAGACACAGTAATTACCTGCAACCCCAGCAGCAGGTGTAGGAACCCCAGGTGGAGGTCTGGCACCAGGAGGTGGGGGGGCTGGTCTGGTGGGGGCAGGTCGTGCAGGAACAGGGCCACGCCCATCTAGATGACAAGCATGATTCGTGGTTCACACACCTTCAAACTGACCACTCAATCATTGATGAATAGTTTCTTGAAATGGCATGTTGCTCAATTATTTCTCTGCAGGAAAAGCTGAGCTTGTGTTCACTTGAGACATCAGAAAGACTGGCTGCCTCCTTAACTCATCAGGCGCTGCCACTAGTGCCAGGATTTGAACATCACAAGAAATAAGATTTTAAGTATGATGCCCTGGCTACTTACTGACTCAGTTGTTGCACTTCATATGGGCATCCAAATGAAGTTAGTTCTATGCAAATCTAACAGCTTGTAATCATAGCCAGTCGTAAAATTGGTGATTTAATTAAAGAGTAAAGCAGCTATTGCATTAAATGTGGGCTACTGCACTTCATCTTCTTCTTCTTTCCATTACATGACCAAACATCGACTTGCCGATGACTCTGTCGTGGTTCATGCATTTTGGATATTTTCGTGTCTCCATAACTCAGCAAACACTAACATGGGTTACAGGATCTTTAAAGTGCGTATTTGATCTTCTGTGTGCATATACATATGAAGGGGGTTAAGGCACTAGCAGGTCTGTACATACGTTGACCTGGGAGATCGGAAAAATCTCCACCCTTTACCCACCAGGTGCCATTACTGTGATTTGAACCCAGGACCCTCAGATTGAAAGTCCAACGCTTAAACCACTCGGCTATTGCGCCCGTCACATAACTTAAGCATCCAATTAAGGTCAATTTAGATGAAACCTAACGATATAACAGCTTGTAAACTTGCATCAAAGCCAACAAGTCTAACTCTAATATTGGTGATATTTCAATAACTGAAGAGCTCTCCTCTCGGTCTCAGAATTGTTTATTTACTTTTTGTACTGGCATTTTTGACCATCTTTCACAGAAGGAAAAAGAACGCAAATAACAAAACACCCTGTCCTGTTTGAGGAAACATTTCTCCAACAATAGTAAAAACAAGGAAACAATAAAACAAAGACCTTGTGCCGGTCTGATGATGGTGGGTCGCTTTGGAGGAAGTGGGGCTCCTCCTCCTTCTGCTAGGACCTCGGCGGTTTCTGACATCTCTGCTGTCTCTTTTTCTCTCTCGCTTTTCAGTTCATCGGCACCAGTGGGTCTACAAAGAATGCCTGGAAATATTCATACTCTGCTAATTTTTCCCCCCCTAATGATTGTACGTTGAATCACACAGATCCACTCCTTTGTGATAGGGTGAGTGTCTTGTCAAACTTTATCCAACTGGGTGGTGGTTGTCATCGATAAGAAACCAGGAGAGTGGTGTCCCTTGCCACTTCCGGCATTATTCGACGAAACATGACTGGAAGGCGATTGGCAATGGAAGCCGCATTATGTCTAACAGTCTAAACGATCTAACCGACTTTGTCAAATCAGTCTGGTGAGTTGTGACTGTTTGTGTATAGTTTCACGTTTAGTTTATTTACAGCGCCGATATTTGTTTTCATTCTTCTTGGTTGTGGCATTGAACTGACCAACCTTGCTCATTAACATTCGCCGTTGGCAAGTGATGCAGCGTCTGCATTCATGGATTGTTTGGGAAAAACGAAATCGAAAATAATAACATCATGATTATTTTTAAACAGTTAAAAACAAAGGAAAAACCTCGAACGTGCATGTGCTTTCATAGACATTAGAAACTTGTATTTACTTCGAATTTGGTAGGTTTAGACAACGATTTTCAGCTCACCAGTTTATCAAATTGATAATATGTACAATTACAAATAATTCATTTTTCAAAGCTGTTATGCAGTTAAACATAACTGCACTATTTGAAACATAGATTTCAACACGCAAAGTCTTTTATTATGATACTGTTAAATTTTTGTGACTCACTGCCTGCCTCCACAGTCTCTGTGGGTGATGATGTACTGTGCTGCTGAGCTGGTAAATCCATGGATAATTTGTTAAATTTTCTTTGTTTTATTAGATGTAGAATATTTTCTTGAATCAATGAATGTGATATTTTTGTGTTAGAGTTGCTTTGAAGAACTGTTGTTTTTTTCTTCTCCAGAGATTTCTGGAGTTTCACAAGAATGAGTGGTCAGTGGATCTCCGAGGCTCGACTTCGGCCACAGGCCAGGTTGGATGGAAAATGGTTGAAAACCAATATCCAGGTAGGTTCTTGCTCTGACTGGCTATTGAAAATGTTATCCGTTGTAAAGCTTCGTCTTTTGCATGTGTTGGGTGCAGCTCCTTTCATTTATATAAGTTGGGTTTTGCATGTATGTTTGTTTTTATGCTGCCATGTTGGCAACCATACTCCATGGGGGTGCATGCCAGGTAAATTCTTGTTTCCATAACCCACCGAATGCTGACATGGATAACAGGATTTTTAACATGCATATTTGATCTCGTACATGCATACACATGAACAGGGTTCAGGCACTAGCAGGTCTGCACACATGCAGACTTGGAAAATCAGAAAAATATCCACCTTTAACCCACTAAGTGCATCAAACTGGGGATCAAACAAGAAACTCTGTTGAGGTTAAACAGCAAATGAGAAAAGTGTTCTGAGTCTGTCAGATACAAGAAAGGATTGGAAAACACACACACACACACACACACACACACACACACACACACACACACACACACACACACACACCTGTATTGACTGTTACATATACATCAAGGGAGGAAACTAAAAGAAGCGAAAAGGTGAGAGAGAGAGAGAGAGAAGTTATTTTCAGAGTGTTTCATTGGCATCACTTTAATGATTTTATATGCTGCGCAACACTGTTTTGTTTCACGTTACCTTTATGTACAAAGAAACCAAGAGAAATGTTCTCTCCATTGGTGTGTTTTGCTTATTTCAAGAGCAGTGGTTTTGTGGCAGTGTGTCTGCCTAGGATGCAAGTATCCACTGGTTTTACTGAGTCTACACACACAAACACACACACACACACACACACACACACACACACACACACATATATAATAATAATTATATATATATATATATATATAGCGACCAGGATTTTTACTCCACCTGTCCACTAGACCTTGAGTAATGGTTTTGTTAGTCTTTTGGGTGAAACGATAATCTGAGGTCCCATTTGCATCATGCGCTTATCACACACAAAACAACCCAAGGCAGCAAATGTGTTGTCCATGGTGAATTTCTGTAGAAAAACTCACTTTGATAGTGAAACAAATAAATTTGCAGACAGGAATGAGGGGGGGGGGGGGGGGGGGGGGGGAACCCAACTTTGCACTGTGGTGACGTGCTCTAGCAGGGGAGAGCAGTCTGAATTTCTCACAGAGTAGTCTGTCGTGATAAAAAGTAATACAATACAGTGCAATACAGTACAGAACACTATATACAATACCGTACAGTACAATATGATACAGTATGATAATTTGTTAAAGAGCTGCTTCCTGCAAGTCTTGGAGACATTCTGAGTTAATACAGATGAAAAGCAGGGGAGCAAACTGGTTGAGTCTTTTCTAATGGTGTTTGCCCAACATTTGATCCATCTCATTTCATTTCAGTGATTCGCATTCTGATCTTCGTATAAATTTCTGTTTTTATTATATTTTGATGTATTTACTTGTTTACTTAGTTTGATTATGTCATTCCTTTTTTGTTAAAAACAAGTTTTATACAAACCTAGGGTTGGCTCTCCAGGCCTGACCAGGGTGTTGGGTTTATGCATAGTCAAGCATCTGCCTTTCTGTTTTTCATTTTTTAACTCACTCTGGATGAATAGTTTTCTCCCTTGCTTTCCCTTGCAGACGACACATTTATTAGGGTTAGGAAAAAAATCCTTGTACTTGACCCACTGACCCCTCTTCTCATGTTGTGTTTACGCCCACCCCCCTCCCTCTCTTCACAGCCTTCAGAAGCAGAGTCACTGTCAGTACCTTGTTGCTGGTAGCTTTCTTCACTGCAGATACTTCATTCAACGTCTTCATCATCCTCGTCAATGTTGAATGTTTCAGTTTGAAGCATTTCAATCACTTCAGCATCAGTAAAAAGCCACTGTCATGATCTAGTTTGCTCCAAAAATTTCCACTTGTATCGCCTGCAGTGCCATTTTCAGTATATATGCAGATTAACTTGTCATGTGGGGTACCAAGGTCCATGGCTGGCCAGCGAGTGTATAGTTACGGAACCTCACAAAGAAACTTTCCATTCGACCCTTGACATGTTTGCAATGGAAAACATGGAAAAAATTTTAATTGTCGAAACCGCAATAGCGTTCCGTCGTCCAGAACGCTACCTTACATCAGGAATGCTACAGGGTTCCATCGTCCGAGTGAGTTGAAGCAGTTTTGGTCTAGCAATATTGATCAGCCTGCATGCTTTGAGTCATTTGAAACCTTGAAACTGAAACTGAAACTATTCCTAGGCTTGCTGTGCTCATGTCGCTCAATGAATATAGTTTGACACACCCATGACCTTTGCTGTCTGGTCCCTCGCTGTCAGCTGCCAGGGGTCATGTGGCCCATGGGTTTCAGCTCTGATCTGAAATTGTGGGTGTTTATTCCTTGTCTGTTCCATGTGTGAGTGCGTCTGTTTGTCTTGGTGTGTGGAGGAGGGGTGAGGAGGAGGGGTGAGGGGGCGGGTGGGCGCTAGACTGATGGTGCTGCATTATCATACTATAGTCTTACAGATGACAGTTTTTTGCTGGCTGCCCCTACCCCCTGTCTCTCTCTCTTACACACACACACACACACACACACACACACATTTTTTAAGGCTTTATTATTATTTTGGAGCACACGTGCGTGCGTGAGTGTGTGTGTGTGTGTGTATGGGAGGGGTGAGGGGATTAATTATGCATGCGTTTGAGAACAAGTAGAAACACAACACACACACACACACACACACACACACACACACACACACACTTATAACACACATGTATGCTTGCTCTCGTGAACACACACACACACACACACACACATGACAACAAACAAAACAAACAGAACAGTGCACATGCATAACTGCAACAAACAAACTATCACATCCAGCTTTTTACCCGTATCACAACAAAGGGGACAAAAAGTGTTTTCTGTTAACCCCTTCACTGCTGAACCTTGGTGAACTGAGATAGTGTGGCTTGAGTTTGAGTGCAGTCACTACTTTTTTGTGTGTGCTTTTCAGTGGTGTGAATGATTTTGCTGAATAAAAGTACAGCAGTCCCAAAGAGATAGGAGTCCAGATTATAATGAAGCATGGTGACTGACATTCGGACAGGTCTGCAAGTTTGTAGCCGCTGTTTTATCTCATTGATGAGCCCTTCACTGATGAGCATACTTGTAGGTAGAAGTCAAGGGGTTAAACCATTGGTTTGGTGCGGCTGCCAGCTGGCAAACTGGCAGGTAGAGAAGGGAGAGGTGACAGTAGTTTACGGGAACCAGCAATTAGTGGAGATGCTTTCATCCCATGGATATGTACCAGTATATGTGCTGCCATGGGTAACCATCGTCTTCCCTCCAATTTTTGTGTGACACACACATCATTGACATATATATGCACACACAGACACGAACATATGCACACACACACACACACACACACACACACACACACACACACACACACACACAGGGTAGAGTGGGGTGGTGGGGGGGTATGACCTTAATAGTTTGAAAGGCTTTTAGATTATTAAAAAAAAAAAATTTTTTAAGTAATGCAGTTTGACATAAAGATGTTGGATACAAGACAGAACACAGACCATCTGCGTGAGCAAAATGCACACACCCCAGAGTTCATAGTTTTGGGTGGGGGAGGTGGAGGGGTTGGGGGGGGGAGGGGGGGCTAACCACTGTGTACTTACTGTGCCAGCCACCGAAACCCTCCTGCCATCCCCTCATATTACCATCATTATTCTTCCTCTGCTAACCCCCCACCCCCATCCCCCCACCTTTGTCCTTCTTCTTGGTTTTCTTCTTCTCCTTCCTTGATTTTGTTGTTGTTCTTCTTCTTTGTTCTTTGTCTTTCTCTTTCTTCTTCTTGTTTCTTATTTTTCCTCTTTCTTCCATTTTTTCTTGTCCCTCTCTTCTTCTTTTTTCAACTTCTCCTTCTCACTTTTCTTTTCCTTATTCTTCCTTTTGTATTCTTTTGAAAAGTGCATTGCAGAGTTCAGAACATATGACGCATGGTATCCACATTTCTTTGAGCTGATGTAGTTACTTTGCCAGTTTTATTGAAACATAGTTAAAGTGAGTGATTAATCTTCGCAGGTTGGAAATTGAATTTAATTTTCCTTCTAGCCCCTTCACCCCCACCACATACTCTCTCTTTTGATTTGTTTGTCCTTTTTTTTTTCTTTTCTTTTTTTTTTAACTTGAAGCTTCACTTCCTTACCCACTTCATGTATACATGTTTGTATGCTATATATACACATAATATGGCTAATGCATGAAAGTTCAGGTATGCTGGTAGGTTAAGGCATTGATTGAGCAAGCATGCATGAACTAGTGACTGAGTTCACTTTTTTTTTTTTGTCTTTTTTCTTTTTGTGTCTGGTGACAGATGGCGTGATCTGATGTTTTGGCGCACGTGCACACACACACACACACACACACACACACACACACACACGTGTGTGTATACATATATAATGTTATTAAAATAACTGCTTCTGTCATTTTTATGACTGATAACTTTAAAGTTCAAGTCTCCCATGTCCAGAGCTGTCTGTCTTCAAGATGCCAGTGTAGTATTATGCCTTTTCATTGGTACAATTCCCATGCCAGTTCTGATTATGTATGTTGGTTTGGCAAACTCTGTGATATCTGTTGAGGCAGAAATGAGAAATCAAGGGTGATGTGTGGGTGAATAGGGGATGGGTGTGTGAGGGTTGGTGGAGGTGGAGGTGAAGGGGAAGCTGGAGAGAGGAGAAACAGGGTGGAGGTGTGGGAGTATGTGTAGGAAGGGGTGAGGGGAGTTTGGCTGCCTTTGAAAAAAAAACCAGTTTTCAAACAGGGCTAAGTCAGTAAGTGATTTGAGAAACTGATAAATTATTAATAGTTTAGAAGAAGAGATGATTGAAACTGTATCATGAAATGATGCATGTCAAGTGTTTAATCAGAACTGAAGAAGCTCCTCAGGAGTTGGCACAAACATTAAAGTCATTTTGTGTGTGTGTGTGTGTGTGTGTGTGTGTGTGTGTGTGCATACACATGTATGCTTGCTTGAGCAAAAGAAAATTGTAATAGATTTTAGAACACTGTATCTCTGGAACTAAATCAGATGTCTGCAAAATTCCTTTTCCAAGTCTTATTTGTATTTGTATTTCTTTTTATCACAACAGGTTTCTCTGTGTGAAATTCGGGCTGCTCTCCCCAGGGAGGGCGTGTCGCTACACTACAGCGCCACCCTTTTTTTTTTTTTGTATTTTTTCCTGCGTGCAGTTTTATTTGTTTTTCCTATCAAAGTGGATTTTTCTACAGATTTTTGCCAGGAACAACCCTTTTGTCACCGTGGGTTCTTTTACAATTACATGCACTAAGTGCGTGCTGCACACGGGACCTCGGTTTATCGGTCATCCGAATGACTAGCATCCAGACCAGCACTCAAGGTCTAGTGGAGGGGGAGAAAATATCGGCGGTTGAGCCATGATTCGAACCAACACACTCAGATTCTCTCGCTTCCTAGGCGGATGCGTTACCACTAGGCCATCACTCTTAAGAAGTTATAAATCATGAAATTTTTGCATTACCTTATATTAATGAGGGGTTTTTTTTCCCCAATCTTTCTCATGTGTTCCATCATTATTATGCTCAATCCATGTTATTATAGATAACATCACTTTTGTTCTGCATTGATAATTTCATGTAATTGTAAATCTTCAAAATACAGTAATATTTTCCATTTAAAGTATCAGTCATTAACTAAGGTGATTTTTTTTTTTTAATAAAAAGAAAGGAGGGAGGGGAAGGGGGCTTGTTGGTAGGTGGCAGGCCTCACCACTGCATTTTGTTACATTAATTATTATCAAGAAAGAAAAAAAAGAAGTAGGATGGGGTAGGGATGGGGGGGAAGGGCAGGGTGTGTGTGTGGGGGGGGGGGGGGAGTGAGGGGGGTCAGGGGGAGGGGTTCAGATGAGTCTCACGCCATGTTGAGGTAAAAAGGGGAAACGAAGCCAGAGGCTCATCAGCTGATAAACTGCCAGGGAGAATAAGATTCAGGGGAGGGGACCGCTGATTGGAGGAGGCTGCTGCCGCTCCTGCTGCTGACTACTGCTGCTGCACTCTCACTTTTCACAGCAGGCAGGCAGGCAGAGAGACAGGCAGCACAGTTCAGGGGTTGCCAGGTAAGCCACAAGAAAAACCAGGCAAGGGGTCTCTCACCAGTCAGTAGTGGTGGGAGTAGCTGTTGGGGTAGAGAGGAAGAGAGAGAGAGAGGGAGAGAGAGAGTATGGCCAGTAGTAGGGCTCGCTCAGTGGTGATGGTAGGGGGGGCTTAGAAAGACAGTGCAGGCGGCTGGGTGGATATAGATGGGTCAGGGGAGTTTCTTTGTGTGTGTAGATATACACATACACTGCATGGTCTGCGTGCATGGAAACTAGAAGGGCCCAAGTTGATGCTGTGACTGGCATCGACTTCAAACAAAAGCTGAACAGAATCCAAGAAGAAACACTTGATTGATGATGATGACATCATTTTGAAACCTGAGCTGACAGGAGAAGAAAAAAAACCAAAAAAAACCCAAAGAAAAGAAAAAGAATGGAAAACCTAAACACTGCCATCAAAAATGTTCCCATCGTTGCTGCATGCTGCATTGTTTTGCCAGCACACCGCAAGTTCTGTGTTGTCAGTTTTTGTTTTGTTTTATCCTGGTGGTGTGTCGTCATTCTGTGACGGTGACAGTGACAGTGGTGGTGACAACAGGAGTAATAGCCGCTGGGATTGAATTTGTTCATCATCATCCTCATCGTCATCATCATCATGTGAACTACAGCATCAGTCCGTACACAGTTGGATTCAGTTGATATCACTCCATGCCGCAGGCTGTTATGATCAACTGCTGCACAGCTGTTTTGCTTTTAGGGGGGATAGACTTGCTTGTTTGATTGGATTAAGTTATGCATTGCAGGTTTGTTGAGTTTTGTATTTATCGATTTTTTAATTTTCTTTCATGGATGTTAGAAATCAGATTTAAAGCAGGTCTGTTGAGGGTTTTAATTTATTGATTTGTTTGTATACTTATGAATGTGTTGGTGTGTGTGTGTGTGTGTGTGTTTTAATGGGTGTACATGCTTTTCGTTTGTTTGTTTTTATGACAAATAGGTCTATGTCTACGTAAATACATGGAATAATTCTTTTGATATATTTGATTTGTTGCTTACTTGAAAACATTTTGACACGAGTATTTCAGTTTCTATTGACATAGCACTTCATGTGTACTGTGTTGTTCCAAAAAAATGTATGTGTGTGTAGTGTAGTGTTTATCTGTGTTTGGGTTATTTATTTTGCCCTTGTCCATGCATTCCTTGCATTCTTGTGTCAAGTGTATTCCAATTCTCTCTCTCACTCCCCCACTCACCCCAACCCCCATCACTCTCTCTCTCTGTCTGTCTCTCTCTCTCTGAGTCTCTCTCTATCACACACACACACACACACACACACACACACACACACACACACACACACACACACACACACACACACACGTCAACACACACAAGGATATTTTTGTCTGTTGCGAACAAACAACCCCACACATGTACACACACATGCACAAACACCCACCCACCCCCACACACAGAGTAATAGTCAGTGGCAAAGTCATAAAGTGATACTGACATCAATGGCACAGCCTGTGTGTGTGTACAGTGTGTGTGCATGTGTTCTTTAAGGGAGAGAGAGAGAGGAGCAAACATTTGCCCAGAAATGTAAGGATAAGAGCAAAAAAACATAACACCCCTCTCCTCCACCCCGGCCCCTCTCGTGTCAGTGACATTAAAATCAGCGAAGACCAAAGTGAAAAATTATGTAGAGACCATCTTTCCCCACATGAAACTTTCTTAATTAGGCTGAGAACTCATCGGTCTGCCCTGACATTCAAAGAAAAATAGTGCTGAAGCTTTTTTCCCATGTTGAAATGATAGCTGTGAGGTTTGCTGAAATGAAAGGGAAGCCATTACCAGGTTAAAGTAACTGACCTCTGCTTTCATGTTCTGTGTGTGTGTGTGTGAGTGTGTGTGTGTGTGTGTGTGTGAGAGAGAGAGAGAGAGAGAGCATATACTGCTTATGCATGTTTTTCTGTGCATCTGTATACAAGCGTGGTTAATGTTTTCTTGCCCTTTTCCCTACATTCCAGTGAAAATGTTTTCATAATAGTTGATGTAACTTTTCTCTTCTCTTTCCTCTCACACACATTCGCACACACACACACACACACACACACTCTTTTCATAATGGTTAATGTAACTTTTCTCTTCTCTTTCCACACACACGCACACACGTACGTACGTTTCATAATGGTTGATGTAACTTTTCTCTTTCCACACACACACACACACACACACACACACACACACACACACACAAAGTTATAGTCTGTCTCAAAGTGATCCTGACGTCAGTGGCGCCAGATGCGCCCAAACTGGGGATCGAACTCCGGAAACTCCAGCACTCTAACTGTTCAGCCACATCCATGACATGTCAAACCCCATCAACAGATTGAGTGCATAACTGATGGGAGTTCTTCTTTCTTCTTTCTTTATCCATATCATATGGGTCTGTTTAAATAATTGAAATATAATACATATTTTTTGCCAGAGTAGATTTTGACAGTTATGACACATTGATAGACATCCTCTAACAGCTTAATCATTCACAACACAGTGGCAGACCTGTTATTATAGCAACTTAATTACTACACAATGATAGACATCCCTATAACAGCTTCAACAATTACGACAATTACAAACAATGATACACTTGTCCTTTTAACAACTTTAGCTGTTAAACCACAATGACATCCTTTTCCATTTAACCTATTAAACAGTTATGACACAGTGATAGAATTGTCCTTTTTTATTTTACACCCTAAACAATTTTAACACAGTGATAGACGTCCTTTAAAAATGTAAACAGTTGCTACATGATGATAGACTTGTACAACACACAATGATAGACTTGTCTTTTAAGAATTTTAAAATAGTTACGACACAATGACAGACCTGTCCTTTTAACAACTAAAGCACGATTCTATTAGCACCAGAATAAGCCCCATAAGTGTCGCTTGTCAGAGATTAGTTAGGAAGGCGAAAATAGACCAGCTTCTCTTGTTTTATGCATCCTGACCCAGCCACTGGAAAAACTGTCACCTTGACGCAATGCCAGAAGGGGTTCAGAATGAAAGGTGTTTGGCTCTCACACTGAAAACAGTTTTCACAGGTTAGTGGGGAAAACCAAGAGGTCACATAACCCCACAGAGCTGAAAACGAGGGGTTGAAAGGCAAGAGTTGAGTGGATCAGGAAATACTTCACTGATGCACACTGCTTATTCAATTGCATGTGATGAATTTTAATAATCTTTACCTCTGATGAAATAGCTTCAGGTGAAACATGCAGAGTTGAGTTTATAAACATATTGGCTGATGCCTTTAAGGTAAAGTTGGGTCTTGGTTCCGTGAAGATTTCATTGTTCAAGGGGATGAGTCCTGGAAATGAAGTACATATATATGCTCAAGTTAAAATGTTGATAAATATATGAAACAAAGAAAACTTGTTGTTGTGTTGTTTTCAGACGGCCCTGAGCCCTGAAGGGGTGAGTGAGCTATGGAATGAGCTTGTCAAGGATGGGGAAGTGGCTCCAGCCACCAGTGACGCCCTCTGCAACAGTGCCGGAGCCCTGGCCAAGAAAGGTCAGTGATCAAACACACAGTTTGTGTCTGTGTCTGTGTGTGCATGTGTATTTACACACTTTCATAAAGCACCTATTGTGTTGTGTTGTGTTGTGTTGTATTCTATTGTATTGAATTAGTCATTTTTGTCACAACAGATTTCCTCTGTGTGAAATTTGGGCTGCTCTCTCCAGGGAGAGCACGTCGCTACATTGAGAGCACCACCCTTTTTTTTCTGCACGCTGGCATTTGCTGCATGCAGGTTTTTGTGTGTGTGTTTTTTCCTGTCGCCCTCTTTAGAGAAAAGGTGCTGCTTGAATTCATGCTATTGTTGTTATTATTATTATTATTATTATTATTGAATTATCATCATCATCATCAACAGCATCCTTCTTCTTCTTCTTCTTCTGCTTCCTTCTTATGGTTTGTGTGTGTGTGTGTGGTTTCTTTTGTTTATTTGGTTTGTTGGTATTATTGCTTTCCCTTGAAGAAATCTGTTTTGGCGAGTAGCGTTGTATGCCATACCATGCCATAACACATATCATACATCTCTAACGTACCATACTGTGCCATATCATTTACCAGACCATTCAGATGCGAACAAGATCATATAGATACCACACCATAACACACCACACCACACTATACCATACCGTACCATACCATACCATACCATACCATGTTATTAACATCAAGTATGACAACGGAAGTCAAACAAGAGAATGTCAACATCACCTGTAATAAACCTGCACAGTCTCTGTCAAGGAAAGAATGTCAACATCAAGTGTGATAAAACCTCCTCACAGGAATTAACGTCACCATCACATTGGATCAACATCTGCCTCTCTGTATCCAGTGAGAAGAATGTTTTTCAGAGGAAGACCAGAATAGAGAGGGGGGTGAACTGAAAGAGGAGAAAGGGCATGCTGAAAGAGCTTGCACATGCAGACAAAATCTTGTGGTTTTTGGCGGCTTTCAGGCTCATGTCTGGCTTAAATGTCACTGTGTGTACTCTTGGAGTTCACAGGTTGCCGTTGTTGGCACTTGCCGAGTCAGGTGTTTTAGTGGTTGGTGATTTTGAGCGTGTGTGTGTATGTGTGTGTGTGGGCATATGTGTGTGTGTGTACATGTATGTGTGTGACTGCACGTGCGCATACCAGTGTGAACATATGTGTGTTCCTGTGCACATACCTGTGTGTGCTGATGCTCATGGTTGTTTAACAAGCCATCAAAGACGTCAATGTGACCGTGTGTGCGTGTGCAGAAAGCACAACTTGTCCACTTTTGAAAGAATTATTCTTATACATAGTTCTCATTATCCTGCTGCTTTTGCTGATGCACAGCTGAAGACAACACACAATCTGTATTGACCTTGGTTCTTACTGTTTGTGAGGGCAGACAATTGTGTCAGCAGAGAACATGTTCCCGAAGTTGACAACAGGTACTGTATGTTTTTATATGCGTGAGTGCTGTGGAAGCAGGCAAAAAGTTCCTCAGCAAATGGATTTTAAGTTTTCCAGGTACATTTTCATGACTGCTTAAAAGTGCTTTGGAAAAACTGCAGAATTATACAGCATCTGAGCAACAGTGTTCTGTTTTTCAAGGAAAACAGTTCTGACCAATGTTCAATTTGCACTTGCCAATGTCTGAATGTGGAAAGGAATCAGATTTATAACAATATACTTAAATCAGAATTTAGAGGAAAAAAAAGAAAGGAAAAAAAGGCTGGGGGAGCGGAGGGGGAGGGTGGGGGGAACCACCACAAGTCTCAGTGCTTACTTTCTGGTGCAAGATAATGTGAAACACAGAAAAGTTGTAGTACTATGGGACAAAGACATATCTTATCCAGTGTTTCCCATTTGTGGGAGAGAAGTAATTTCTCTTTTGTTCTTGAGTGCATGGTGGTATAGTGGGGATGTTAACAGTTTGAGAATTGAATTATATTATAAAAATGGTTTACTATCAAATTATTCTGAAGACATTGTGTTTTCATTTAGTGCTGTGAATGGACAGTTAAATTTGTTTGTTTTTTTATATTCTGTACAAAAGATAATTTATGATTACTTATTTTGTACTGCAACAGTATTACTCGAGTCATTCATGTGTAACATTCATGCTGTGTGTGTGTGTGTGTAAGCGTAACATTTGTTGTGTAGTGTGTTATTCTTTCCTTTTGTGAACATGTGAGCAATGTTGTGTCCCTTAGATTTATGCTGCGTTAACCTTAAATATAATATATATAATATATATATATATATATATAGAGAGAGAGAGAGAGATGTATACATCATTACATGTGTGTGTGTGTGTGTATGTAATTTTTTTTTCATACATTTATTCATTCACAAACACACACACACACACACACACACACACACACTCTCTCTCTCTCTCTCTCTCTCTCTCTCTCTCTCTCTCTCTATATATATATATATATATATATATATATATGTCACATCCTCACTATCTTTTGTTTAAAAATGACTTAATTGATTCTGTTGATAATATTTTTTTGTTTAACTTAATTACACAGGTGTAGAATCATCAATATTATCTTGTTGTGTAAACCCCTACCCCTCCACCTCCCCCTACACACTGAAAAACAGTTAAGATCTTTATTTCCGACTGTCTATTTTCGTTTCAAAATGCTAAAACGAGATTCAGGTCAGACAAGAATCATCCAAAGAAAAAGAAAAGAACAAAAATAGAAAAAATAAAATAAAGAAATGAGAGAAAATAAAAATAAAAAGATGATCAGATTCTCATCCTTTAAAAACAACAACCCATTTTAATGTGAAAAAATGTTTTTTTAATCTTCGTACTGACAGTGACATGTTGATGATGCTCCAGACTTCTATTTTCTTCCCAGTTTCCCCCATCCGTCTAACAGTGTCTTCAGATGCTTGGCACTAACACTAAGAGCTTTTCTTTAGGTTTTTTTTTATGGGTTTTTTTTGTTTTTGTTTTTTTTCAAATCCATATATGTATGTATTTGATCTGTAATTTATAAATCAGAGGCTTTGGAGATTTGGAATTATATGCAGATGCACTTGTTTGTGAATGGTGCTTTGTTTTCATGGTTTGGGATATTTCCTTAACAAATAAGCATTTCTCTCTCACACTCTCTCTCTTTTTCTTTGTCTCTGTGAATCACAGATGATTATCACTATGATCAACAGGTCAGAAAAAGAAAGACACTTTGAGAGCAGTTTGGAAAACACTCATACGCTTTGTTTTCTTCAGTTTAACGTCTATTCACTATAAGTGTTTTTAGACGGAAAGGAGTAAAATAGTGGATAAAGGAAAGGGAATGCATGTGAATATTAGTGTAAAAAAAGTGTTCATGTTATGTATCAGAGGAAAAGTATATTATAAGAAAAAGTCTAAAGAGATTGTGGTGTGTATTGAATGATGTGTCATGGGAAGGAGAATATGTATATGCATATCAACAAGTATTAACCTACAACAATGTAAATATAAATAACAGCATTAATTATAACACATCAAAGGAGGATACCAACTGGACTGGAGTTTAAAATTTCTGAAAACATTCTAAGCAATGAATAATCATTCAAAATCTTTTCAGTGGCTAATGAAATATTGGAAGAAAAGTCATCAACTACATCTTTTGGAATTAACAGTCTTATTCTCGGACAATGAATGAGTAGATAGCTTACAGTTATTTGCTTACCGCATATACATTTTATATTTTTAGAAAATTTTGTACGAAAGGCATTTAAACGAAGTCTATCCATTAGACTTATAATTTGTCTTGAATGTGCTGCTGGTGTCGAATTTAGAAAATGTTTGGGATTAGCTGCATTCTTTGTGTTTACACAACATTGGTAATATTGATTATTTGAATCTATAAGTAATTTCTTAAATCGATTTCTAGATACATTTTCTCTACAACTAATGCATTTATGTAGATCTAACTGGATGTCAAGTTGTATTGCGCCTTCGGAATAACATGCTGCTCTTCAAGCTGCTTGGTCTACCCACTCATTTGAAGATATTCCACAGTGCAAAGATACACAACAAAAAGTTAGCTCTGTGTGTGTTTGTGTGTGTGTGAAACAGACACACACACATATGTACACACACACACACACACACACACACACACACACACACACAATCCCCCCTCTGTAACAACCCACACCCATTCCCCACCCCTCAAACACACGCCCTCCTGCAACTACCCTGCCACCAGTCTTTCATCCACCACCAAGATTTTTGAACCGAAGAATTATAATTCACAAATCAAAATGACAGAACCCAGGCACACACGGGCAGACATCCAAGGATACCAGACACTGAGCCAGTAAGATGGTAGAGCGTCAAAAGAACGCCCCGCAACATCAAAGATAAATGAAACGCAAAATGCCAGATCATGTTCTGCGGATACATCAGAGATGGTTTCATAAAATATTACTGAACAGCAGGGGGGGGGGGGGGGGGGGGGGGATAACGTAGGTGGGTTGGGGGTTGCTTGCTCGTATGGGTTTTCTTTTTTTTTCTGGCAACATCGGCAGAGACTAGCGAGAGAGAAAGAAAATGTGTGTGTGAGTGTGTGTGTGTGTTTGTATGTGTGTGTGTTTGTGTGTGTGTGTGTGTTTGTTCAATTTAATTTAATGTCTATCCACATTAAGTGATATTAGACATGAAAATAAATAATAAATAAATAAGGGGGGAGGGCAGGGGGAGTGGGGGAAATGGAGAAAGAGAAATAAGGGAGGGAAAGGGATGAAAACAATACTATTCACATCATCAACTTAACAACAATGCAACTAAGAGAATAAACAACAATGCAACTAAGAGAATAAGTTTCCAACTTTAATACATATGCGGATATAGGCGTGTAGAAAAAAAAAATTATATATATATACATATATATATAAATCAAGGGTTATAACAATAACCCAATTAGACTATTTTACCAAAAAAATTGAGAGGGGGTGGGGGGGGGGGAGAGATCAGACAGTGATAAGTCAAAGATTTCTTGACACCCCCCAGAATAATCATCTGTGGTTCACAAAGAAATACAGAGAGAGTGTGAGAGAGAAATGCTTATTTGTAAAGAAAATATCCCGAACCATGAAAACAAAGCACCATTCACATGTGCGTGTGCGTGTGTGTGTGTGTCTGTTTCATTGTTTGTGTGTTTGTGTGCGTTTTTTTTTCTCTCCAGTGAATGTCTAAGAGTGAGATGCTTAGGAATATTACTTGATGGAGGGGGATGTGGCCAGGCAGGCTTTCTGTTTGTTCTGCCATCATGGCTGAATTCTCTCTCCAAGGAAAGGAAAGGAAAGGAAGGAAGGAAGGAAGGGGAGATGTGAATAATGGTTGGCGATAACAGGCACAAGATAGTGATAGTCCCCAGAGAGTGTGTGGAGCCTGCAGCAGACAAAGGTTGACCCCCCCAGAACATAAACCTGGATTCTTACCTGATGATACCTGGATGCTGAAAGAAGAGAGAGAGAGAGAGAGAGAATGTGTGTGTGTGCATGTGTGTGTTTATGCATTTGTGTGTGTGTGTGTGTGTGTGTTAGTGTATGAATCTGCCTATGCATGTGGGTAGGTTTGTTCAGTCTGCTGTCTTTTTTATATTAAAAAACTACTTTTACTGTTATATTTGACAAGTAATGATATAAAAGCGCATGCGCATATAGCATGTATTTGTGTGTTTCTTTAATGTCTTTATATTAATATTTATATGTAATGAGAAATAAAGCTACATCCTGCATGCTGTGTGTGTGTGTGTGTGTATGTGTGTGTGTTCACCCAAATTTTTATATGCTTGTGCATGTATATATATGCATTTGACTATGTGCATGTGGTGTGGTGATTTATGAATAGGAGAGTCAGCTTCTATGTGCAATGGAGTTAGAATACAAAATGTTGAAATAGGTCATGGTTTGCCTTCTAAACACAGATCATCATTTGAATACAAATATAGTAGTCAGTTGATGTAATGCCATCCATGTGCTCATGAGCACTTACACACATATATATATGCACTCATATGTGTGCATGTACATGCATGCAAATATACGAACACTTTTCATTGCAAATGTCACCATTTAAATGCTTGCATTCATACATGCACACATAGGCTCACAGAAACGCATGCATACACAGAGGTGCACACAGCCACATGCACGCACACTCACGCATACACATGTGTGTATGTTTACACATGGACACACACACACACACACATGCATATGCAGGAACACACACTGTCATGCTTGCATGCATGAACACATACATATCGTAGCGGACACGTGCACACACAAAGCGTACACACACGCACGCATGCACGCACGTACGCACGCACACACCTACCTACCTACCTACCTACCTACCTACCTACCTTAAAACGTGTACACCCCCCCCCCCCCGCCCCCCCCCGCAGACAATCACCCCTACTCAGTATAGATGCTGACAGTAAAGACCTTCAGAATCCAACCAAGTCAGCTTGCCTGACTCAGGGCTGGCTCTTTGTTGTGAGTGGGCCGTCCCCCGTGACAGTGATGTATGAAGGCACTGTGCATGGTGTGTGTGTGTGCCGTGAGTGTGCGTGTGTGTGTGAATGGCTGTGTGTGTGTGTGTGACTGTGTATGTGTGTGTGTGTATAAATGGATATGTCTGTTTGTTCGTATGCTTGCGCGTGTGTGTGTGTGTGTGTGTGTGTGTGTGTGTGTCTGTGAATGGATGCACAAGGGTTCTCATGGAGAAGTGAGAAGGGAGGTCTGCTTGCTTCCTGTTCTTTCTTTCAATGAGCTCTAGTTTCCCGTTTCCACTGCGGCTTGAGCCAAAAGATGGGGCATTTTGGGGAGAACAGAATTCCACGACACTTGTTGACTTTCGTGTGCATACAAAGCAGAACAAGGCAATTCATTTTTTTTTTTCTGTTAACAAGGATAATACTAATAGACAAGTACCGTAAAGTTCGCTTTATTGGCCGCACCCACTAATTTTTTTTTTTTTTTTTAATTGAACTTGATACACACAGCCGCACTTATTACCGGTACCGGAACACATTCAGATACAGTCTTAAGACGGACTAAAGAAAAACATAACAAATTATAAAGGAAAAGGTGGGGGTGGGGGGGGGGGGAGAGATCAAAGCAGAATGAAGTCATGTGTATCACTACAAGTACAACAACTCCACCTTCCAACACCACAGCATCCACCGCCAGCAGCTTCATAACGGAGCCAAATGAAGACAGATATGAGTAAATGACGAGAAAGGCATGGAAACACTACAGTCTCAATACCAAGTGAATCCCCTGTGCAACCAGGCTATCTCGGTTGTCAAGAATCAAGATTTTTTTTCTTTTCTTTTACCCCTGTTGGGGCACAGTGGATATAAAGCAACATCATTGGTATTATGTACATCAAAATTAAAACATAAACAGCATTGAAACACGTGAAATGTGTGATAAAAACATGTAAACAAGCGATTGTGTCATCTTGTAATCTTTCCCGTTCTGATGAATTTCCCAATTTCACACTCTCCTAACACCTTCGAACAAACTGCAAACAAATTAAACTGATTTCAGATTCAGAGATTTACAAGCATATTCAGATAGACAGAAGCACAAACACAGGCATTCATGCACGCTTGCACACACGCACGCACGCATGCATGCGCGCGCACACACACACACACACACACACACACACAGGAGATACATTTGAATATCGTATGACCTTTGTTGAGTTTGCAAGAAAAAGGAATGTTTGAGAATTACGTATACACACACACAAAGGAATGGGTAAACTTGGCTCTGTTCCCTGCTTCTGTGAGAACGCCTGATGCTGTTGGTCTCTGATCGACTTTCATTCTGAGTGCGTGCGTGCAAAGGAGTGTGTTTGTGTGTGTGTGTGTGGGGGGGGGGTGATTCTGTGTGTTTATTGAGGTGTTTACTCTGTGTGTGTGTGTGTGTGTGTCTGTCTGTCTGTCTGTCTGTGTTTTTCTGTTTCTGTTTTTATGTGTGTGTGTGTGTTTATGTGTGTGTGCGTGTTTGTGTGTGTGTGTGTGCATACTATTTGTGCATGTTTGTGCGTGTGATTTCTGGAATGTTTTCCCCCCATTCTTTGCAGTGTTACATAACAGGGCCTGCTCACACACAAGCAGGAATTATCTGCAGGTGCAGTCCCTCTCTCTTTAAAACCTTTCAGCTTGAGAGCCACTGATTGTGGGGTGGTGGTTCATGCTTGAGTGTGTGTGTGTGTGTGTGTGTGTGTGTGTGTTAGGTTATCACCAGATTCAGCCCTTTTCTCTTTAAAACATTTCAGTCTGAGTGCCACTGATTGTGAGGACATGTTTATAGTTTGCAAGTGAGTGAGTGAGCGGGAGAGTGAGTGAGTGAATATGTGTGTGTGAATGTGTGTGCATGTGTGTGTGTGTGTGTGTGTTTGCTTCCGCAACAGGCATGGTTGTCAATGATTATTCTCATCAGACCCTAGTCTACGGTAATGTAAGTGTCTTGTGAACAATTCGATATGTATTGTCTTGTTATAATGATAGTTTATAGCTATTTCTCTGTATCTGCAAACCTCATGGTGACGCAATCTTCACGACATAGACATGAAGATATGTTTCTTACATCACCACACACGCATGCTCTCATACACGTGCGCGTATATGCACGCGCGCGCGCGCGCGCGCACACTCACACACACACACACACACACACACACACACACTCACTCACTCACTCACACACACACACACACACACACACACACACACACACACACAGAAGAGTGGGTTAAGGATTAATTCACTTAACTCTTGATGTTAAATTATTTCTTGGGAAAAAAAAATGCTGTCGGGATGGAATAATTGATGTTAATTAACCTTAATTGTTAGCTCTCTGGGCCCCTGTGCTAAGGAGATATATATGATAGTCAGTCGTGTCCGACTATGACCATCAGAACAGCAGAGGAGGCAACTGCTGTTCCGACTATTTGGGCTAGAATTTGATTATATAGTGGAGAGTGTCTTGCCCAAGTTACATCCCCACTCTCTCGGCCAAGAGGGTTTTAGGACAGTCGGCGTTGGGATGGTTCCCAAAGGCCAACTAGCCCACAGAGCTGCAGCACTAAGAGCCAGTGCAATTTTGCCTCCTAGTTTGAGAGTCATAGTCCACAAAAGACTAAGCTGTAAATGGTTTCCCATTGACTGGAGAAACCATTGATAATACAGCTCTCACTTTGCTGTTGGCTCAAATGTAAGGAGATAGAGTGCATTATAAAAGCCATTATTTTCATTAGTAGTAGTAGTAGTACTGGTCTTACTCTTACAGTCTTAGTATTATTATTTTTGTTGTTATTATTATTTTTGCTATTGTTGGTATCAGTTGTCTAACTCTGATTTACTCATTTGGGGTGAAAGTGATTTTTTGTTGCAAATAGCGATTTATATATCTATACATTCGCTAAACTTGTGAGTGCTGCTTGTGTCTGCTACCTCGCAGTGAAGGTTTTGTTTGGGTTTTGCACTGAGTCGTATCCTTGGGTTTCTACTGTGTGGTATCCTTGGCTTTCCACTGAGTCGCATCCTTTGGTTTTCCACTGAGTCGCATCCTTTGGTTTTCCACTGAGTCGTATCCTTGGGTTTCTGCTGTGTCGTATCCTTGGTTTTCCACTGAGTCGTATCCTTGGGTTTTCCACTGTGTCGCATCCTTGAGTTTTCCACTGTATCGAGGTTTTCCACTGTCGCATCCTTGGGTTTTCCACTGTGTCGTATCCTTGGGTTTTCCACTGTGTCGCATCCTCAGGTTTTCCACTGTGTCGAGGTTTTCCACCGTGTCGCATGCTTAGGTTTTCCACTGTGTCGAGGTTTTCCACTGTGTGGCATCCTTGGGTTTCCACCGTGTCGCATCCTTGGGTTTCCACTGTGTGGCATCCTTGGGTTTTCCACCGTGTCGTATCCTTGGGTTTTCCACTGTGTCGCATCCTTGGGTTTCCACTGTGTCGTATCCTTGGGTTTTCCACTGTGTCGTATCCTTGGGTTTCCACCGTGTCGTATCCTTGGGTTTTCCACTGTGTCGCATCCTTGGGTTTTCCACAGTGTCGTATCCTTGGGTTTCCACCGTGTCGTATCCTTGGGTTTTCCACTTTGTCGTATCCTTGGGTTTCCACCGTGTCGTATCCTTGGGTTTTCCACCGTGTCGTATCCTTGGGTTTCCACCGTGTCGTATCCTTGGGTTTCCACCGTGTCGTATCCTTGGGTTTCCACCGTGTCGTATCTGCTTCAGCTTTCCTCCCGTCCCTCCCTGCCTCCTTTTCCTTGCAAGCATCATCATGGCGGTTTTTTTACCCCCTTCTATTCTTGTCATTAATTATCGCCTGACACCAGGAGGTGCCAGGAGTGTGTTTGCACGTTGGAGAGATAGAGGGTGATATCCTTCAGCATTGATCTGCTTCAGCTTCAAAGTTCACCCGAAAAAAAAAAAAAGAAGGCAGGAGAGGGGGGGGGGGGGGTTCAGGATTCATCAAGGGGAGTTGGCTTCTATGAGAAAACAAGCACTCCTCTTCAGTGAGGATGATTGGCGAGGTTTTTCTTTCACATCTGCGCTGCTTCACAGAGTTCGTAAAGAGTCACAGAAGCCTTAGGAAAATGAGAGAACCAATTTCCAGGACTGATAAATTCTTGGGAAAATCTGTTTTGCCCTTCAGGATCCGGAAACTTAGAATGTAAATGAAATCATTGACCAAAGAGTATCATGCAGTCACAGAACACTCAGTTGAACAAACAAAAGGTGGTGAACATTGAACACTGATATCGGGATGCACTGGGATGTTTCCTTCGTCAGTGACGAATTTTGGAATCGGTTTGGCTTTGTGTTTGGTTTTAGACAACAGTCAGTCTCGTCTGAAAAAAGCGTGGGAAAAAATGTGGATTTTAGTTTGGTCACAGCTGTGGGAAACATGGCTTCGTGTGGAGTGATGGTCTAGAGGTAACGCGTCCGCCTAGGAAGCGAGAGAATCTGAGTGCGCTGGTTCGAATCACAGCTCAGCTGCCGATATTTTCTCACCCTCCACTAGACCTTGAGTGGTGGTCTGGACGCTAGTCATTCGGATGAGACGATAAACCGAGCAGCATGCACTTATCGCATGTAAAAGAACCCACAGCAACATAAGGGTTGTTCCTGGCAAAAATCTGTAGAAAAATCCACTTCAATAAGAAAAACAAATAAAACTGCACGCAGGAAAAAATACAAAAAAATGGGTGGCGCTGTAGTATGGCGACGCGCTCTCCCTGAGGAGAGCAGCCCAAATTTCACACAGAGAAATCTGTTGTGATAAAAAGAGAAATACATACATGCATACTTTGGGTGACATGAGGGATGTATATTGCAGGTGTGATTGTCATAAACGCTGGCTGCTTCCGTGTTGGTCTGTGTGGTTGAGAGTGTTGTTACAGGTGGCTGTTGGCTGTAGTTGTGGGAGACATGCATTGGCTTGATCGATGGATAGCTGTGCATGCTTCAGACACATGAAGTGGGTTCGGACACTACCAAGCCTGCATTTCTGTTGACTTGGGGGGGAGGGGGCTGGGTGGAAAGGGCATGGAGGGGGGCGCGGGGGGGGGGGGGGGGCGGATCTCCACTCTATACCCGCCGCGAGACCTTGATTGGGATTTGAAGCTTGGACCCTCGAATTGAAAGTCCAAGGCTTTTAACACTTGGTTGTTGCGCCGAGGGTTATGGGTACCCCCCCCCCCCCCCAGGCCCCCTCCCCCACCACGTCCCCCCTCCTGGAACCCTTCACCCCCCACCCCCACCCCACCCCCCCCACACACCCCCACCCCCAGAAAGAAGAAGAAGAAGAAAGAAAAAACAAACAACCATGAGCAACAGAGTATGGCTGCCTACATGGTGGGGTAAAAAAAAAAAAAGAAAAAAAAAAGCAACATCGGGTAAAAAGCCCTGATGTTCAATTTGAACATGAGTGAACGTGGAAGTTGCAGCCCACGAACACTTAACAAAGTCATCGTCCAAAACAATGGAAGACTTTGTTTCCCCGCAACCTGTTTTTCTCCTCCTCCTCCTCCTCTGCTTGAGTTGCTCAGTATCTTTATTATTGATTTTGCCACCCATTTCGGATTTTTTTTTTTTTTTTTTTTTTTACCGGAAAAACCAGGCAAACAAAAAAACATATGTCCGCCCCAAAATAGACCCACTGGTATGCAGTAATTCTTTTCACATGCTCTGTGTGTTGTTTGTGGATGAGTTGGAGACTCGGGTGAGAAGGGGGGGGAGGGTAGTACGAAAGTACGAAACAAACACCAAGACATGATAAACGAACTGGGAAGAATGAAGGGAGGCGGGGGTGAGTGAAGGGGGTGAAGAGAGGAGGCGGGGGGGGGGGGCTTGGTGGTTGTGGAGGGGTGGGTGTGGAGAAAGGTTGGGGAAACCCCACTGTGAACAGATGGGCTATTTAGGGGTGCTGGGGGGTGGGGCAGTAATTGAGTTCTGTAGGTAGAGTTGTAAGCAGGGATCGCTCACAACACAACAACACAAGGAGCATTTTGCCTTGTCTGGTCTGGTAATGGGGCATTTGGGAAGGACGCAATTGAGGCGTGGAGGTTGCACACACACGCACGCCCGCACGCGCGCGCGCGCACGCACACACACACACACACACACACACACACACACACACACACACACACACACACACACACACACACACACACACACACACAAACGCGCGCGCGCATATTTCCATTGACAGTCACCAAAACAAAGACTGGTACGATACCATTTTCATCATCTGAAAATGTCCCAAGAAAAAGAATTAAAAAAAAAAAAAAAAAAAAAGCAATGTACCCATTTTCCTTAGAATAGTGTCTACTCTGCTTTGAGAAAAAAGAAAAGAAAAAAAAGAATGTAGACATTGTTTACCATGTCAGAGTGACATACAGATAAAAAAGACATACATTTGTGTGTGTAAATGATAATTGTTATTTGTTATTTTTGTCATTCCTGGGTGGTAGGTACACAGTACACTATGTACACAGAACACTATGCTTGTGTTTCAACATGTTACTCCGAATTGCGGTGATGCTGGCTGTGTTCTTGTACATTACTGAGTGCAGGTGTTGGTAGTTACGTTGCTGTGGTTGTAAATGTGTTTTGTTGATTTGTTTTTGTTGGTGCCGCTGTTGGTGTTGGTAAGCATCCTAATTGGTCTTGCGTTAACATGATAGTGAGGACATTCCTGTACACGCCCACAGAAGCATGTATTTTGTGTACACGTATGCGCACATACTCGCATGAATTCGCACACACACGCACACACACACGCACGCACGCGCGCATACACTTACACAAACACACACACACACGGACGCACGCACGTACGCACACACACACACACACACACACACACACACACACACACACACACACACACACACACACACACACACACACACACACACACACACACACACACACACACACACACACACACACTCACACACACACACTCACACGCGCGCGCGTATGCTCCAAAATAATAATAAAGCCTTAAAGAAATATTCCTGAATAATTAGACAGCGGAAGAAGAAATGCGGTGAAAGATTTTGTTGCATCGTCTGTCAGCTTAGCCTTAAGGATGTGTGCAAAACCACACACACATTTTTACCTGATTTGTATTTTCATTTTCACGTTTGACGCACATGGGTTGCCATAGTGGTGCACTGTGAGCTCAGCAACCACACACACGTATTTACCTGATCTGCTATTTTCATTTTCACGTTTGGCGCACATGGGTTGCCATTGGGGCGCGAGTGTAAGTCAAGAAGGTTTCTGACACTTTCTTACGTCATGGCAGCATTCCGTTTGTGTATCCGTGTGTGGCAGAGTTCCATGTATCGTGTTGGGTGTTTGTCGGGTAGGCAGCTGGCTGGAATACAGGTCTTGAGGCCCTGAAGAACTGACTGCACCCCCCCTCTCCCTGCAACTATTATGTATACCATCTCCCCTTGTTGAACTGGACCGAGGGCGGGTTTTTATTTTGATATTGTTCACGGATGCCTTGTTTGTTCAGAGTGTTGTTTGGAATTGGATCTTTTTGCTTTGATCATGATCATATCGTGATCATCGTGATCATCATTACCACCACCACCCACCATCATCATCGTCATCATCTGTATCCTACTTCTCTTCCTCTACTTCTTTATCTTGTCGGTGTTGTTGTTTTTCTCTCCCCGCTCCCCCCGCCCCCCCTCCACCCAACAGGTGAATATCATTTTGTCACTGGAAGAAACAAACATGGAAGAACTTGTTGATTGATAACAGCAATGGTCACTTAGGGAAGCTAAGGAAGCTCTTTCAGACACATTTGGCATTGAAAAGTTTCTGTGCATATGGAACAGCAGAAGTTTCTTTGTCATGTTCTTATGCGTGTGTGAAGCAGTCGGCTTTTTCCGACCCTGCCAGGAAATTGCCAGGGTAAAATCAGGTGGGGGTTAGTTTTTGGTGGGTAGCCTCTCTCTTCTCTTTACTGCTTTCGTCACTTTAACATCTGTTTATTTTACGAGTGCTGTTGGCTCTCTCTCTCTCTCTCTCTCCCTCTCTCTCTCTCTCTCTCTCTCTCTCTCTCTCTCTGTATGTGTGTGTGTGTGTTCAATTATAAAGTGCTTACTGGCTCATCTGTTGTTTTTTATTGTGTGTGTGGTTTTTTTCGCGGCAGTGTCTTTCCGTTTGTGTAACATAAAGTAGGTGTGCAAATGTGCATGAGCTCTCTCTCTCTCTCTCTCTCTCTCTCTCACACACACACACACACACACACACACACACACACACACACACACACACGCACGCACGCACGCACGCACGCACGCACACGCACTGTATGCAGCCTTACAAACACACACACGTATATGATATACACATAAACACTTACAGAAACTTACAAATACGGACAAGACACAGATCTGTGCATGCAAACATACATGCGCATAAGAGAAGGGGGGGGGGGGGGGAGAGAGAATGAATGGATGTGTGGGTGAAAGGATTTTCTCCTCACTCTTTTTTTTTCTGTGAGTTTATGAACTCACCAGACAGCTACACAATCACGCCCTCCTCGAGACCGAGGGACAACCATGATTATTATTATTTCTGACACGCTGTTCTGGGTGCAAAACAGGGAGAACGGCTTCTGGATGGGAACAAGGTGAGGGAAGTGATAGAAGCAGTAAGGGAGGGTTTGCAGGCCGACTTCTGTGGTGAACCTTTCGTCGCTTGCAGAGCGAGAAGTAGGTCATATGATGTCATGGGCAGCCACATTGCTTTTCTGAGTTGGGGCCGACTTCTGTGGTGAACCTTTCGTCGCTTGCAGAGCGAGAAGTAGGTCATATGATGTCATGGGCAGCCACCTTGCTTTTCTGAGTTTGCGCTGCTGCCTTTGTTCGGACAACTCTTCGGCAGACTTTATAAATGGGTCAGTTCGAATATGTAATGGGAGAGATGTGACAAGAAACACGCTCAAAGTAAACGTTGACGATTGAAGCAAATAATGGGTGAAATTATAAAACCAAATATATCTAATAAATTTGGAAGAAAAAAAAAAAGTCACCGAACCTGTTCAAAATCCATTCGTCAGGACATCGATGTCCACAACGAAATTCTAGCCTTTCGGTGACCTGAAAAAACGGACACGTGTATGCGCACGCGGTTGTCGTAAATATATATATATATATATATATATATATATATATATATATATATATATATATATATATATATAATACATATATATAATAACCGGGGAACCTCCACGAAAATAGACGAAAGTACGTCTGCAAACCCTCCCTATTAGATATATACAGATGTTGGTTTTTTTCCCCCCAGTTGTTTTCTTAGCAAATTAGGTACTGCATTTCATTTAACGAAGTCTCATTTAATGCAGACGGGTTGTCAATAGAAAAGATATGTCCTCCCTCCCTCCGCTCTCAACAGTGTTTCATGTTAGAGCGGCAGCGTAAGCGCTGTGTAAGTGCATGCTATTATTATTGTTATTATTGTTATGATTATTAATGTTCCAGATAGATAAACAGATAGATAAATACAGAGAGAAAAAGAGCTTGTGTGCACACGCATGTGTGTGAGTGTGTTGACGCAATTGATTTATTTATGGAAATAATTTATTTTCCTCTCTCGTTGAACAGGTTACGGCAGTGTTTTTTGGGGGGCATCATCTTCCTCGTTACTTGTTTTAATCTTCCCTGGTCCGCCCCACAGTCACTGCTCTGTGGATGCGTGTCTCCCCATCTCCCGCATCCCGTGAACCTGAAGAGGGCGGCCTGTGTTTCCTGATACCAGGGACCAGTGTTCTGTGCCCAGTGATTACGCACCAGACACAACTGGTTTTTTTGTTGTTTTTTTCTGTGCTGATTGATTAAGCCAGACTGCATCTAGCACGGTCTCTGTAACTTGGTTCAACAACAGGATGATTACGGTTTAGTTTTCTGGAGAAAGCAGGGCGGGCCCAGATTTTGGGTCAAGTCTCTTTAATTAATTAATCTATTAATTGGTTAAGTTATTCTCTCTTTTTTTGTCTGTTATTATCGAGTTGTTTTTTGTTTGTTTGTTTTTTGTTTGTTTTTTAAGAAGAAGAAGAAGACAGGCATGGATTGACCACAATTATAATAGAAATGCATTAAGAATGTGCAGGCACAAGTCTTACTACAAAGATGAAAGAGAATCTAAAGAAAATAGTGGAGGATACTTTTGGAACTCGGTGGGAAATATGTCACCAAACACACAGGCATGTTGGAATGATGTACATCTTTATATATATATATATATATATATATATATATATATATATAAACATGATTATGCTTCGCTTAGAACTTACTGAAACGACTTAAACCACACAATCAAGCATCAGACAGAATTGGTTTCAGATTCTTCACGAAACTCCGTAGTAAACTCTTGAAATAGGTTCCAGATTTTTCACGAAACACAGTTGTAGTCTCACCATATCGTTTTTTGTTGTTTTTTTGTTTTGTTTTGTTTTGTTTTTGTGTTTGTTTGTTTTTTTGTTTTGTTTTGTTTTGTTTTTTTTGTTGTTTTTTTGTTTTTTGTTGTTGTTTTGTTTTTTGGTTTTTTTGGGGGGTGTTTGTTTCTTTGTTTGTTTTCTTTTTGTTTGTGTTTTTTGATGCTGGCAAAGATCTCATTGAGCTCCAGCAAATCTACCCACAATTCATCTCCCATTATACACTTTCCGTTTAACCCTACCCCACTTCGCCCCTCCCATGCACATCACCCCCTCTCACCCCACTACACTCCTGCTTCCTCCTCACAGCCGAAACCTCTCCCTACTCCTCCTTTGATACATAGCTTGAACGGGGAAGATGCTCCAGAGATGCTTTGAGGACAAGGTAACAATCCATCTCCTTGCTTCCTCGTTTTTCTCCCCCCAAAATGGGAACGGTGGTGCTGCGGAAGGGGTGGGGGTGGATGGCAGCCTTTTGGCTGGCTTGGAAGCCAGGTGCCTTTCACAAGCTGGTGCCGGAGTTAGTGAGTAATAGCTGCTGAAGTGGAGGAGGAGGTGGGGCGGGGGAGTGAGGGTAGGGACGGTCGGTCTGAAAGGTGACAGAAGTACTTGCAGGTAAATTGTACAGGTGAGCCTTGGGCGCTTCCAGATGTGAGCATTTCCTTTTTCTCCACTTGTCCTGCCCTGGGTACATTCTTTGTTGGCTTTTTGCTTTCTTTTCCCAATGTGTGTGTGTGTGTGTGTGTGTGTGCGCGCGCGCGCGCGCGGTGTGTGTTTTTATACAGGTTGATGGGTAGTGTGTGTGTGTGTGTGTGTGTGTGGCATATTTGTATATTTTATGCGGGTGTTTATGTGTTTGTGCTCGCACACACATGAACACATACACACACGTTTCCATACCCATATTTGCACAATATCTGTGCACATATGTAGCAGGCGTGTCCAGACTTGTCCGTGCTTTTTTGAAAACCGAAAAAGAACTCGAACCACACTGAATTTATTTCACTGTGAACAGGGCATAGCAATAACACCTCATTTTCATCAGTTCACGTGCAGATTAAAGCACTTAAAAGCATGCACAAAGCTTGGAGGCGCAGAAGCTTTGGTGATACCAAAGTCTCCAGTCCCACCTGCAAAAATAGTACGCTCTGTTGCACTTCTTTTTTTCCTGTTGTTTGTTGTCATTTGTTTGGGGTGGGTTTTTTTTTAATTAAACATCTGCCTGGCAGATGCTTATGTAACCAAAAACAGAAACGACTTTTTGCACAGTATTTTGAATAACATCTGTGATTTATTTACCTGCCCACGCACCCTTCTCTCTGTCTTCTGAATCAGAAGTAGTAATCCCCCGAAAACGAAGTATGGCTGCCTACATGGCGGGGTAAAAACGGTCATATTCGTAAAACCCCATTTGTATACATACGAGTGAACGTGGGAGTTGCAGCCCACGAACGAAGAAGGAGAAGAAGAGAAGAAGAAGAAGTAGCAATTATATTTTTGGTTCTGGTTTTGGTTTTGATTACTATATGATTTTTGTTGTTGTTGGTTTGTTTTTTTCATTAGGAGGAATATATATTTCGTTTCTGGTTTTGCTTTTCGTGTCTTTACATGATATGATTTTACATCTTTACGTTGATTGTTGTTTTATGTTTTGCTTTGTTTCCCATACTAGAGATAGATGTAGATTATGAGTTTGGGGTTTTCTTTTCAATTTTACTAGATCTTTTTTTGTCTTTTTTTTTTTTAAGGATATGACTTTATTCTATTGAGTTGGTGTGTGTGTGTGTTTGCGAGAGCAGTGTGAAAAGTTCGAGTTTTCTCTCTCTCGCCCTCATTCTCGCCCTCTCTCTCAACCCCACTTTCCCCCCGCTCTCTCCTTCTCCTTCCTTCTCTCTCTCTCTCTCAGTCACTCTCACTCTCCCGTACCCATCCCCACCCCCCCACTCCCCCCCCCCCCTCTCTCTCTCTCTCTCTCTCTCTCTCTCTCTCTGGCTTGCACTCAGTGTCTCAGACAGGAGAAAGGAAACGATGTGTTTGACTGCCACACCACACCTGTCCAGTGCACACCAGCGAGGGCTTCAGCCAAGCTAAAATCAGAGCCACCAGTCAAGTGAAGAAAGGCACACAGTTTATTCTATGTGTTTGGAGAGAGAGAGGTGGGGAGGGGTGGGAGAGAGAGAGAGAGAGAGAGAGAGAGAGAGAGAGAACACACACACTGAAATGTTTAATGCCATTAGTTGTAAAGTTCTAGTGACATAGTAGGTACTAATCAGAACAAAAGTGTATGTGAGAGAGAGAGAGAGAGAGAGTGAGAGTTCCATGCGCACTTGCTCACATAGATTAACACACACACACACACACACACACACACACACACACACACACACACACACACACACACAAGCACGCACGCACGCACACATTCGCGCGCGCGTGCACGCGCACACACACGCTTACATGTGTGCATACACACATTGCATGAAAACTGATATGATCGTTTTATTATCTTTGGAAAGGTCAGAGAAGTGAGAGAGGGACAGAGGGAGATGGTGGTGCAAGGAATCTTTGCAACGCCAAACAAAATCTTCAGATCAGAGTGTTTTTTGGTGCATCTGCATTCACGTGTCAGATTCTTGTAATGGAACGAGAGGTGTTGAAACCTGGGAGAGTCTTCACCTCTGTCGGTGAAGGTCGTTGAAAAGAAATTTCTGAGTGCCCAAGCCATCTGGGCCAGTGTTTGTGGTGCATCCACTTCTCTTGATCTTGTGATGGAATGAAGAGTGTTAAACTTGGGAGTTTCTAAACTTTTATCAGTAGAGATCAAAGTGTTTTTATTTTCTGTGAGGTTCAATCCATCCGGTACAGACCACCCAGCCTTGAAGTGTTTTTTGGTGTGAATTTCTCTGGTAAGACGTCTTAGTAGTCTCACTCACAGAGTTGAGTATTTTTTCTGGTTGTGTCATGGAGAGATATTGATTTTCTGTTTTAAGAGTAACTGACACAGCAGGTGTCATATCTCTTGGTTTGCTTGGTGCTGTGGTGACTGTGGAAAAAGGTAGCTTGTTCTTTGTCCCCATCATGCCAGAAATTTAGGTATGAATGTTGTCTTCAAGATCGTGTTACTGATGCCAGCATTCGTCAGGTTATCAGGTCAAACAAATACCTTGCCTTGTGTCGCCCCCACTCTTGAAAACAGAGTATTTAACTACTGAATCCCCTTCGCTCCAGCTGGAGTAAAGGCATCAACAAATCTTTTCCAGTCGTGTCGAGCCAGGTGATTTCATTCCAGGTCTTGTTTGCTGTTTTCATTTCCTCTTCCACAGTTCTGTTCCATTTGCCTTGTGGTCTGCCTCTCTCTCTGTCGCATGATGGTGCCCATCTTGGGGTAGTGTGAGGGTGTCTGATTTTATTCATCCTCAGGACGTGGCTCATCCACCTCCAGCGTCTATGATTCACCACACCCACGATGTTTGTGCTTCTGCTTACTTGGTGGTGACACGCTGTTCCCAGTGAATTCTGAGGGATAAGAAAATTAATGGTTACATAGTAAAAGCCCAGACTGTGCAGAGATACAAATAAACATGAAAGTTGCTACCTATGAATATAGAAGAAGAAGCCCTTTTTTTTCAGTGCACTTTTTTTTTCTATTATTATTGTGACATGTGGTCATGGCAACCCAAAGACACCCCCGCCGCCCCCACCCCTCCACCGATCTCTCTTCCCCGCCCCCTGAAACTGTTGTGTCATCTATTTGTGCGGAAGAGACATGATGAACAGCCAGGAGCAACACCACCACTACCACCGCTTAGAACATGAGAGCAGGAGGAAGAGAGAGAGCCAAGGTTGATGCTTCCGAGAGGAAACCATGCCCTTTTGCTTGTAACTCAGGCTAACCCAAACAAACAGAGAGCAGAGAGAGGGAAGAGGGTAGGGGGCAGGTTGGTATCCGTGGTCTGCCTTGAGCTAATTACCTGACAACCAGAAGGAAGAATGACGGTGGGTTTGGGGGACTGAAGGTGCCAAGTATGTGGCTGTTTGTGTTTACTGTCTCTGTCTCCACTCTCTCTGACCTGATAGGTTTCAGGCCTTGTGCCATTTTGGCGGGTTTTTTTTTGTTTTGTTTTTTGTTGTTGTTTTGTGTGTGTGTGTGTGTGTGTGTGTGTGTGTTCAGTCCCAGTATCTCGTCTGATCGAAAAAAAAAATATCACACACACACACACACACACACACACACACACACGCACGCACGCACGCACGCACGCACGCACGCACACACGCACAGAGAGAGAGAGAGCATTGATTTTTTTTTTAATCCATGTGAATGAGTATGTATTTGCTCCCTTGTCACTTATGTGTGCATATGTGTGCCGCCTTGGTTTGTTTTTGTATTTGTATTTTCTCTCTCATGGAAACTAGGAAAGCGATTTCTTTTATCGATCAGAAGAGTTAGAAAGAGAGATTATGAGTTTATATTTGCCTCCGTGTGACTTGTGTAGATAGATAGATAGGTGTGTGTGTGTGTGTGTGTGTGTGTGTGTGTGTTCGTCCAGTGTGTGTCTCGTGGAAACATGTCCCGACAAGTGAATGGATTTGACGAAGCGGAAGAGGGGGATCGAAGCTTGTGTGTGTCAGGTTTAGGTCCAGAGTCGGAGAGAAGGAGAAGAGCGGAAACAGTTGTGTCGTCGCCTCACGATCTTCGGGTGTGGAGAGAGACCATGTGTACAAGCGATAATGCCTCTAAAGTTTTGTTTTGCTGCAGACCTGTGTGCGGCATGTCTGTCTCTTTCTCCAGCGAGCACTTAGTTTGGACTTGGGAATGAAAACAATGAGGATGCACTGTTTGACGCTCAGTCTGTCTCCCTAACAATGTGGGAGGGAAGAGGTCTTGAAGGATGGAAGGAAGACAGTGGGGCCTGAGGTATAGCAGTGGAGTTGGTGGGGGACTGGGTGTGGGGAGGTTAGGCAGTTCGGTATCCCACGTCTGCCATGCGCTAATTAACTGACATCCTTGAGGTTGAGGGGGTACGGATGAGGGGGGTTGCCAAGTAGGTGGCTGTTTATTACTGCTGTGTTTTTGTTGAAGGTTGCGCCCTGACTTTCCTTGTCCACCGAGTCTTCATTTCTTCGGTCACGTGATCTCTTTGGTGACTTCCTGACTGTGTCATCTTTGCTTGTTCTGTCACGGAGAATGGATGTTGTCGCGGAGAGACAGACAGAGAGAGAGAGTCTGTGTGTGCGCATTTCGCGAGTGCGTGTGTATCTGCATCCGTGTGACTTGTGTGTACGACTGTCTCCAGCTTCTGGATGATATGAGCGTGTGTGACCGGTACGCATGCACATACTTGCGGGTGCATGCGCACACAAACCATATTCACACACATGCGCGCAGTCAGGGGACGCATATACATACAAGTCTATGAAATTCACATGCACATTCTCCCCCCTCTATCTCTCCTCCTTTCTCTCCCCTGTCCCTCTCCCCCCCCCCTCGCCCCCCCGGCCCCCTCCACCCTCCCTCTTTTTCTTTCTCCATCCCCCCTCTCACCCTCTCACTCTTTCACTTCAACTCTTTCCCACCCCCTCGCTCCCTCAGTAACCCAAGACTGACCCCGGCTTACCATTACCGAACACAACAGCACCGATATAGCCTTGCCTGCCGGGCAGGGATGGGAGCGGGGGAGGGGGTGGGGGTGGGATGGGGGAGGGGGGAGCCACACTTGTCGATCATCTTCCTATCCCCTTTACCCGCTCATCCCATTCCACGGAAGACGGGCTGTTTACCTGTGTGGAGAAAATGAATGGCACACCCCCTCGGCGTCAGGTCAGCCAGGTCAGTCGCTAATCGCAGACAGCTGACCTGATGCTGCCTAAGTACATGGCTTCGACCAAAGAGCGTGGAGATACAGTTTCTTTCCTTGGACAGCCTACCTACCTACCTACCTGGCTATCTGCCTACCTGAGTAATCGCCGCGTTCAGTTCTGGTCACTACCTTCCTGGTTTCGCTTCTGCCGGTCTGGGGTCAGCAGAGTACTTCTTAACCTGCCCTTGTTCTGCTCAGCTGTTCCTTTTCTTTGATGACGATGATGACCATTACTTCAGACAAACAGACAGACACATACACTACGATGATGACCATTACTTCAGACAGACACATACACTACGATGATGACCATTACTTCAGACAGACACATACACTACGATGATGACCATTACTTTAGACAAACAAGCAGACACATACACTACGATGATGACCATTACCTTACACACACAAACACACAACCACACACACACACAGAGACCCTCCTACCCCTCCCCCCCCCCCCCCCGCGTCCCCCACCCCACCAACAGAAGGTAGAGGGTCCCACAGCTTGGACTCACGGGAATTACAGGCGTCTGTGAGAACTGGGAGCTGAACACTAAGATGTATGCAGGTCAATGGAGCTGACAGCCAGACAGATGGTCCAGTGCATTCCTGCTGTGAGAGAGGGGCGACATAAACTGACTGACCCCTGTTCCACCCCTCAGTGCCTTACTGTGGCCTGCTGTGCAGTTAGTACCACTGAGATGAAGGTCAGTGGTTGATACAGCTGTTGGTGGAGGTAGGGGCTTCCACCAGTTCTGCGGCCACTACAGACGGGGGTGGTTAATTAAAGGAGCCAGGCAGATGAATGATTATGATAGGATAGAATAGAATGTCTTTATTACCAAGTGTACCTGGGTCACAAGGAATATTGGGGGGGGGGGGGGGGGGGGGGGGGGATAGTACATAACAAGATACGAACATAAATTGAAATCATACACAAACACGGATACAGTAGAAATTAGGATACATGCAAGTGCATATCAATATAAAAACTTGTGCATACTCACACATGCACGCACTGCACGCACGCACGCACGCACACACACACACACACACACACACGTTTGAACAGAAGCTGCATATTACGTGTGGATGGGGCTGATGACTAGATCTTCAGGTAAATGGTTGTTGATTGCACAATTCTATTTATCATACTGGATTTGTTTGAGAGACAGGGCACTGACTGCTTTGGGGGGCTGCAACTTGTGCCTTGGAAATGTTTCCATACCAAACAGTAATAGATGGGCACTTGATGGGGGAAAGGAGAACACCAGAGCCTGCACACCTGGAGGGGATCTGAAATGAGAGAACGAACGAACGAACTTGTTCTTGGTGGTGGTGGTGTTGTATCGTTGAGGGCAAAGGAATAGTCACATAAGGCTTGTTTTCATCCTGCCCTCGGGAAAGGGAAAACAGCGGAACATGCAATTCGAAAGACGTAACATTACATGGGTCAGTTTCAAATTATGTCAAGAATAAATGAATAGATAAATAAACATTGCTAAAAACACAGAGCGAGAAAGAAAGGAGAGAGAGAGAAAGAGAGAGAGAGAGACAGAGAATATATATATATATATATGTGTGTGTGTGTGTGTGTGTGAAAAAGACGTGAGACAGAGACAAGGGGAGTGGGAGGGGCAAACAGAAAGAGAGCGCATGCGCTTCCATGTATGAGAGTTTATCGTAGTATGGGTGTGTCCAAGTCTGTTCAAAATTTATCCTGCCTTTCGGAAAATAATACATGTGCGTGATTCATGTTGGGACAAAACGATAGCAGTCTTTAATTAAAGCAAATGAAGTTTTGTGAGGAAGACATGCATGTTGTTTCCGCTTCATTATTCATAGACAGCACAGCACGCTGACCAGCTGTGGTGCACTGGAGGTTAGTGGTGGGCGGTGGAGGTGTGGGCTTCCACCCATTCTTGGGCCACATGGGGCACATTAGGGAGCCGGGTGGATGAGTGATTTACAGGTCATGATGGATACTTGATGGGGGAGAGGAGCGGACCACAGTCTGCATGGCTTGGATGGGACCTGTTTGAGAGAGAGAGAGAGAGAGAGAGAGCACTGAACACTGAAAGGTTTAATGTCATTAGTTATACGGCTCTAGTGACATGGGGGTGTAATGTGAACAATAATGAAGAAAATAATGAAACAAAATAGAACAGAAAATAAACATACTTTGAGTCAAATAAACTAACGCTCGACCTTTCATTTTCCAAGTTCATGGAAACAAAAGCATTCTTTTCTTCTTGTTTTTTTTTATCAACGTAATTAAACTATTGACTTGAATTATTCTTTTTTCGAATATTATAGGCTTCAGCAATGTACTTCGCCAGTGATCTTACTGTATCGTCAGCATGATTCATTTTCAACACACCAATGATATCTTTACTCCTTGCAGGACTTGTTTTGAAAACGACACATTTTTCACGAATGTTATCATATGCTTTGCAGTTAAATAAAAGATGCATTTCATCTTCCATTTGGAACCCACACATTGGACAAGGGGGAGAGAGAGAGAGAGAGAGAATTTATTTACCCACGCGAATGAGTGTGTGTGTGTGTGTGTGTTGATGGTAGCAGAACACAAGAGTTGAAGGGTTCATGGGAATGAGGATGAGCAGGTAGACAAAAAGAGGAGACAGGCGTTCGACTTCGGGGTATCTCTGAACCGCCACGCACACAAACGAAGGTGCTGGCATTCGCGCACGCATGAACACTCACACACACACACACTCACAAACACACTCACATACACCCCCCAACACACACACGCGCAAATTCAACCACATCAGCACACACATATCAAACAGCTGAAGACGACAATATCTTCGCTGAGCAAGCTGCCTGTGAGTATTGAAGGAAAAACAACTGACGGCATATGTCTTCCTCGTAAAATTTTATGTGCTTGAAACAGAAGAAAAAGAACATAAAGAACACTTCTCAGGGTTTTTTTTCCCCGACATAAATCATGCACAGTCATTAAGGCAAGATACATTCCGGACAGAAACACACACAGAGGCACACCCATAATAATTATGATATACTCTGATGAACGGAGTGCATGCCTCTCCCCCGCCCCCCAGCTCCCCTCCACCTTCTAAGGTTTGTCTGTCTCAACCTCTCCCTTCCTCTTTCTCTGTGCGAGAGAGGGAGAAACAAAATGAAACGACATTTCATTTCAACTGGGTAATGGCATAAGCAAATGTACATGTTTCTTTGTTTTTTCTCTCACCCGGCCTTGGTGTATTCGACTAGAGAGAGAGAGAGAGAGAGAGCAGAACACACACAAAGCTCCATCTTTCTCTGTCTCTTTCATCTTCCAACACTTCCGCAGTATCTGTCTCTCTGCCTCACCCTGCTCACCCTCTCTCTCTCTCTCTCTCTCTCTCTCTCACACTCTCACTCTTCCTCTGTGTGTGTTTGTGTCCCTGTGTTTCTCCAATCCCCCTCACCTCTCCCCCCCCCCCCCCCCCCGGCCTCCTCTCTCTTTATTCCTTTCTCTGTGTGTGTGTGTGTCTCTTTCACATGCACTGACACCAGAGTACAAACGTGTTGTTACGCACACACCAAGATAAACACACATACACGCTTGCGCGCATGTGCACTTGCATGAGCGTATTTCACGCACATATTTACCCACCCGCTCACCACCACCCACACCACACACACATGATTATGCACCTGTGCCTTCCAATCCTCACGATAAATCCCGAACCTCTGAACATATACACACACACGTGCGCGCGCGCGTGCGCTCGCTCGCGCACCCCTGTTCCTCAAAATCCTCAAGCGAAATCCCTCACCCACTACTATACCCACACGCACACACTGAACCGCAAAACAAAGGAAAACAAAAACATGCCAGGTGTTCAGCTTGGACCGCTGCACACACACACACACACACGCACACTCTCTCTCTCTCTCTCTCTCTCTCTCTCTCTCACACACACACACACACTCTCTCTCTCTCTCTCTCTCTCTCTCTCTCTCTCTCTCACACACACACACACACACACACACACACACACACATAGTGTAAGGAGGGAGGGATAGAGACACAGACATGCAGACGGACGAACAACGATGGGCGGCGTGGGAAAGTGATTCTTCAGAGCTGTCTGCAGAAAAAACAGTGGGATGTTGAACCTGCTGTGTCTGTGCAAGCAAGCAAGACAAGAACTTTACCGAGTGACATGGTGGTGACTGACAAAGTTGTGGGTGGGAATTATGCAATGGGTTGGTGGGTGCTTTTGTGTGCGCTGCGATGTAGTTCCTGGTTGGTGTGTGTGTGTGTGTGTGTGGTGGGGGAAGGACAGTTGTGGAGGGGAGGGATGGGGCTGTGTGTGTGGTAAAAAGCGGGAGGGAGGGGGTTGGGGGGGGAGTATGTGAGGAGGGGGGTTGTGTGTGTGTGCCTGCATTTGTGTGTGTGCGTATGTTTGTGTGTACGCACACAGCTGTGTTGTGCTGTGTGTGCATGTGAGTGTACACGTGTGTGTGCATGCTACAGCTATGTTGTGGTGTGTGCGTGCGCATGTGTGTTTGTGTGTATGTGTGTGTTTCCCAGTAACACATTTGTAAGTAGGATATATGAGTGTGCGCAGGTAATGCGCATGCAAGATAAGAGATTACATGTCTGTATGCATGCGATTCTGAATGCAGATAGTTACAGATATATCATAACTTATTCATCATTTTTGAATGAAACTCATCTCCAGGATACATCTCCTTCACATATTTCTGGCTTTCATTAATTCTTCACATATTTTTTGGCTTGTAGTTGTATTTATTGACACATATTTCTTGGCATGTGTTTGTTTATAAATATATCTTGGATTGCATTTATTTATTTATTTCCACATATTTCTTGGCTTGTAAATATTCATTTATTTATTGCCACATAAATATTATTTCTTTGCATGTATGTATTGATGTATTTATTTATTTATTTATTTATTATTATTTTTGTGTGTGTGATAGCCGTATGGATGGTTTCCTCTGTTTATCAGTTGTGCAGCTACAAAATGTGTGTGTGTGTGTGTGACAGAGAGAGAGAGTCTGATGTGTGTGTGAGAGAGAGAGTGTGTGTGTGTCTGGTGTGTGAGAGAGAGAGAGTGTGTGTGTCTGGTGAGAGAGAGAGAGAGAGAGTCTGGTGTGTGTGTGTGTGAGAGAGAGAGAGAGAGAGAGTCTTGTGTGTGTGTGAGAGAGAGAGAGAGTCTGGTGTGTGTGTGTGAGAGAGAGAGAGAGAGAGAGAGTCTTGTGTGTGTGAGAGAGAGAGAGAGTCTGGTGTGTGTGTGAGAGAGAGAGAGTCTGGTGTGTGTGAGAGAGAGAGACAGAGAGAGAGTCTGGTGTGTGTGTGTGAGAGAGAGACAGAGAGTGAGTCTGGTGTGTGAGAGAGAGAGAGAGTCTGGTGTGTGTGTGTGAGAGAGAGAGAGTCTGGTGTGTGTGTGAGAGAGAGAGAGAGAGAGTCTGGTGTGTGTGTGAGAGAGAGACAGAGAGAGAGTCTGGTGCGTGTGAGAGAGAGAGAGAGAGAGAGAGACAGAGAGAGAGTCTGGTGTGTGAGAGAGAGAGAGTCTGGTGTGTGTGAGAGAGAGAGAGAGAGAGTCTGGTGTGTGTGGGAGAGAGAGACAGAGAGAGAGTCTGGTGTGTGTGTGTGAGAGAGAGAGAGAGAGAGTCTGGTGTGTGAGAGAGAGAGAGGGTGGAGGGGACACAGGAACAGAGAAAGCCTTCACAGCTGTGTGTCTGACTGCATGCATACTTATGCACATGTCTTTAGCCCCCCTTTGCCCAGATTGATCTCTGTCCTCCTCCTCCTTCTCCTTCTCCTCCTCCTCCTCCCACACCACACACACGGTCACATCTTCTTATCCCCATGTCTGAACGTGTAATAGGGGAATACATGATTATGCACCTTGGTTCTCTGACAATGGATGCTGATGTCAATTTGTATTCCCATCCTCACGCTGGTCATCTGAGAGGAAACACCGTGTCCCGAGTCTGATGCTTGGCGTTCCATACGGTTGGTTTTGTATCAGCCAGTATTGTTTGTGGAGAATCTGAAAAAAGTAGTGTTCAGTTCATTATTGCAGATTCTGTGAAAGATTCCTGTGCAAAGGTGATTTCAGATCAGATTGGTGGATTATTTATATATATATATATATATATGAACGGCCGTGTGCTTTTGCCAACAAAGGTAATTACGTCTTTGTATTATGGCATTGATAGATAACAATTTCTTGGCCTTGTAAGGTAAGACTGACTGAATCCTTTGGCTGATTAATTGATTGATTGAAAGATCAATAGCAGTGTGGAACAAACATGGAATGATGATATCCTGTTGTTTCTTTAACAGCAACAACAACGAAAAGTCTAAAAATTAGTTAAAAAAATAAAATAAAATGAAAAGAAGAAGACATTTTCAGTTTTCTGCAGGATATTTTACTATTCACTCTTTCCCAAGACTGGTGCCAGCAAATATGGGAACCTCTCCAATCTTTAGAGCACTGACTGTATAGTGTTATATCATCCAGGGCATCAGGATTAAGAGAGGTAAAAAGAGTGTTTTATTTATTGGGGGGTAAAAGATGTGTGCCGTCAGTGAGATGAGCTGACTGTGAAACGTGCACAGTTGGAGAGCAGATGTGATTGTATTTTTGTATCCTTGTTTGTTGTTTGCTTTGGATTGTGTTTGTCAGAGTCGTATCACACACGTGTGTGTGTGTGCTTGTGTGTGTGTGTGTGTGTGTGCTTGTGTGTGTGTGTGTGTGTTCTACAAATCATACTAGAAGATGCTAAAGAAACTGTTCCAAAGAGTTGTGTGTGTGGTGGTGACTGTGAGCGTGTATATATACTGTGATGTCATTGATAATAAGCAGAATGCAGAAAACTACCATGCATATAAAAGAAAGAAAAAAAGAGATCATATATAGGAAACACTCCCCCCCCACACCCCCAACCAAAAAAAAAAAAAAAAACACGCACGCACGCAGCACATACACACACACACACACACACACACACACACATACACAAAGTGCTTGCATGCGCACACACCATGCTTTACCTCAGTCTCCTGTATTTGTCTGTGTTTGACTGCCTGTCCTACTGTAATTAAATCAAAAAGACACAGACACAACACACACACACATGCACGCACACACACACACACACACACACACACACACACACACAAACACACACACACACAACACACACACACACACACGCTAACACACACACACAACACACACACACACACACACACACACACACACACACACACACACACCACAACACACACACGCACGCACGCACGCGTGCTCACACACACACACAAAAACGCACCACAACACACACACACACACACACACACACACACACACACACACACACACACCTCCCTCCCTCTCAGGGAGACAAGCACAGGGAAGAAAGAGGGGGTGGTGGTGGGGGGGGGAGCTGTGAGAGAAGGGCCTCTTTGTTGGAAGCACTTGAAAAGTAGGGGCTTTTTTACTATTTTTTTAGTCAAGTAAATTGACTAAATGGATTCTCCAGTTTAGTTGCAGAACCCATCCCTTTCACACACACCTACTCCCTTAACCCCCCTCTCCAACTTTGACTTGGGAAAGTTCTTTTTTTCTTTTCTTTTTTCTTTTAGTGCTTCTCCTTTTTCTTCTTCTCCTTCTTCTTTCTTCTCCTTCTTCTTCTTATTCTCTTCCATCTCCATTCTTCTGCCATCTTTTTTTTCCCCCCTCTTCTTTCACCCTTATAATTTTTTTATCCTTCTCCTCCTCCTTCTCCTCTCCCAATTCTTTCCTTCTTCCTCTCATCACTTCTACTCCTCCTTCCTTCCTTCCTTCCTTCCTTCCTTCTGCTTCTTCTTCTCCTTTGTCTTCTTCCTTCTCCTTTGTCTTCCCCCTTTGTCTTCTTCCTTCTCCTTTGTCTTCCTCCTTTGTCTTCTTCCTTCTCCTTTGTCTTCCTCCTTTGTCTTCTTCCTTCTCCTTTGTCTTCCCCCTTTGTCTTCTTCCTTCTCCTTTGTCTTCCCCCTTTGTCTTCTTCCTTCTCCTTTGTCTTCCCCCTTTGTCTTCTTCCTTCTCCTTTGCCTTCTTACTCCAGGCTGTATGGCTGATGTGTGAGGTACGGGCATAGCTATGGAGGTGACCTGGGAACAGGTCAGTGACCCATCCATTAACCTACCTGCAGTATACCCCCCACCCACCCCTACACACCCCTCCATACACCCACCTTTCCCCCAAAAAAACCTTGAAATTGTTTCTTCTTCTTCTTCTTTTTCTTCTTCTTCTTCTTTGTTCATGGGCTGTATATTTAAATGTATAGAGCATGAGCGGGCTTTTACGTGTATAACCGCTTTAAAAACTTTTTTTTAAACCTTGTCGTGTAGGCAGCCATACTCAGCTTTCAGGGGAATGCATGTCCAGTATGTTGTTTTTCTCCATAACCCACAGAATACTGACATGGACATTCTGCATGTCAGTACACACAGAGGGGGTTCAGGCACTGGCAAGTCTGCACATATTATCTTGACGTTAGAGATCAGAGAAAGTTTGTATCTCCACTCTTTATCCACCAAGTGCTGTGCTGTGACTGGGATTTAAACCTGGGACCCTCGGATTGAAAGTCCAGTGCCTTAACCACTCAGCGGTCACACCCTTCAGCCTTGACATTTTTCTTGTTTTTCTTCCTTTTGCCTTCCTTCTCCTTTGTATCAGCTAGAAGAAAGGAATGAATGAATGAGCAAATCTTTTATCTTCACTGTTTAAAACTAAAGATTCATTCATTCATTCGTTCGTTCATTCTTTCATTCCTTTCTTCTTTCTCTCCACCCACCTCCTTCCTCCTCTCTTCTCCTTTCTTCTCTTTTCTCCCCCTCCTCCTAGTTCTCCTCCGGCCTTCTTATTCTCCTTTATTTTCCATCCTTATCCTTCTCCCTATCCTCCCTCTCTTCCTCCCCAACACCCTTCTCTTCCCTTCTCCCTCCTCCCTTCTTCTTCCCCTCCTCCACCACCTCCTTCCTCATCCTTCTCCCTTTTTCTTCTGCGTTCATGAGCTGCAACTCCCATGTTCACTCGTATTTATATACGCGAGAGGGCTTTTACATGTATGACCGTTTTTAACCCGGCATTTAGGCAGCCATACTCCACTTTCGGGGGTGTGCATGCTGGGTATGTTCTTGTTTCCATAACCCACCAAACGCTGACATGGATTATAGGATCTTTAACGTGTGTATTTGATCTTCTGCTTGCATATATACACGAAGGGGGTTCAGGCACTAGCAGGTCTGCATATATGTTGACCTGGGAGATCGTAAAAATCTCCACCGTTTACCCACCAGGCGCCATCACCATGATTCGAACCCGCAGACTGAAAGTCCAAGGCTTTAACCATTTGGCTGTTGCGCCTGTCATCCTTCTCCTTATCCTCCCTCTCTTCCTCCCCAACACCCTTCTCTTCCCGTCTCCTCCTCCTAGCTCTCTCCCTTCTCCTCCCACCTCTCCTTCATTCATCCCCTTCCTTTTCCGTTTCTCAGTCCTCCCTCTCTTTCTGCCAAACCCCCTTCTCCTGCATTTTCTCCTTCTACTATCTCTCTTCCTTATCCTTCTCCTTCCCCTCCTCCACCCCCTTCTTATCCTTCTTCCTGTCCTGCCTCTCTTCCTCCCCAACACCCTTCTCTTCCTGTCTTCTCCTCCAAGCTCTCTCCCTTCTCCTTCTCCTTCTTCCTCCACCTCCTTCCTTGTCCTTCTCCCTATCCTCTTTCTCTTCCTCCCCAACACCCTTCTCTTCCCTTCTCCTGCTCCTAGCTCTCTCCCTTTTCCCTCCTTCTTCCCCTCCTCCACCTCCTTCCTTGTCCTTCTCCCTATCCTCTCTCTTCCTCCCCAACACCCTTCTCCTCCATTTTTCTCCTCCTACTATCTCCCTTCCTTCTCCCTTCTCTTTCTCCCTCCTGTAATGCCATGCTTATGCCTCTGTGTGTGTGTGTGTGTGTGTGTGTGTTATTATTACCATGCTTATGCCTTTTTATGCAGTATTGTGTTCGCATGCTATGTCTTTAAGTAGCATTGTGTAGTTCATGCAGTGACATATATAACGTAATATTGTGTAGTGTAGACCCTGTTTCAGGGCGGGGACTGGATGGGGGAAAAAAAAGCTCGCCAGTGCTTATCTGTTATCCTGGAAAATAAAGAATTTTGTCTTGTCTTGTCTTGTCTTGTCCTCTCCTCCACCTCCTTCCTTCCTTCCTTTTCTCCTCCCTTCTCCCTCCTTCTCCTGGCTGATGTGTGAGCAAAGGGAAGAGCTATATATATAGGTGATGTGGGAACAGGTCAGCGACCGACCCATCCACATACCTACCTTTAGAATCAACCTTTGTGGGAAGCTGTCAGCTTTGTTTGAGAAGAAGAAAGAAAGAAAAAAAAAAGAAAAGAAAAAAAGCCTTGACATTTTCACTGGGTTGAAACCCAGATAATGATGGGCACCACAGCTGGAAGATTTCTTTTGCTTTCGGTTTGTTTTTGTTTTCTCTCTCTCTCTCTCTCTCTCTCTCTCTCTCTCTCTCTCTCTCTCTCTCTCTCTCTCTCTCTCTGTCTCTAATTTCTTTCTTCTTTTTTTTCTTTTAAATGTTTTTTTTTCCTCTCTCTCTCTCTCTCTCTCTCTCTCTCTCTCTCTCTCTCTCTCTCTCTCTCTCTGTCTTCATTTCCCCCTTCTGATTACGTCATTTTTTTCTCTCTCTCTCTCTCAAGTTCCTTTCTTTTCTTTTTTCTTTTTTTTAGCATTTTTTTCTATCTTTTTAATTTCCTTTTTTCTCTCTCTCTCTCTCTCTTTCTATTTCTTTAATGCTTTCAGTTGTTGTTTTTCTTTCCTGCCAGATCCAAGTGCCTGTGGTTTAGTTGATCATTCTTAAATGCAGCTGTGAAAACTGCCTTCCAGACCTCTTTGGCATTTGTGTGCATGTTTGTACACAGGTTTTAATGAAAGGAGAAAGAGAGAGAGAGAGAGAGAACACTTTTAGATCAGTGCTTACATGTCCTGAGAAAGAGGGAATGAGTTCAAAGATGAGCAGGAAATGAGTTGTTAAAACTTATTTTTGATTGGGAAGGTGGTTCTTCTTCTTCTTCTTCTTCTTCTTCTTCTTCTTCTTCTTCTTCTTCTTCTTCTTCTTCTTCTTCTTCTTCTCCTCCTCCTCCTCCTCCTCCTTCTTCTTCTTCTTCTCTTCCACCCTTTTTTCTTTTTCGTGTTCCCCTTGTTCTTGTTGGTGTTCTTCATCAGTTTGTGTTTGAGTGTTTGTTTGGCTGACTGTAAAGGGTTGTGGGTGAAAGGCTTTTTTTGTTGTTGTCATTTTAGTGTTTAGATGCATGTTTTTAAACATCAGTATCTACATTGTACACTGCAGTTGAGCATATTTGACATGGAAAGGCACGTTATAAGTGAAATGGATTATTATTCTTATTCTTGTTCTTGTTCTTCTTGTTCTTGTACTCTTTTTTTTTTCTTCCCCTTCTTATTTGTTGATGAGCATTTGTCTTTTAAAATGTTATAATTATATTACTGATTATTTTTCTTTTTATAATGATTGAAACATACACACACTTGCTCACACTCAGGCTCACACACACACACCGATGCATGCACACTCACACACATGCGCACACGTGCACACACACAAGCACACACAATGTTGGTCCACTCTATCTTATAATGGAATACTATCTTACCTAAATGTTTTTCATTTTACATAATAACTTATGTGTGCATGGTGATGAGGGAAGGGTGTGACAGTTTGTTTTTTGTTGTTGTTTTTTTGTTGCTTTTTTGTTGTTGTTGTTTTTTTGATGGGCATATTAGGTGAGCCGAGAGAGAATTTTCTGTTTTGGTTGAAGCAGACAATAAAGTATTTTGAATTGAATTGAATTGAATTCTTCTTCTTCTTCCATTTCTGCTTCTTCTCCATCTTCTTCTTTGCCATCTTGTCTCCTGCATATCCTCTTTCTTCTTCTTCTTCTTCTTCTTCTTCTTCTTCTTCTTCTTCCCCGTACACACACTCACGCATGCACACAAACACAGAGAAAACACAACACACCACAAGACACCACACCACACCACACCACACCATACCACACCACACACACACACACAGAGTCACACACACACACACACACACACACACACACACACACACCCCAAGACCTTCCGTACTTTCCGCTCGTTGAATGGACCGCTCTGCTATTACCGCGCCCAGTTCTTGGTGCCCATCTATCGCAGGTGAAATGCACAACTTTTCCAGACGTGGCTGATTGATCTGATGGCCAGGTGTGCCAGACCGTTCCATCCTCCGTCACATACAGTCTGTTAACACGCTCATAACACTCCATGTTTATCGCATAAACCCATTTGCTTTCATGTGTTGCCAGGGGAAATGTTGGTTGTATCGACAGGTTGTTGAATTCAACAGTCCTGTCTGTCTGTCTGTGAGTTGGTAGCTTTTTCTTTTCTTTTTTTCCCCTCGTCTTTTCATGTTATCTTGCTTTCTTTTTCCTCGGATTAAAAAGAAAGTATGGATCAGATACACTAGTACTCTTTTATTGACTGATTGACTTTTTGACTGGTTTGGGGATCTTGGAATCAGGGGACTGATGAGTTGTGAGTGTTCTTTTCCACTGCACAAATCGATCAGGGATTTGTTTCTGTAGTTTTGGTTCATACTGCTTTCTTTTCAGAACTCTTGTCTTTTGCCTCATTATGTCCGTTCATCATGACTGCCTCTCTTTATCTCTGCCTCATTATCATGCTTGTCTGTCTGTCTGTCTGTTTCTCTCTCTGTCTCTCTGTCTGTCTGTCTGTCTGTCTTTCTCTCTGTAGTGCCTGTCTCTCTAACTCTGTGCCTGTCTCTTCTTTCTGTCACACGCACACGCGTGCACACACACACACACACATGCGCGCGCGCACGCACACGACTGCATGTACACACATGACTGCATGCACACACATGCTTACACACACACACACACACACACACACACACACACACACATGCTTACACACACACACACACACACACACACACACACGACTGCATGTACACACATGACACATGACTGCATGCACACACATGCTTACACACACACACACACACACACACACACACACACACACACACGACTGCATGTACACACATGACACATGACTGCATGCACACACATGCTTACACACACACACACACGAACGCACGCACGCACGCACGCACGCACACGATTGCATGTACACACATGACACATGACTGCATGCACACACATGCTTACACACACACACACACACACACACACACACACACACACAAAAGTACTAACATTCTCTCGCAAACACTAACACTGCTGGCAAAGTACCTGCAATGGACTGCAAGAGCTCTGGCACAGTTGTGAAGATTGACATTGGCACAAGCCAGTAGCCAAGATTTCAGAATCCAGCTGACGCAGCATTCACACAATTACTCTGATGAACTGCAAGATAATTTTTTGCTGGTTTAATAGCAAGACATTTTAGGGGGTGGGTGGGGGTGTTAATGGTTGTGCTTGTGTGTGAGTGTGAATGTGTGTGTGTGTGTGTTAATGCTTGTGTTTGTGTGTGAGTGTTTGTTGTGTGTGTGTTTGTTGTGTGTGTGTGTGTGTGTGTGTGTGTAGTGACTATAAGGACAGTGAAACTGGCATGGGATCACTTGTACTCTAAAGGGTCGCTTGCACTCTTATACTTTTTAATGGCCCTCAGTTGGTCATTCACAGATATATTTTTTGTGTGTTTTTGTTTTGTTTGTTTGTTTGTTTTAGAATAAATGTGTGTGTGTCTGTGTTAGTGTGTCTGTGCTGTGAGTGTCTGCATGAGTGTGTGTGTGTGGGTGTATAAGTATGATGCGCACTCTAATGTTTGCACAAGTGTGAGCAGCATGCCAAGTTACGCATTCAGCATACAGTATTTACAGCGAAAACACCAACTATGCTAGCATAGTAGGAAAAAGTGTTCCGTGTCCTTCACATACAAACAATAGGTAATTGTCTGGAGCGGAAATACTCTCTGCTTATCTTATCAGCAGATGACCTCAGTTCTGTAAGAGATGAAGTCATTGACCCTAATCTGGTGTCAGTGTGATTCGACTAATCCGTATTCACCTATCACTAAATTGGTGATCCTGATTTACCTTTTCCCAGTTTGCCTATACTCAGTTCCTGTGTGTGTGTGTGTGTGTGTTAGTGGAGTGATGGCCTAGAGGTAACGCGTCCGCCTAGGAAGTGAGAGAATCTGAGCGTGCTTGTTCGAATCACGGCTCAGCCACTGATATTTTCTCCGACTCCACTAGACCTTGAGTGGTGGTCTGGACGCTAGTCATTCGGATGAGACGATAAACCAAGGTCCCGTGTGAAGCATGTACTTAGCGCACGTAAAAGAACCCACAGCAACAAAAGGGTTGCTCCTGACAAAACTCTGAAGAAAAATTCACTTCGAAAGGAAAAACAAATATAACTGCACACATGAAAAAATACAAAAAAAAAAGGGTTGCGCTGTAGTGTAGCGACGCGCTCTCCCTGGGGAGAGCAGCCCAAATTTCACACAGAGAAATCTGCTGTGATAAAAAGAAATACAACTGCAAATAGAGAGAGGGGGAGAGACCGAACAGGTTTAACAGGAATGGCAGGTAGGCAAAACAGGACTAATAGTCAGATTCACAGTAGACCAATGATTGGGTGGTGGCACAGTCAAAGAGTAGGTGAAACAGACCTACACCCCATTCACTGATTTCCTGTTGACTGACGTGTGTCGTTCATTAACCTGCTATAACACAAAACTGCGATGATGCTATGACTGGCACTGTCCCAGTTACCTCTGCAAGTGGGCGTGAGGGGAGTTGGGAGGGATGGCGGTTCCATTTATCACTGCTGTCATCAAGTACTGTCAACAAGTGCAGTGTCAGTTCCTTGCCCGTTAGCTTCCGAGAGATTGACAGGCTAAGAGACAGCTTGTCAGTGTTTGGTGATTGGGGTGTTGGGTGGGGGCGGGGGTTATGGCTCTTTGTTTGTCTGCTCTCATTACAGTTGTAGATATGTGTACATGCTTGTCATGTGTGTAAGGTGGTAGGAAGTCATGCATGGATCACTGCTTTTTCAGTCTTGCTGTATGTAGTCAGCGAACATTTCGTGCGCAGATTGGACTATTCAGCCATCTGCGCATTCACAGATAGATATCATGAGCATCCTCCCCCCCACCCCACCACCACCCTCCCCCCATCCCCCAGCTGGATGACAACGATGGTCATCATCGATCGCGATGGACACACCACCACCAAGTGTAGGAACCAGGTTGTATGAATGAAACACCAAACATACAGTTGGCCTGGTTTTCTTTTACATTGCAAAATGTACAGTCAAATAAATGTTACTTACATTAGACAATCTGTGTCACGTACACACATTCAAACTACAAGGAGGTAAACACACATGCACACACACACACACACACACACACACACACACACACAAATGAACAAAACGAAAATGAAAAAAATGTGCTCCATGGACTTTGCAAGCAACTGAGGTCTCCTCCTAAAATGACAACAGCAAGAACAAAGAAAAATCTACAAGGTGAATTGGGATAGAAAAAGAAGAAGCTGAGGACTGACCTGTGTGCAGTTCACATCCCAGTGCACAAACCACACAGAGTCTGGATGGGAGCGTGTTGGAGTGTGCTGCATCCTGTGATCAGTCATGACAATAGAATATGTGCACTGACAATATGAACATCACAATCTTCATTATTCACAGTAGATACTTGTGAATATTATAAGATGAATTGTAACTGTTGCATGATGATGCAGTGATGACTGAAATTATGTTATTTGTTAAACAGTACTGTAGTTGTGATTATAGCAATACTAACAGCATCTTTGTAGTGGTGATATGATACAATCTCTCTGTCACTGTGTGTGTGTGTGTGTGTGTGTGTGTGTGTGTGCAAAGTTCACAGGGAACTACTGCTACAGCATGAGACAGGTATCTATAATTATGGTAATGTGGCCTTCAGTAACAACAGCTGCACCTTTGCAGTGGTAATACTGTCTCCCTTCCCTGCGTTATGTTTCAGTGCATGTATATTTCCATGTGTAACCACTGTTGTATTATGAGGCAGGTATCCCTGATGTGACTAGTAATAAAAACATCATGAGTAATATTGTCACTGTGTCACGTGTGTGTGTGTGTGCAGTTGCACAGAGAACCACTGCCACAGCATGGAACAAGCATTCCAAATGTGACAGGAAATAACAATAGCATCTTTGTACCGGAAATATAATCCAACCTCTGTGTATGTGTGCAGGTTCCACAGGGAGCTACTACTGCGGCATGAAGGTGCTGTCGTGCCAGTGCTGCGATGGGTCGTGCGGGCCGAACACGGGCTGCAATTGTCCCCCCTGCCAGCAGCTGGACCAGGAGGAGGCAGCACTGGCAGCGGGGGAGGAGTGGGAACCGAAACCCTCCCAGCCCCTCATTGACTCCTGGACATGGGGCCCCCAGCCTGGTGCGTCACGCTGATGATGACCATGATGACAGTGACAACATTGATCATTATTATGGCAGTGACGGCCATGATGCTGATGATGACGATCATTGTTATGAAGACATTGACAATGATGATGATGACAGTCATGATCATGATGATGGTGATGATGACTATGATGATGATGACAACAGTGACAGTGATGATGATGGCATTGACAATGATGACAGCAGTGATGATGATGATGACAACAATGATGATCTTGTTGATGACCATGATGACACCAATGACCACAATGAAGATGATGGTGGTGATGAACACTGATGACATCAGTGCTGATGACAGTAATGATGAGAACGACGATGATGACGATGAGTTCTGATAGAAGAGATAAAGAAAGGGATGAACAGACCAGGATTTTTATTCCCCCTCCTCCACTAGACCTCAAGAGGTGGTCTGTTTTGTAAATATCCCCCATGCCCACTAAACGGATCAAAGGATTGAATATTCTTGATTCATTTTGTTTTGGTTTTTGGTATGATAACAGTAATGGTTTATACAGTTTTTGCAAGACCAGGAGAAATAGAACTAAAATGAGCAAACTGTAGGTGAGTGAAACCCCACCCCTCCCCCCACCCCCAGAAAGCTTAACTGCCAAAAATCATATGTACCCCTGAAGACATGTATTGACTCTTGATTTCTGTATGTCCCCCCCCCCTCCCCCACCTTACCCCAAACCCTCCCCACCCCACCTGAGATGTGTGTCACCTTCAAAAATTCATTTACACCTCTGAACACATGTATTCTTGATTTTTTATTCTTGTGTGTCCCCCTCGCCTTCAAGACAAGTGCCACCTGTGGAGTGCACCTCTGAAGACACGGATTCTTGATTCCTGATTCCTGTGTGTCCTCCAAAAAGACCCTTTGCACCTTTGAACACACCTATTCCTGATTCCTGTGTATCCTAAAAAAAAAAAAAATACATATATATATATCATACACACCTCTAAACACACCTATTCGTGATATCTGATTCCAGTGTGCCCTCCAAAACAAAAAGAATCCTGTGCACCTCTGAACACACCTATTCTTGATTCCTGATATATATATATATCATACACACCTCTAAACACACCTATTCATGATATCTGATCCCAGTGTGTCCTCCAAAACAAAAAGAATCCTGTGCACCTCTAAACACACCTGTTCTTGATTCCTGATTCCTCAGTTTCCTCAAAAAAACAACAACAACAAAAAATCCTGTGCACCTCTGAACACACTCATTCTTCTTTCCAGATTCCTGTGTGTCCTCAAAAAAACAAATCCTGTACACATTTGAAACACCTGTTCTGGATTCCTGTGTGTCCGTCAAAAAGAAGAAAAAAAGGATACTAAAATAAAAAAGGGAAAAAATATCGTGCCCACCTCTGAACATACATATTCCTGAGTCCTGTGTGTCCCTCCACAAAGAAAAACAACCCAACAATGCCCCCTCCCTCCCCCACCCCCAAAAAAAAACATGTACACCTCTGAACACACCTATACCTGATTACTGATTCCTGTGTGTGTGTCCTCCAAAAAATAAATAAATAGATAAATAAATTCCTGTGCATCTGTGAACACACCTATTCCTGATACCTGACTCCTGTGTGTCACCCCGCCAGACGTGGCCCAGCTGCGGGAGTGCCTGCAGTCAGTGCTGTGGGAGCACCAGGGGCTGTGCATCCAGGCGTCCAGCTCCACCCTGTCGGCCACCCGCCTGCAGCAGAGACTGGCGGTGCTGGAGCGGTACTTCATGGCCCTGTGCCGCCAGACACAGGCAGAGAGGAAACCACCCTCCAAGAAGCGCCAGGCCAACCAGAGCAACCTTAACAAACAAAAGAGGTGTGTGTGATGGGTGGGGTTGGGGTGTGTGTGAGGTGTGTGTGATGGATGGGGTTGGGGTGTGTGTGATGGGCGGGGATGGGGTTGGGGTGTGTGCTCTTTAAGGATGGACTCTGTGGCTGAGTGGTTCAGCACGCTGGATTATTGCCTGAGTTTCCTGAGTTCAAACCCTGGTGTTTGTGTTTATATTACTCTTTGTTACAACAGATTTCTCTGTGTGAAATTTTGGGCTGCTCTCCCCTGGGAAGGCATGTCGCTATACTGACAGCGCCACCCATTGTTTTGTATTTTTTCTGCCTGTTCGCGAATGGTGAGTTAAAGGTAGAGAATTTTCCAATCTCCCAGGTCAAAGTATGCGTGAACCCCATCATGTGTATATGCATGAAGATGATTGAATTCACGCAGTGAAGATCATGTAATCCGTGTCAGCATTCAGTGGGTTATGGAAACAAAAACATGCCCAGTTTGAACACCCTTGAAAACAGAGTAATGTTACCCACATGGTGGGATAAAAAGGTCATAGATGTAAAAGCCCACTGGTACATGAGTGAACATGCGAGTTGCAGCCCATGAACACAGAAGAAGAATATAGCTGTGAAAAAAGATTAACTCACTCTGGACGAATAGTTTTCTCCCTTGCCTTTCCCTACAATGACCCACTTATTAGGGTTAGGGAAAAAAATCACAAAAAATACAAAACATAAAGTAACTGAATGAAACTCAGTGTGCTTGACCCACTGACCCCTCCCCTCATGTTGTGTAAACACCAACCCCCCTCCCTCTTCACTGCTCTCAGAAGCTGAGTCACTTTCAGTACCTTCTTGCTGGTAGCTTTCATCACTGCAGATACTTTATTCAATGTCTTCATCATCCTCGTCAGTGTCAAAACTTTCAGTTTGAAGCATTTCAGTCACTTCAGCAGCAGCAAAAGCTGCTGTCATGATCTAGTATGCTCAAAAAAATTTCCACTTGTATCGCCTGCGACGCCATTTTTGATACATATGCAGATTAGCTTATCGTGTAGGGTCCTGAACTCACTGGCTCACTGTGGAGTGTGTTGCTACGGAATCTCATGAAGAAACTTTCCATTCGACTCTTAACAGTTCACAATGCCCGGTGTAGCTGCAATTGTTATGCTACCCCATGAGGAAAACGTGGAAAAAATTTTAATTGTCGAAACCGCTATAGCGTCCCGTCTTCCGGAGTGAGTTAAAGGTAGAGGTCAAATAGCCTTTTGCAGCCATCAGGGCAGTAAATTCATCTGCAATGTCTAGCACTTGGCGTATCAAAGCGTGGCCCATTCCTTGCCTTCCGCCACTTAACCTTCCCCACCCAAAGTCAGGTACCTGTCTGGGTGGAGGGAGGAAAATAAGGGTACAGCTGTTTTCTTTTTTTTCTAAAGAACACACCACCATGCCGAAAACACGGCTTTGAACCCCCATCATTGGTGAACACCGGGTCCGAAGACAAAGCTTAACTGAATCTGCCATGGTGCCTCAGAATCTGTACTTGTGCCTAATTTTCTTTTCTAGTTTCCTGAAGGTTCTACAGGGTCAATGTTGACAGGTGGTTTCAGCTTTGGTATAAGCCCTGTGTGGTCAAGCTGGGCTGAAAGCAACAGTCTTTGATCATGGCTGGGCTCCGTTTGTCTGCACCCATGTCTGTATTTTCTTTCCTGTATTTTTGTATTTCTTTTTATCACAACAGATTTCTCTGTGTGAAATTCGGGCTGCTCTCCCCAGGGAGAGCGCGTCACTGCACTACAGCGCTACCCATTTTTTGGTATTTTTTCCTGCGTGCAGTTTTATTTGTTTTTCCTATCAAAGTGGACTTTTTCTACAGAATTTTGCCAGGAACAACCCTTTTGTTGCTGTGGGTTCTTTTACGTGCGCTAAGTGTATGCTGCACACAGGACCTCAGTTTATCGTCTCATCCGAATGACTAGCATCCAGACCACCACTCAAGGTCTAGTGGAGGGGGAGAAAATATCGGCGGCTGAGCCATGATTCGAACCAGCGCGGACGCGTTACCTCTAGGCCATCACTCCACTTGTCCAAAGTAATATCATAAGCAGTAACACACTTAGACATCAGTACACACACACACACACACACACATGAAGGCAGTGCATACACACAGACACATACACGCATGCACACACACACGTATGCATGCGCATATGCACACACACACACACACACACACACACACACACACACACTGTTTGTCTGTCTTTCTCTCTTACACAAATAGAAAAACATACACAAACTAATTTTATAAAACGTTTTGAATTTATCTGGTCTGGAATTGCCTACAGATAAATGAATCAGAAAATACTTGGTTTATCTTTGTGATACATGAGGTGGATTAGTTTCTTCTTTTTTTTTTTATAAGAAACTTGAAAGAAAATGGAGATGTTCTGTTTTGAAATAAGGACCACACAAAAAAAACAAATTCAAGATTTTGCATTTTCTTTCATGTAAATTGCCCTGAGATGTTAGAGTGAAAATGCATAATATAAATGTACATCTATTATTAGTAGTAATAGTAATAGTAGTAGTAGTAGTATATTTTTTTCTTATCGCTGGTATTATCATTTACATCTAACAGTGAGAATCATGGCAGAAACTGCTGTATCTGTCTGTAGCCACTATCATTTCCTCCTCCAAGCTGGCTAATATGGGTCTGGCCAATTAATCATGGAGAAAAATGCAGATGTCTGAATGAAAATCTTGAAAAGAAAGAATAGATTCAATGTTCCCAGAATCTCAGCCCTTATGAGCTATTGTCTATATGTATTGTTTTCATGTGAGGCGCTTAGAGCCCATTATTATGTGGAGTTTGCACCATGCAAAGACTATATAATTGATTGATTGATATGGATACTTATATAGCGCCTATCCTCGGTTGGAGACCAAGCTCTAAGTGCTTTACAAACACGGAGTCATTTACACAACAGGCTGCCTACCTGGGTAGAGCCGACTAATGGCTGCCATTGGGCGCTCATCATTCGTTTCCTGTGTCATTCAGTCAGATTTCAGGCACGCACACCTACACACTCAGACAAACATTTAACATTTTACGTGTATGACGATTTTTTTAAAATTTATTTACCCCTGCCATGTAAGCAGCCATACTCCATTTTCGGGGGTGTGCAAGCTGGGTATATTATTGTTTCACACATATTATTGTTTGATCTTCTGCGTGCATATACACATGAAGGGGGTTCAGGCACTGGCAGGTCTGCACATATGTTGACCTGGGAGATCAGAAAAATCTTCACCCTGTACCCACCAGGCGCCACCGAGATTCGAACCCGGGACCCACAGATTGAAAGTCCAATGCTTTAACCACTCAGCTATTGCGCCCGTCATTGTTACTATTGTTGTTATCATCATTATTGTTATTTATCATATCCTCTAAATGATGTGAATCTAACCACTGTGTCGTTTCCCCCTACCAGTTCGTCCTCCAAACCAGCAGAGAAAGCCACGATGGGTCTGGCGCGGGTGGGGTCGCGAGCTGCCCTCAGCTTTGCCTTCGCCTTCCTGCGGCGTGCCTGGCGGTCCGGGGAGGACGCGGACCTGTGCAGCGAGCTGCTGCAGGAGTCCCTGGACGCGCTGCAGTCACTGCCGGAAGCCACGCTTTTCGACGAGGGCTGCGTGTCCTCAGTGTGGCTGGAGGTGGTGGAGAGAGCCACCAAGTTTCTGCACTCTGTTGTCGCTGGGTGAGGATTTGGTGGTGGTGTTGTTGTTGTTGTTCTTCTTCTTAGTATTGTCATTATTATTATTATCATTATTATTATTATTATTATTATTACATTTATTTATGCTTATGGAGCACCTATCTTCAGTCAGAGACCAAATTGTTGTTACTGGGTGAGAGAGGGAGTATTATCATTGGGTTTTTTTGTTGTTGGTTTTTTTTTTTATTTTATATAATTGATTCTTATATGGGACCTATATTCAGAGACCAAGCTGGCATTGCTGGGTGAATGAGGGATTATGATTATTATTATTATTATTATTATCATCATTATTGTTGTAGTTATTGTGTGTTGTTACTTATATAGCACCAGAGACCAAAGTCTTAAGTGCTTTTACAAACACAGAGTCTTTTGCACAGTGGGTTGGAAGAATGGTTTAACATTTGTCGTGATCACTATCAGTATCAGTAGCTCAAGGAGGCGTCACTGCGTTCGGTCAAATCCATATATGCTACACCACATCTGCCAAGCTGATGCCTGACCAGCAGCATAACCCAACGCACTTAGGCCTCGAGAAAAAAATAATAATAAAAAATAAAATGAATAAAATAAAATAAAATTAAAAAATTATAGATAAATGCATAGAAATACTACTACTACTAATAATAATATTAATAAAAAAAAAAAAAGATGATAAATGAGCAGATAAATGTAAAACATGCAGACACACATTCACACATACACACACACACACACATGTATAACAGATATGCAACAAACATACAGTTTCACAGATAAGAAAGCACAATCAAATACACATAAACGTACATGAGCACCAACTTATTGATACTGACATTTATCATGATCATAATTGATACTTACCTCATATAGCACCTAACTCTCTAAGCGCTTTTACAGACACGGGTAGAGCCTTTCGACTTTCATCATTCCATTTATATATATGTGTGTGTGAGAATGTCTGTTTGTGTGTGTATGTGTGTATCTATGTGTGTAGTAGTAGTAGTAGGCCTCCTTCAGTCATGACTATAGAGTATATCCGACCTAATGTCTAACTGGGCTGTCTGCTTGGACCAAGCAGCGTCGCCTGTAGAGACCGATGTGAGAGAGACAGTCTCTGTTGCAGCAGTCACATGTGTAAGCTGATGCTGGTCTGTTGGCTGCTGTCCCTTTTCTGCAGCAGCTGACAGTTTGTCCTCACTAATCTGTAGCTGATTCTCAAGAATCTATGTGTGTGTGTGCGTGTGTGACATGCACAGAGACCTCAGCGGCAGTGCCAGTGCCCACAGCTCCAGCAAGATCCCAACACAGGACCAGCAGATGGCGCTGTGTTTGCTGATGGAGCTGGCCGTGCAGCGGGGGTCATTGGGTCACATCCTGTCCGCCGTTCTCCTTCTCCTCAACCTCTGGAACAACAGGTAAGGGGAGGGAAACATGGCGCAGGAGAGCTTTTTGATCTTTAGTTACACAGACCTGGTATTCAGTTCAGTTCAGTTCAAAAGACTTGATTGCTTCAAATAGTTAGAATGGAAAAATTTATTTTGGTTGATTCAGATGCTTGCTGACAGGTAAAGTGAAATGGGGGAAGGATATGGAAGGGGAAATCAACGTGATAAAAGACTGTATGACAGCAGTCTATTCTAACCATTTTCCTGTAGTCCTGTAGTAAAGACAGGGATAGAGTCAAAACTGTACATACATTTTGCTCTGGAAAACGATCATGTATATGCAGGATTGAACTAAATGAACTTTTTTTTCCTGCTGTGGGACTGACTGATGAAACGGTTGTTTGACTTATCGATGATGTGCAGTCACCATCACTATGACAACCGAGTGAGCAGCAGCCTGTTGGCGGCGCCACTTATCCCCCTTCTCCGACGCTTCGAGAACATCCACAACGCCAAGTCACGCTCCTACAAACTGTGCCCTCGTTGGGATGAGGTGAGGTGGTCCATGATGTTGGAGTGTCAGTTGTCTGCCCCTCCAACCTCTCTCCCCCCCCCCAACACCCTCACACACACACACACACACACACACACACACACACGTACATGCACACCCCACCCCCACACACACGCCCCCCCCATTCCTCCCCCCACACACACCCCCACACCCACCCCTACACCCCCACACACACACCTCACCCCCGCCCCCCACACACACGCACACACATACAACCCCCCCCCCCCCCCACACACACACACACACACTCCACACCCACGCACACCCTGCACCCCCACACCCCCCCCCCCCCCACACACACACACACACACACACACCCACACACACACACCCCACACCACCACCACCACCCACCCACACACACACACACACACACACACACACACACACACACACACACACACACACACACACACACACACAAACACACACCCCACCCAACCCCCCTCCTGGAAGTTGAGTTGATAACTGACCTGAGTCTGTTTCCTTGCAGACCCTGGTGGTCAGCCCCACGCAGTGCTTCCTCAACTATCTGACCATACCTGAGGAGGAGAGCACACCTGTGGACCTTCGACAGAGCGCCGTGGTCATCATGTCTCACCTGGACAGACTCTGCTCCCCCTACCTGCCACCCACTTCCGCACAAAAGGTCAGCCGCGTTACCTTTGATATGGATACGTATATTTATATAGCGCCTATCCTCGGTCAGAGACCAGCCTCTCAGCACTTTCTTATGGATACTTACGGACACTTGAAAAGCGCATATCCTCAGAGACCAACCTCGAAGCTCTTTGATATAGATACTTACTGATACTTACATAGCGCCTATCCTTGGTCTGAAACCAAATTTTAAGTGCTTTCGTATGGATACTTACAGATACTTATACTGTGCCTATCCTTGATCAGAAACCAAGCTGTAAGTGCTTTGATATGGATACTTACAGATACTTGTACAGTGCATATCTTCAGGCAGAGACCAAGCTTTAGGCACTTGACTGAGTTCATTTGCACAACAGGCTGTCAACGTGGTTAGAGCTAACTGACAGCTGGCACAACAGGCTGTCAGCGTGGTTAGAGCTAACTGACAGCTGGCACAACAGGCTGTCAACATGGTGGTTAGAGCTAACTGACAGCTGGCACAACAGGCTGTCAGCATGGTGGTTAGAACTAACTGACAGCTGGCACAACAGGCTGTCAGCGTGGTTAGAGCTAACTGACAGCTGGCACAACAGGCTGTCAACATGGTGGTTAGAGCTAACTGACAGCTGGCACAACAGGCTGTCAACATGGTTAGAGCTAACTGACAGCTGGCACAACAGGCTGTCAACATGGTGGTTAGAGCTAACTGACAGCTGACACAACAGGCTGTCAACATGGTGGTTAGAGCTAACTGACAGCTGGCACAACAGGCTGTCAGCATGGTGGTTAGAGCTAACTGACAGCTGGCACAACAGGCTGTCAGCATGGTGGTTAGAGCTAACTGACAGCTGGCACAACAGGCTGTCAACATGGTGGTTAGAGCTAACTGACAGCTGGCACGACAGGCTGTCAACATGGTGGTTAGAGCTAACTGACAGCTGGCACAACAGGCTGTCAGCATGGTTAGAGCTAACTGACAGCTAGCACAACAGGCTGTCAACATGGTGGTTAGAGCTAACTGACAGCTGGCACAACAGGCTGTCAGCATGGTGGTTAGAGCTAACTGACAGCTGACACAACAGGCTGTCAGCATGGTGGTTAGAGCTAACTGACAGCTGACACAACAGGCTGTCAACATGGTGGTTAGAGCTAACTGACAGCTGGCACAACAGGCTATCAACGTGGTTAGAGCTAACTGACAGCTGGCACAACAGGCTGTCAACATGGTTAGAGCTAACTGACAGCTGGCACAACAGACTGTCAGCGTGGTTAGAGCTAACTGACAGCTGGCACAACAGGCTGTCAACGTGGTTAGAGCTAACTTACAGCTGGCACAACAGGCTGTCAGCGTGGTTAGAGCTAACTGACAGCTGGCACAACAGGCTGTCAGCGTGGTTAGAGCTAACTGACAGCTGGCACAACAGGCTGTCAGCATGATTACAGCTAACTGACAGCTGGCACAACAGGCTGTCAACATGGTTAGAACTGACAGCTGGCACAACAGGCTGTCAACATGGTGGTTACAGCTAACTGACAGCTGACACAACAGGCTGTCAACATGGTGGTTACAGCTAACTGACAGCTGGCACAACAGGCTGTCAACATGATTACAGCTAACTGACAGCTGGCACAACAGGCTGTCAACATGGTTAGAGCTAACTGACAGCTGGCACAACAGGCTGTCAACATGATTACAGCTAACTGACAGCTGGCACAACAGGCTGTCAACATGGTTAGAGCTAACTGACAGCTGGCACAACAGGCTGTCAGCGTGGTGGTTAGAGCTAACTGACAGCTGGCACAACAGGATGTCAGCGTGGTTAGAGCTAACTGACAGCTGGCACAACAGGCTGTCAACATGGTGGTTAGAGCTAACTGACAGCTGGCACAACAGGCTGTCAGCGTGGTTAGAGCTAACTGACAGCTGGCACAACAGGCTGTCAGCGTGGTTAGAGCTAACTGTCAGCTGGCACAACAGGCTGTCAACATGGTGGTTAGAGCTAACTGACAGCTGACACAATAGGCTGTCAACATGGTTAGAGCTAACTGACAGCTGGCACAACAGGCTGTCAGCGTGGTTAGAGCTAACTGACAGCTGGCACAACAGGCTGTCAACATGGTGGTTAGAGCTAACTGACAGCTGGCACAACAGGCTGTCAGCATGGTGGTTAGAGCTAACTGACAGCTGGCACAACAGGCTGTCAACGTGGTTAGAGCTAGCTGACAGCTGGCACAACAGACAGTCAACATGGTGGTTAGAGCTAGCTGACAGCTGGCACAACAGGCTGTCAACATGGTGGTTAGAGCTAACTGACAGCTGGCACAACAGGCTGTCAGCATGGTGGTTAGAGCTAACCGACAGCTGACACAACAGGCTGTCAACGTGGTTAGAGCTAACTGACAGCTGGCACAACAGGCTGTCAACATGGTTAGAGCTGACACAACAGGCTGTCAACATGGTTAGAGCTAGCTGACAGCTGACACAACAGGCTGTCAGCATGGTGGTTAGAGCTAACTGACAGCTGGCACAACAGGCTGTCAACATGGTTGGAGCTGACACAACAGGCTGTCAACATGGTTAGAGCTAGCTGACAGCTGACACAACAGGCTGTCAACATGGTTAGAGCTAGCTGACACAACAGGCTGTCAACATGGTTAGAGCTAGCTGACACAACAGGCTGTCAACATGGTTAGAGCTAACTGACAGCTGACACAACAGGCTGTCTACATGGTTACAGCTAGCTGACACAACAGGCTGTCAACATGGTTAGAGCTAGCTGACACAACAGGCTGTCAACGTGGTTAGAGCTAACTGACAGCTGGCACAATAGGCTGTCAACGTGGTTAGAGCTAACTGACAGCTGGCACAACAGGCTGTCAACATGGTTAGAGCTAACTGACAGCTGGCACAACAGGCTATCAACGTGGTTAGAGCTAACTGACAGCTAGCACAACAGGCTGTCAGTGTGGTTAGAGCTAACTGACAGCTGGTACAACAGACTGTCAACGTGGTTAGAGCTAACTGACAGCTGGCACAACAGGCTGTCAACGTGGTTAGAGCTAACTGACAGCTGGCACAACAGGCTGTCAACGTGGTTAGAGCTGGCACAACAGGCTGTCAACATGGTGGTTACAGCTAACTGACAGCTGGCACAACAGGCTGTCAGCATGGTGGTTAGAGCTGACAGTTGGCACAACAGGCTGTCAGCATGGTTAGAGCTAACTGACAGCTGGCACAACAGGCTGTCAACATGGTGGTTACAGCTAACTGACAGCTAGCACAACAGGCTGTCAGCATGGTGGTTACAGCTAACTGACAGCTGGCACAACAGGCTGTCAGCATGGTGGTTACAGCTAACTGACAGCTGGCACAACAGGCTGTCAACGTGGTTAGAGCTAACTGACAGCTGGCACAACAGGCTGTCAACGTGGTTAGAGCTAACTGACAGCTGGCACAACAGGCTGTCAACATGGTTAGAGCTAACTGACAGCTGGCACAACAGGCTGTCAACATGGTGGTTACAGCTAACTGACAGCTGACACAACAGGCTGTCAACATGGTGGTTAGAGCTAACTGACAGCTGGCACAACAGGCTGTCAACATGGTGGTTAGAGCTAACTGACAGCTGGCACAACAGGCTGTCAACATGGTTAGAGCTAACTGACAGCTGGCACAACAGGCTGTCAACGTGGTTAGAGCTAACTGACAGCTGGCACAACAGGCTGTCAGCAGGGTGGTTACAGCTAACTGACAGCTGGCACAACAGGCTGTCAACGTGGTGGTTAGAGCTAACTGACAGCTGACACAACAGGCTGTCAACATGGTGGTTACAGCTAACTGACAGCTGGCACAACAGGCTGTCAACGTGGTTAGAGCTAACTGACAGCTGGCACAACAGGCTGTCAACGTGGTTAGAGCTAACTGACAGCTGACACAACAGGCTGTCAACGTGGTTAGAGCTAACTGACAGCTGACACAACAGGCTGTCAGCATGGTTAGAGCTAACTGACAGCTGGCACAACAGGCTGTCAACATGATTACAGCTAACTGACAGCTGGCACAACAGGCTGTCAACGTGGTTAGAGCTAACTGACAGCTGACACAACAGGCTGTCAACATGGTTACAGCTAACTGACAGCTGGCACAACAGGCTGTCAGCATGGTTACAGCTAACTGACAGCTGCCTGCGGATACTCATCTTTCGTTTCCTTTGTCATTCAGTCAGGCTTCAGTCACACACACACACACACACACACACACAAACATGATTGTGTTGATGAGATGGATGGGAGTATTTCCATAGTATATGCATTTCCATATTTTAGCATTTTGGCAATGTTTTTGGTTAAGATTTTCCCTCTATATTTTACTTTGATTTGGATATTAAGACAATAACAGTTGGTATATTGGATGGGCAGTCAACAGAAAGGCACTCATCCTTGATATAGAATTGGAACATGACAAAGCCTCAGACCTGTCATTCTGGATCCTCTTCAGAACCAGGTTATTTTCTGTACACCACTAACGATGCTGAACATTTGATGATCTTGTGTGTGTGTGTATGTGTGTATGTATGCTTCTGTGTGTGTGGTGCGTGTGTGTGTGTGTGTGTGTGGTGTGTGTGTGTGTGTGTGTGTGTGTATGCTTCTGTGTGTGTGGTGCATGTGTGTGTGTGTGTGTGTATGCTTCTGTGTGTGTGGTGCATGTGTGTGTGTGTGTGTATGCTTCTGTGTGTGTGGTGTGTGTGTGTGTGCGTGCGCATGTGTGTGTGTGTGCGTGCGTATCCATGTCCACATCAGGGTGGAGGCCCGGCGGTGACGCAGGAGGCAGTAGGACTGGGGTGGCTGGGGTGGGCAGGGAGCGGCAGTGCCTACGGCCCCCACCTGTTGGACGTGTTCAGCGACCTGGGGGGCATCCAGCAGGTGGCCTGCGCTGAGAGGTGTCTGCTGGTGCTCACCCGCACGGGCAAGGTCTACTGCATGTTCTACAGCTCTGACACCCAGGTCAGTCGCCTCTCTGGTCTGTGGGGTGTGTGAGGTCTGTGGTGTGTGGGATGTGTGGGGTCTAGAGTCTGTGTGGAGTTTGGACTACGGGCTCTGTCGTCTGTGGGGTTGAGGGTCTGTGGGGTCTGTTGTCTCTGGTGTCTGTGGGGTTTGTTGGGCCTGGTGTCTGTGGGGTTTCTATGGGGTTTGCTGTGTGGGGGGTCTGTGGTCTGTAGGGTCTGTGGTCTTTGGATTCTGGGGTTTGTGTGGTCTGTGGATTCTGTGGTCTGTGCCCAGAAGGTTGTGGCTGTTGTGCTTTGTTGGTGGAGGAGGAATTGTGTGAAATGTCCTGTCACACATGCTGGTGATTATAGACATTTAGTAGTAAAAACATTAATAACTTTTAAAAAAATCAATAAATAAAAAGGTCGCGGAACAGAAGGTGATGTTGTATGGTGATTAGGGGGAAATAGGGTTCTTGAAGGGTGGAACCAAAGAAGAGTCTTTGAAATGATTTGGAGTACATTTAAAGGAAATTACTTATTGGACATCATGAAAAGGAATTTGTTAATTTGACAAGAGAAACAACTGATAGTGAATATAAAAACTCTAAAATAATCAATGTTCCCAGTGACTGTGGATGACACACTTTCATGCAGACAAGGCTTATCATTACTGTTGCTGTTGTTGTTAATGTAAATATTGCTATAATCTTTGTTGTTATGTTTCCAGTCCCCCCAGCTGGTGCCGGGCTTTGGGGACAAAGAGGTGATGCGTGTGGCAGCTCACTGCGACGCCAAGCACTACCTGGCCCTGACAACGGATGGGGAGGTGTACTCCTGGGGAAACGGCGACGGGGGGCGACTGGGGCATGGCGACAACATGTGAGTGCCGGGCTGTGTGTGTTGAAAGAGGGGACCGGAACAGGGCAATGGAAGCAAGTTTGAAATGTTAGGTACCCAATTGGGTCCACTGTAAAGCAAAATGTATCTTATTTTTCAGTACGCATCGAATCAGATGAGGAAATGTATCTGTTGTATGAGGATTCTGACCCCAGAGATCAGCAGAGTTAGTGCTTTTTTTTGTTGTTCATTCTTATCTTCCACACTTGGTTTTTGTTAGGTTGTAAGGTTTTATTGTGTGTGTGTTGTGCCTTCTGTTTCCATGTAGTAGGAGTGGTGTGTATAATGTGCTGAAGGATGTTTGTGTGCACAGAGTGGGGGACGAGAGGTGTATGTGATGTATGAATGGATGTGTGTGTGTGTGTGTACAGAGCCAGTGATGAGAGCTCTCTACGATGTGCTGTGTGTGTGTGTGTGTGCGTGTGTGTGTGCACAGAGCTAGGGACAAGAGCTCTGTACGATGTGGTGATGGGTGTGTGTGTGTGTCTGTGGGTGTGTGTGTGTGTGTGTGTGTGCACAGAGCCAGGGACAAGAGCTCTGTACAATGTTGTGATGTGTGTGTCTGTGTGTGTGTGTGTGTGCACAGAGCTAGGGACAAGAGCTCTATACGATGTTGTGATGGGTGTGTGTGTGCGTGTGTGTGTGCACGCACAGAGCTAGGGACAAGAGCTGTATACGATGTTGTGATGGGTGTGTGTGTGTGTGTGTGTGTGCGCGCGCGCGCACAGAGCTAGGGACAAGAGCTCTATACGATGTTGTGATGGGTGTGTGTGTGTGTGTGCGCGCACGCGCGCACAAAGCTAGGGACAAGAGCTTTATACGATGTTGTGATGGGTGTGTGTGTGTGTGTGCACAGAGCTAGGGACAAGAGCTCTATACGATGTTGTGATGGGTGTGTGTGTGTGTGCACAGAGCTAGGGACAAGAGCTCTATACGATGTTGTGATGGGTGTGTGTGTGTGTGTGTGCGCGCGCGCACAAAGCTAGGGACAAGAGCTTTATACGATGTTGTGATGGGTGTGTGTGTGTGTGTGCACAGAGCTAGGGACAAGAGCTCTATACGATGTTGTGATGGGTGTGTGTGTGCACAGAGCTAAGAATGACAGCTGTATGTGATGTACTGATGGATGTGTGTGTGTGCATGGAGCCAGGGACTAGAGCTGTGCATGATGGACAGGAGGTTTATTTATACAGAGCCAAGGGTGACAGCTGTATATCATGTTCTGAGGGATGTTTAACTCTTTCGTTCCTATTTTTCTATGAACCATTACTCCCCCTTGTTCTGAGATCCCTACCATTCGCATATTCCCTTCATTCCTGGATTTAGAGAAGAGAAAGAAAGTATGAAGCAGGGTTCTTATTTTGGAGGCTTACAGTAACGCGGCTCATTACAGTACACTAAGATTGTCATATACTGTTGTGTTCAGAATTGATGTGAGAAGTTGTCTGAGACCCTGTTGACAATATAGGGTGACATCTCTGGTGACACTCAGGTGTAAAACAGGTGACTTTGGGGTCAAACACAATGCATACAACTACGTACTACATGCAGGACAGTGTTTTGCTTGCAGAGTATGCACATCATGCAGGTACTTACCGAGTAGTGCCTCGCATGTATCTCAGTGCCACACTGCTAGTCATATCCACGAAAAACTGTCACAATTGTCACTACTATTGTCCTTATCACATGAATGATTTGAACTTTGTCTCAAAGAGAATATTATATGCCTTTCACTACACTAGCAGTCACTGAGCCAGAATCAGTTCATTATCTACACAATTCTTGAACAAAAACTATTCAGAAACAATACTGTCTCTAAATATGCATGTCCATGTCACAATCATCACGTAATATGCCACACAAAGGTGACACATGTGTGATATACCTTGAAGCAGTCATGCCAGTTACTGCACAAGTATACACAACAATTTTTTACACTTCTTACTTTTTTAACTTTTCATCACCCGCTATCTGTGCTTCTGTAGCAACAGCTAATTGCACTCTCTCCTTGTCATTCATTTGAAACAGATCGAAATCATTATCTGTTAGAGCGTTGTGAAACTCATCATCAGAAAACTGGTCACAATCCGAACTTTCTACACATTGATTTTCTGTGCCCGTGTGTCTACACAGCACATCAGCAAGAATGTAGCGGCGCCCACTTTCCCACGGCCTAGGGAGGGGGAAGGGGGTGTCTGGCATCCATTCCACTCATAAACACTGCCCCGCTAGTGACCCGGTCAAGGATAGATGACGCGCACTGATGACGCGACTCGCGGGAAGTTCAAAGTGCTTACCGCGAGAACCGATTTTCCGGGCTGCAGGAAGGAAAGGGGGAATTCTCTGCTGCACGGTTTTCCGGCCTCCAGGAATGAAAGGTAAAAATCCTGTAAACCGGAAAACCGTGCTGCAGGGATGAAAGAGTTAAGTGCACAGAGCCAGGGACAAGGGCTGTATACAATGTGGTGATAGATGTGTGTGTGTATTTATGTATGTATATTGTCTATGTGTGTGTGTCCACAGAGATAGGGAGGAGAGCTGTATATGATGTGCTAATTATTTGTTATTTGTATTTCTTTTTATCACAACAGATTTCTCTGTGTGAAATTCAGGCTGCTCTCCCCAGGGAGAGTGCGTTGCTACACTACAGCACCACCCATTTTTTGGTATTTTTTCCTGCGTGCAGTTTTATCTGTTTTTTCTGTTGAAGTGGATTTTTCTACAGAATTGTGCCAAGAACAACCCTTTTGTTGCCCTGTTGCAGACGTGACCTTGATTTATCGTCTCATCCGAATGACTATTGTCCACACCACTCAAGGTCTAGTGGAGGGGGAGAAAATATCGGCGGCTAAGCCATGATTCGAACCAGCGCGCTCAGATTCTCTTGCTTCCTAGGTGGACACGTTACATCTAGGCCATCACTCCACATAGATGTCTATATAGATATAGATCTATGTCTGTGTGCACAGAGCCAGGGATGAGCCCACCCTGGTCAGCAAGATGTCCAAGAAACACCCAGTGGTACAGATTGCCGTGGGGAGTACATACAGTGCCGCCATCACCGTCACCGGGGAGCTGTACACCTGGGGCCGCGGCAACTATGGCCGTCTGGGCCACGGCAACTCAGAGGACCACATCTTGCCCACCGTGGTAGCCGGGTTGAGAGGTCACCGCGTTGTGGACATGGCCTGCGGCAGTGGTGATGCTCAGACTGTGGCCGTCACAGACACCGGTTAGTCAACTTTTTTTTTTTTCATTCATTTTTATGTCATTTTACAGCTGAAACAAATGGATGCACAGCAACAAAACATGCTGATGGAACAGACAAAAATAACTTAATATGTATGGGAAATATTGTAATAAGGTTGGGTGACACTGTTGTTCACCTGACACTGTATACTGACATAACAAGTTTTCTTGTTTGGTTTTTAAGAATTGACTCGTTATTTTATGTTGCTTTATTTTACACATATTCACTTTATCCAGATTAGTATTATTGACTCAGTGTTCATGTTTTTGTTCAGTGACACTATCCAAATTAGTACTGATTTGTTTGAGTCCTGGTGAGTCTGATAACTCAGTGAAGCCTCCTTGAGCTACTGAAACTGAAACTGAAACTGAGTCCTGATAATGGGTGATGGTGGCTTGTGTGTTATGGTGCTGTGTTTGGGACCTATTCTTTTTTCCTGTTATTCTGCATTCTTTTGTTTCATGTAATTGTGCGTATTATGTATAGTTATGTTTCTGTTCAGGTTAGTTTTTTTGGGTTTTTTTATCCTCTAGAGAAAAGTTGATGGTATGATCCGTATCCGAGACATGTCACAGGGGTTTTTTTGTGGTTGTTTTTTTAGTTGATGGTTTTTTTTTGTGTTTGTTTTGTTTTTGCATGAATGTGACATGGTACTTGTACCTAATTTTCTTTTCCTTGTGGGTTTTTTCCATGTTTTTAAGTATCTGTATTTACAGTTTTCAGCTCTGATAAGGCCTCATGTGGTTAGCTGGGCTGTAAGCAACAAATAATTTGTGGGCTATAATGCATACATTCATTTGTATCCATGAGTGAGTCTTTTATGTGTAGGACTAATTTGACCCTGCCATTCTGGCAGCCATTCTGTTGGGTAGGTATGATGGGTATGTATGTGTTTCAATAGCCCTCAGAACGCTGACATGAATTACAGGATCTTTAACATGTGTATTTGTTCTTCTGCTTACTAAGCAGTGAACATTTGACCAAAGGTTTTACATTTATTTCTGTTTCAATTCTATCAGTTCTGAGTTCTAGTCTGTGATACCTAAATTGAGGATCAGTGGTTTTGTAAACAAACACTCAGGTGAGGTTATTTCCCTTTGGAATTGTCACACTTTCATGGAACTTTTCTTTTTTCTTTTTTTTTCTGTTTTTTACTTCAGCTTGATATTTGTTATTAAACTTCAGTTTAAGTGGTCCCTGGATTCTGACCACAAACTTTCCAGGATTACAAGAATCCGTCATTCCCACCATGCAAACAGAGACACTGTTATTTCCCTTCCTTTTGACGACAGGTGCTGTGTACAGCTGGGGGGACGGGGATTATGGGAAGCTGGGGCGTGGGGGCAGCGATGGCAGCAAGACACCCAAGCTGATCGAGAAACTGATGGGACAGGACGTGGTCAAGGTGTACTGTGGGGCGCAGTTCTCCCTGGCCCTTACCAAGTCTGGCCAGCTCTTCACATGGTGAGTTTCTTTGGATTTGTCAGACCGGGCAAGACGGATCATCTTTTCACTGTTAGCCGCGCGAAATTTGGCCAAGCAGAGCAAACCGATAGGCCATCTTCTTCTTCTTTCCGTTACACGACCCACATCGACTTGCTGATGACTCTGTCGTGGTTCATGCATGCTGGGTATTTTCATGTCTCCATAACCCACCAAACACTGACATGGGTTACAGGATGTTTAACGTGCATATTTGATCTTCTGCGTGTGTATACACGCGAAGGGGGTTCAGGCACTGGCAGGTCCGCACATATGTTGACCTGGGAGATTGGAAAAATCTCCACCCTTTACCCACCAGGCGCTGTTACTGTGATTACCTAGTTTGCATCAGTTTGACATGGTAAGGATATGTATCACCAAACATGGAGTATAATACAAACTCCTCCTTTTTGTTTTGCGTTTTAGTGTTAACACCTTTTTAGCTGCACCTCACTGAGGTAAGACAGAGCTTACAAATGTTGTTGGTCTGTGTCTGAACTTATCCCTCTGGTGATTGCGTAAGTTCTGCTCAGCAAAAGATCAATCGATGACCTCATTGAAAAGAACACAAAAAGTAATAACTGCCCTTTCAAATTCTTGTCACTCTGTTCTCTTTTCACAAAGGTTCAGCAGGCAAGGGGGTGATTGTACATCAGTTCAGATTTAAGAACAACATAGAGACAGATTTTAAACGTCCTGATCATGTTAGAATTTAAAAATAAAAAAAAAAAAAAAAAAAAAGGGGGGGCTTAGCCTTTGTGGTTGGGAATATTTCTGCATTAAACCATTTCTATATTGGAATTTTGGTGACTTCTTTCCCCTTTACTTTACTGTTTTGTCCCTGGACCACAGCCGCAAAGTTTTTATATTACAAAAATATGTCACTCCCTACCGTGTAATCATAACCTTCGAACAACCTTTCAGAGGCAAATGACAGAGGACCGTGTGTGTAATGTTTTTTTTCTCTAAACACAAAAATTAGTCACTCCCAACAATATAATCATGACCTTTGAACAACCTTCCAGGGGCAAAGGCGACAACTTTCGGCTGGGTCACGGGACAGAGGACCACGTGCGTCACCCCCGGCAACTGGACGCACTGAACGGGCGGCGCGTGGTGTCAGCGGCGGTGGGGGCCATGCACTGTCTGGCCATCACGGAGGAGGGGGAGGTGTACGGCTGGGGCAAGAACGAGCAGGGGCAGCTGGGGGAGCTGGGATCCACCAACGTGGTGGAACCCACCCTCCTGCCCGCCATGGAGGGCAAGTTCATCGTCGGGGCCTCCTGCGGACCCTCTCAGGTGACGTTGGGGGTGGCGAGGGAAAGGTGTAGGTGTTCACAGGGTCACTGAGCATGGCCCATGTTGATTTTGTTCTTTTTTTATTTCAGTTGTTTGCCTTGTGTGTATCTTTCCTGTTGGTAATATTTATTTATTTGTTTATATTATATAGTTATGCCATGTCATTGTATGTTAATTTATTACACAATTCAAGGGTAGGCTCTCTAGACATTGCCAGCATGTTGTATTTAACCAAAAGGCCAGGCTTTTTTTTTTATTGTTTATTCAGTTTAATTCAATTTTACATTTTATTCTTAATACCAGATTGATTGATTGATTGATTGATTGATATAGATACTTATATAGCGCCTATCCTCGGTTGGAGACCAAGCTCTAAGCACTTTGCAAACACGGGATCATTTACACAACAGGCTGCCTACCTGGGTAGAGCCGACTGACGGCTGCCATTGGGCACTCATCATTTGTTTCCTGTGTCATTCAATCAGATTTCAGGCACGTACACATACACACTCAGACAAACATGTAACTTTTAACATTTTATGTGGATGACCATTTTGTTTATTTACCCCGCCATGTAGGCAGCCATACTCTGTTTTAGGGGACGTGTATGCTGGGTATGTTCTTGTTTCCATAACTCACCAAACGCTGACATGGATTACAGAATCTTTAACATGCAGATGTAGTGTAGCAGATATGGAGTCATTCGGCTTGCTCTGTTACCTTTTCAAAACTGAAACCGTGGTGTGCAGACGTTCTTTTGGTCGTCGAGCACCCAGTGGACAGTGGGGTCACGCATCCCTTTTATCGTGGACGTCAGCCAGTGGACACTGGAGCGACTGGACGAACTGCTGGCCGTGGTGTGTGAGGGGCTGGACGGCCGCAGTGACCGGCCTCCCCCTCAGGACAAGGAGTGCATGGCCGTCGCTGCCCTCAACCTTCTCAACCTGCAGGTAACTTGGGCCTCTCCTTCCTCTGTTACTTCTTCTGCTTCTGCTGCTGCTTCTTTTTACTTTTGCTTCTGCTTCTTCTTCTTCTTCTGCTTCTTCTTCTTCACCTTCTGCTTCTTCTTCTTCACCTTCTTCTTCTTCTTCACATTCTTCTTCTTCTTCACCTTCTGCTTCTTCTTCTTCTTCACCTTCTGCTTCTTCTTCACCTTCTGCTTCTTCTTCTTCTTCTTCTTCTTCACCTTCTGCTTCTTCTTCTTCTTCTTCTTCTTCTTCTTCACCTTCTGCTTCTTCTTTTTTCTTCTTCTTCGTATAGTCGTCATTATTGTTGTCATCTTCTTTTTCTGATTTGTTTAAGGGCTTCACCTTCAATATTACATCTCTTTGTTTTTTTCTTCTTCTGCTTCTTGGCTACAACTTTGTTGCTTGAGTCCTGTTAGAGATTGGCCCCTGCTACACTGGGGCATGAAGTGCATCATGATCGAAAAATAAACAAGTTACTCATATCGGAGCTGAAGTTAACGGGCTGCAGCTTTCCTGGAAAATATAATTTTTTCCTGATTTTTTTTTCAGGTTCCATGGGATCATGGGTGACAGAGAAGGATTTTTTGTTCTGTGTGTGTGTGTGTGTGTGTGTTCAGCTTTGATAAGGCCACAGTGATTCGCTGGGTTTTAAATACAATACAGTACAATACAATACATTACAATACATTACATTACAATACAACACAGTGCAAGACATTACAGTACAGCAACAACAACAGCACCAATGACCGCATGCCTGTTCACAGCTGCATGCAGACATCTTCTAGATGGAGGATGTTGAGGGCTTAGGGCTGGATCAGGCATGCATGCTGGACAATACAATACAATACAATGCAATACAATACAATACAATACAATACAATACAATACAATACAATACAGTGCAATACAATACAATACAATACAATACACCTGTACACCTGTTCACAGTTGCATGCAGCCATCTCCCAGACGGAGGACGTGGAGGGCTTGGGGCTGGGCCAGGGGTGTGCGCTGGTCAACAGCCTGAAGCAGCGCGTGGTGTCGCTGGCCAGCAACTGCGGCGTGATCAGCACCGTGCAGATGGCGGCACAGGCCACACTGCAGAGTGGATGGTCCATCCTCCTCCCCACAGCTGAGGAGAGGGCCCGCGCACTGTCCACACTCCTGGCCAACGGGGGTACAAGATTACTTTATCTCTGACAGATGATTTTTTTTTTTTTAATACTTTTTTTTTTAAATTTTGCAAAGACATGTATACAATACAGAGAACAGTATGAAACAAACAATATAAAACGAACAGTAGTATCCACTAGAGAGAGAAAAACAAAACAAAATAAAAAAGTGATATATAAAAAAAACAGCAACAACAACAACATCAACAAATACAGAGAGAAAAACCCAACAAAACTTGTCCAGTCATTCAATCAGTCAATGTTTACACATTATTGATTGCAGTAATCATGATGATTTAAGATGACATTAATAATAAAGAGACCAGTTGTAACACAGCAACAGCATCAATTATGTCAACAATTACAGTAATGGCATCAAGGATGTGGCGAAAGCGAGTGGTAGCATTGTAATATCATAATAAGGAGCAGTGAGTAAACCACTTCTACATTATTGGAAAAGAAAGCTTCTGACAGATGAATTGTTGACACGTTTTGCTGACTGAAAGGCGACTTATGCATTAGCACAAAGTTCGACCTTGTTCCCGTGATCCAGCAAGAACACCCGTTTATAATGAACATATTGTGGAGGTGGAGAGTCCAAGTCAAAGTCAAAAAATGTTTTAATTGTCAGGCCTCTGGCCAATAACAGGAGTCACAGCAAAATGTAGCGTGCAACATGTGTTCGTTTACATATCATTAAGGCATTTTTTCCTCAAAGTTAGTGCTTTATAGATACACATTGACAGTTTCCAGATTGTTTCAGAATTTTCGCTAGCTAAGATAGCAGAGAGTCTGGACAATGATGGGCTTCTGAAGTATTTAAGTGGTATTAATTCGTGTCTCAATTCTGTATATTTAGGACATACAAACAGAAAGTGTATTTCATTTTCAATCATGTTGGAGCAAAAAGGACAGCAACTATCAGCATTATTCAAATTTGGCTTGTACTGTAAATAGCTATGTTTAATTGGAGACATACCCATTCTAAACTTAGCAAGGCAATTTCGAAAGTTAACATTCCTGAGCTGATATATATAAGCTTTAGGAGTTATAGTTTGGGTGGAGGTGGAGAGGAGTGTGGAGTGTTTTAACCAGTCTGACATCCTGTCTGTCTTGTTCTGTCAGGGTTTGGGAAAAGGGTCGTTTATCAGGCAGCAGGTTTTCGAAATTTCTTGGTCTTCTTTCTGGATTATTAAAATGAATTAGATTTCTTAAAGTGAGGAAGTCTGTTTTCCTGCTTCTTTTCTGTATTTCATGCACTTGAAAATGATGTGTCGACACATCATTTATTTCATTCAGCTGTGGTTAGCTAGTTCCCAAATTATTTTTGAGTGTCGACAGGTTGTTCATAATTTGACTGTGCCAAACATGAAAGTGTGCCTTATTCTAGGATTTATAATGATGTTGGGTTTTTTTTAATCAAATTAGTGCACTATTATGTACATGTACACATATAGTCTGAAAATTACAGTACTGGTTTTGTTATATAAGATCATCAGTTTTCAGAATTCCCATGATCCAGGTGTGTAACTGTAGAGCTTAACGTTATGTGTATGACACCTTAATGTGACCACACTGTTGAGGAGAGGTGTGTTACTGTAGAGAGTAATATTATGTGTATGACACATATGTGACCACTGTCCAAGAAAGGCGTGTTACTGTAGAGTAATGTTATGTGTATGACACATATGTGACCACTGTCCAAGAAAGGCGTGTTACTGTAGAGTAATGTTATGTGTATGACACATATGTGACCACTGTCCAAGAAAGGCGTGTTACTGTAGAGTAATGTTATGTGTATGACACGTTATGTGACCACACTGTCCAGAGTAGGTGTGTTACTGTAGAGAGTAATGTTATGTGTATGACACGTTATGTGACGACACTGTCCAGAGTAGGTGTGTTACTGTAGAGAGTGATGTTATATTTATGACACGTGTGTGACCACTGTCCAGGAAAGGTGTGTTACTGTAGAGAGTAATGTTATGTGTATGACACGTGTTTGACCACGGTGTCCCTGAAAGGTGTGTTACCGTAGAGGGTAATGTTATGTGTGACACGTGTGTGACCACTGTCCAGGAAAGGTGTGTTACTGTAGAGAGTAATGTTATGTGTATGACACGTGTTTGACCACACTGTCCATGAAAGGTGTGTTACTGTAGAGAGTAATGTTATGTGTATGACACGTGTGTGACCACACTGTTCAGGAAAGGTGTGTTACTGTAGAGAGTAATGTTATGTGTATGACACGTGTGTGACCACACTGTCCAGGGTAGGTGTGTTACTGTAGAGAGTGAGGATATGTGTACAAAATGAGGTGTGTGACTGCACTGTCAAATATGATATTGTAGAGCATAGCATCACCTGTATGACACACGTGTGACTTTACTGTGCAGGGGGCCGAGAGACGTCGGTGATGAGTTCAGGTCAGCGGTTCATGACGGACCTGCTGGTCAGCAGTCTGATGGCCGACGGAGGCCTGGAGACCTCCCTCAACATGGCCGTCAAGGCCGAGATCAAGGAGCTAGAGGAGAAGAAGGTAGGTGGCGTGTGATTGGTGGAATTCTTGGGTAGGAGTATTTCAGTATTGTATCGATTTCTGTGTTTATTGACGATTTTTTGTTTGTTACTTTTTTCACCTTTATTTTACTTGATTTCAGTATTATATGGATTACTGCATTCGTACTTGGAGGATTTTTTTGTGTTTTTTCACCTTTATTTTACTTGGTTTCGGTGTTAAGACATTCACTTCAGTTAACCAGCCCATGTTTAACTGTTCAGTATTACAAAATCAGTGACACCAACCCATGGGAATTGGAAAAGTGCTTAGGTACCTGGTGTACAAGGGGAATAGACATGGTTCTAGATATCTTGCACCTGGAGTAGAATGAGTTAATTTATATTTTATATTGAAACAGCATAGATTCTCTTCATGAAAAGCTTGGAGAGGTGCATTGTCTTTATGCCAATACATGCAGATGTGATTTGTGTTCCCCTGTATTGGTCCATAATATGTCATTGTGTAGAAAGTGTCTTTGTTGCTTCTTACAATAGTTGTTCTGGACAGGCATATGTGGAAGTTGTTTGTGGGTGTTCACAGCTGACTGATGGTATGGATGTTGTGTAAGTTCTTTATGCATGACCTCACAGGAAAAATTTTTTTTATCTGGAATAGGAGACAGTATATAATGAATTTTATATAATGAATTTTCATGTCACTTTAAGCACTTTCTCAGTTTCTTTTCTTTTTATTTAATCATAAATGTTCAGTTGATCTTCTTCAGCTGGAAACGAACGGTGAGTGCCCAAAGGCAGTTCTTATTTGGCTCTGTCCAGGTAGGCAGCTTGTTGTCAAATGACTCGTTTGTAAAGCGCTTAAAGCTTGGTCTTTGACTGAAGACAGTCACTATGAAAGTATCCATATATCTTGCCTTTTTTTTCCAAATCTTAGATTCTTATTCTCGAGAAAAAAAATTCTATGACTGGCATCATTATGATGACTGCAACAGGAGAAAGAGGGCGATGCAGCTGAGGCAGATGAAGATGAAAGTGGCAAGATGAGCGAGGCAACCAACGACATCAAATGCGAGGCGAGCGTGTCGGCAGCAAGGGAGAGCAGTCAGGTGGAGGGTCTGTCAGAGTGTCAGACCACCATCCCCCTCCTTCAGCTGATTCAGCAGCTTCTCAGGTCAGTGCACGATGGAGCAGTGGGGGAGGAGGGGTGAATGGGAGGGGGGGGGGGGTTACATTTCTGCTGGCTGTTAGCTACCAGCTTCACAAGAAGTTAAGGACCACTTGCAAACTTGCTCATTTTCTTGGAGGCACAGTGGAATAATGCTGAATTTTCTGAAAACAGTGGTTTATGCAGCCAGTGTAATAAACACCGCTCTAATTCAGAGGTGCTTTCTTGCACATGCACTTCCACTTTTTAATACACACCAACTTTAGAGTGAGATTTTTGCAAAGTGGGGTATGAGGGTGGATGTGGGTACATTCGAGGTAGTTTACAGTAGACTGGGTTACACATGGATTTAGGGCGGAAGGAATTTCAGTTGTGTGTTGACGATGTTCCGACAGAAACTCCACCACCTACACCCTGGCCCAGCTGCAGGAGATCGCCCGGGACAGCGGCGGCAAGTCCCCTGACGGAGAGCAGGTTGAGATGTCCCCCTCCCTCCACCTCCTCCTCCAGTTCCAGCGCCTCCTGGTGGCGCGGATCTTCTCCAAAGAGATGGCCGCCATGACCAAGAGTGCTGAGACCAAAGAGGAGGAAGACTTCACCAAACCCACTTCAGAAATTGGTACAGTTGTGTTTGTATCAAATACATATATATAGACAGGTTTCCAGATTGGCATTTTGTTTCTTTTCCCATTGTTTTACTTTGTTTCAGTATTAACACATTTCTGACCAAGCACGTTTAAGCGCATTGGGTTACACTGCTGGTCAGGCATCTGCTTGGCAGATGTGGTGTAGCGTATATGGATTTGACCGAATGCAGTGACGCCTCCTTGAGCTACTGATGCTGATACTGATACTGATACTGACCAAGCAAAATCCGCTGAGTTGCTGCATCAGGGCGTAGCAGTATTGACTGTAGCTGTCAGTGCTTCAGGGTGTGTCGCATAAAATTCTCACTTTGCCATTACTTCGAATGAACTTTTCACACACTGCATTCACAGGAAGTCCAGAGGGCAGTTTTCCCCTGACACTTTTGTCGTGTGATGAAGTCGTACCTTCGTCTGTTGTCTGTGGTAACTGTCAAAACTGTAGTGTTCATGACCAGCGGTTTGTCAGCTGCTGTCCACTGGTGGAATTTTGTGGGAGAGAAGATTTGTTGGTCGTTGTCAGAAGTGTGTAGTGACATGCACTTGAGTTATTGAGACCCTGGACCCTGGCCATAAACATTTCAGAATTTAAAGACATCAGTTGCTCCCATCCATGTGTATAATTAAGACAGGTTTTCTGTAGGAGTTTTTGTTGTCCGTCCTGTCATATGTTTCAGTTTGTGTTATGATATGTTTTGAGTAACAGCTGTTGACACCAAAGAGAAGGAGAGCTTCTGTGTGTATGTGTGTGGATTATCCTGCTGTTATTATCATTGGATAGATTGTCAATCTTGTGTGAATGATTTCTGTGTATTTGAAGTTACCTGGCATTTGTAATATTGATAAGGGTTTAACTACAAAGCTTTGGGTGTTTGTTCAGAAATCAAACTGGCTAAAAGCATGTTTGATGATGATGCATAGAATCTTACCTAAACAAAAACTGAAAGATTTGTGTACTGTGATTTAGAACCCAGTACTGAGTCTCTGGTGATTCAGTCCATGTCACACTGTGTGTGTCAGGTGTGGACATGCAGGGAATAAGTCAGTCCATGTCACACTGTGTGTGTCAGGTGTGGACATGCAGGGTATAAGTCAATTCATGTCATGCTGTGTGTGTCAGGTGTGGACATGCAGGGTACAAGTCAATTCATGTCATGCTGTGTGTGTCAGGTGTGGACATGTAGGGAATAAGTCAGTCCATGTCATGCTGTGTGTGTCAGGTGTGGACATGTAGGGAATAAGTCAGTCCATGTCATGCTGTGTGTGTCAGGTGTGGACATGTAGGGAATAAGTCAGTCCATGTCATGCTGTGTGTGTCAGGTGTGGACATGCAGGGAATAAGTCAATTCATGTCATGCTGTGTGTGTCAGGTGTGGACATGTAGGGAATAAGTCAGTCCATGTCACACTGTGTGTGTCAGGTGTGGACATGCAGGGTATAAGTCAGTCCATGTCACACTGTGTGTGTCAGGTGTGGACATGCAGGGAATAAGTCAATCCATGTCATGCTGTGTGTGTCAGGTGTGGACATGCAGGGTATAAGTCAGTCCATGTCACACTGTGTGTGTCAGGTGTTGACATGCAGGGAATAAGTCAGTCCATGTCATGCTGTGTGTGTCAGGTCTGGAGATGCAGGGAGCAGCCTCCGTGCTGCGTAAGTACTGTGGTCTGATGTGTGGCCACGTCAACAAAGTGCTGTCCGCTGCCGTCAGTGTTGCCAGCATGGGCAGTCGCCACTTCTGCCAGGTGTCACATGTCATCTCCAAGGACGTCACAGGTGAGCTTTAGTTGTGGGAGGTCGTTTTTGTGTCTGCTTACTGAAGCACAGTATGTACAGATTTTTTTTAAAGAATTTGTGAAAAAAAAAAAAAAAAATGATAAGCCTTTTTTTAAGGCCTTAAAAGTCTTGGAAAAAACCCAACTGTACTTAGTATGTAACCAGTATACACCAAGACTGACTTAGGCTGTACCCAGTATGTAACTAGTATGCACCAAGACTGACTTAGGCTGTACCCAGTATGTAACTAGTACATACCAAGACTGTCTTAGGCTGTACCCAGTATGTAACTAGTATGCACCAAGACTGACTTAGGCTGTACCCAGTATGTAACCAGTGCCCACCAAGACGGACTTAGACTGTACCCAGTATGTAATCAGTACATACCAAGACTGACTTATGCTGTACCCAATATGTAACCAGTACACAACAAGATTGACTTAGACTGTACCCAGTATGTAACCAGTGCACACTAAGACTGACTTAGGCTGTACCCAGTATATAACAAGTCCACACCAAGACTGACTTAGGCTGTACCCAGTATATAACAAGTCCACACCAAGACTGACTTAGGCTGTACCCAGTATGTAACCAGTACACACCAAGACTGACTTAGGCTGTACCCAGTATATAACAAGTCCACACCAAGACTGACTTAGGCTGTACCAAGTATGTAACCAGTATGCACCAAGACTAACTTAGGCTGTACCCAGTATGTAACACTACAGGGGTGCTGCTCCCGGAGCTGCTGTCGTGCCTGGTGCTGCTGAGCGTGCGGTGCGGGGGTGTGGTGAGGGTGTCGCGGGCAGTGACCGTGGTGGGTCAGACGCTGGAGCTGCTTGACCGCTTCAACCACCTGGCCCCGGGCTGTGACCGTGACGACCAGGAGGACCTGGCCTGGCCGGGCGTCTGGAGTGAGTGGTTTGGGTCCTCTCTTGTGGAGTTTCTCCTCGTTGTGTGCTGTTTCTGTTCTGTTGTACTTTCCATGTTGGGTATGGTTTCTGCAGTTAATAATGTTAAAATTATAATGATAGTGGAGTGATGGCCTAGAGGTAACACGTCCGCCTAGGAAGTGAGAGAATATGAGCGCACTGGTTCGAATCACGGCTCAGCTGCCAATATTTTCTCCCCCTCCACTAGACCTTGAGTGGTGGTCTGGACGCTAGTCATTCAGATGAGACGATAAACCGAGGTCCAGTGTGTAGCATGCACTTAGCGCACATAAAAGAACCTACTGCAACAAAAGTGTTGTTCCTGGCAAAATTCTGAAGAAAAATCCACTTCAACAGGAAAAACAAATAAAACTGCACGCAGGAAAAAATACAAAAAAATGGGTGGCGCTGTAGTGTAGCGACACGCTCTCCCTGGGGAGAGCTACCTGAATTTCACACAGAGAAATATGTGAAATAAAAAGAAATACAAATACAAATAAAGATTATAATAAAGTAATAAGAATGATTGATATATATATATATATATATATATATATATATATATATATATATATATATATATATACACGTCACTTATACATATAAGTGTGTGTGTGTGTGTTTGCTTTGTCATTGACACATTCCAGTTGACACTGTTTTGAACTGAGATTCAAAGACTTTTGAAGGAAGTGGACCAAATTATTTTTTTGCAGATCAAATGACCCCCTTAGAAAATGCATGACTTATTTACAGAACGAAAATAAAGAAAGAAGAAAAAGAGAGAAAAAAACAATGTACATCTTTATGAAGTGAGAGGAATTGCATAGGGGATGGTGCTGTTGCTTACATGTGTATATGACTTGTACCTCTACTATTTCAAAAGTGTTACAAATCCCTTTTTTCTATCTTTCTCCAGTCAGTAATGCACTGCTTATGCTTAATGAATGGGCAGTATCCACTTTTCTTACTATGTGTTCTTTCGATTAAGTTTAGTTCCGAAGATGGAAAAATTGTGAATTTGTGTAAATAACATTATAATATATACTTCACATTTCTTCCCCTGTCACGAGACGTAAGGAAGGTAAGTCAAATAGTGGAGGGGAAGGATGTAGAATATATATTACAATGTTATTAACCAATTTTCAGCTTTTTTCGTCTTGTGAAAGGGAAAAGTACAGGGGGAGAAGTGTAGATATTGCCGATGAATGTATGCATTGCTGATTGCAATAAAAACAAAAAGTAAGGAAAAGAGAGAGTAAAAAAAAAAAGAATAGAAAGAGGGAGAAATAAAAGACAGAAGACTGATCTCTTGTGTGTGGTGGCAGGCTACACCTTGGAGCGCTACAGCCAGAAGCCTTTCGAGGACGTGCAGATGATCCGCAAGGTGGACCTGGAGAACCACAACAAGGACGGGGGCCTGTGGGTGGTGATCCACGGCAAGGTGTACGACATCCACGACTTCAAGTGCCAGGCACCCTGCGGCAGGGAGATCCTCATGGAGTACGCAGGTGAGAGAGGCGTCTCAAGGAGGGGGAGAGAGTAACCCATGCAGGGACGTAGTGGTGTGGATGGGTAAGAGGAAGGGAAAGAAAGAAGGGAATAGACAGGGTGGGGTAGACACCAAACCACCCACCCCACCCCCCCACTATGCACACACACAGTGACCCTCTCCCCCCTCCCTACCCCCAAAAACATAAAGCAATAGAAAGTGGAATATTGTCTTGTCGTTTAGTACTGAGTTACTTCCAGCATAACATTTCAGTTTCAAGGACATGTTAAAGCGTCGGGACTGAACCAAATATGCTACACCATATCTGCTTTAAAAAAAATCAGAAAAACATTTTGAACAAACATACCCCCGAAAACGGAGCATGGCTGCATACATGGCGGGATAAAAATGATCATGCACATAAAAGCCCAGTCATGTACATACAAGTGAATGTGAGAGTTGCAGCCCAGGAACAAAGGAGAAGAAGAACAAATTGTTCATAAAAGTGGTTGCTTGTAAAACAAAGCTCACTTTTCACAAGAAGTGTCAAATGTCACAGACCATAGGTCTGTCTTCAGGGACTGCATTGATTGGAAATGACAGTGGGGGCAAAGGCAAGACCTCAGAGGAGTATTGATCAGTAAAGAAAGCAAAGATAGACAGAGAAGTGAGTAGAGATTAAAAAAAAAATATATATATATATATAAAGTCACAGGAAGTGGGGGGAGAAGGTCTGGAGTGAGGGCGGAGGGTGTGTGGAAAGTGAAAAAAAAAGGGGAGATGATGATAATAGTAATAAATGATAATGATAAATGAATGATGTGGTAAGTGTTTATATTTTATCGAACAAACTGTCACCCCAACAAAAACAATTACTGTTTACTAATTCATTCAAGAACGAACTGACTGATTTATCAGAACACTCATTTTTGTGTGTGGAAATTTTGACACATAAAGACAATGGCTAACTGGACGTGGAGCCTTGACCAAATTATAACAAGCTGTGTTACCACACAATGAAGGAACTGTGCACACAGCTTCACAGCTCATTTTGTTCAGAGGAGGCAACTGCTATTCCCAGTTATCTGGGCTAGAATTTGATATAGAGGAGAGGATCTTTCCAAAGGTATATCCCCACTCTATCAGCCATGAGGGCTTTCGGACAGTCAGCATTGGGATGGTCCCCAAAAGTTAACTAGTTTGTAGTGCTAAGAACCAGTGCAATCTTGCCTCCTAGATTGAGAGCCAGAGTCCTTCAAAAAAGACTGAGCTGTAAATGAATTCCCATTACAGTGGAAAACACATTGTACAGCTCTCACTTTGCTGTTTGGCCCAGCTGAAAGCGTATGTCAGTCAGCGATTTAAGCTGAACATAAAGGCTCAATTACTACTGCTGTTACTTACTAACAAGTGTGCATACAATTTCAGGGCGTGACGCGTCTCATGTATTTGAGAGTGTCCACCACTCTGAGGAGGCCAGGGAAATGATGCAGGCTTTCTACGTGGGACAGTATGTGGATGTGAGTATCCAGTGCGTGTATGTGTGTGGATGTTCTGAAGTGTGTGTGTTTGTTTATATAGGTGTATTCTGTGGTGTGAGTGTGTGTGTGCATGTGTGTGGGTGTTTATACAGTTGTATTGTTATGAAAAGTCTTCAACTTTTTGTCTGCCGGCCTGAAAAGGACATCATCCAGTCCATAGACAAGAAACAAATGTAACTGCCTGAGCTCAAAAAAGTACATAAGAATCCACTGTGTTTTTGCTGAAAAGAAACCATTCCCGAACTTACAGTTTCACAGTTGTATTGTATTGTGGGAAAAAGACTTGTCAACTTTCTGAAAAAGACAGGGTGCAGTACATGGACAAGAAACAAACTTAGACAGCCTGAAAAAAATGCTTATATATTCCAGTGGAAAGACTTGTCAACTTCTGTCTTCCTGACTGAAAAAGACATCAGAGTTCTTGCATTTGGGCTAAAAAAAAAAACAACAGAAAACAAATCAACAGCCGGGAAAAGAAAAGCTGTTGTGTTGTATTCTGGTGAAAAGGCTTGACAATTTATTCCAGCCAGAAAAAGACACCATGCAGTACATGGACAAGAAAGAAACAAATAGCCAAGAGAGGGGGGGGAAAAAAAGAAAAAAAGCAAATGTTGTATTCTGGTGAAAAGACTCTATTTTTTTGTCTTTCAGCCGGAAAAAGACATTGTGCAGTCGATGGACTCCAGCTCCATGTCGTCGCCCCTGATGGACGCGGAGCGCACCATGGGAACGCTCCTAGGACTGCATGCTGCGCAGCAGGTGCGCAGCACTCCCCTGGCGGCAGAGGAGGTGGAGTGCGGGGAGTGGCTGCAGGCTGACTTCTTTTCTGGCGGGCTGCAGGTGCTGCAGCCCCACAACAGTTTCGACGAGGAGAAGGGGGAGACAAGGAGCCCCAGTGCCAACACACCTGGTTAGTCCTCCTCTGTGCTGTGTAAAAAGATATCATTCAGTATTATTGATACTTATTCAGCAGCCCAGTTGCAGAAACTCCAGCATTAACACACAACCAACAGACCTGAAGGAATCTGGAGCCAGTTGCATTGCTCGGACGGAAGAGCCTAGTATGGTCGTAACCCGCTACTAACTGTGTGTAGTATGGAACTGACCAGTGGCGTAGTTCGGTCAACGTAGGCATTTAGTCACGTGTAACTGTCAAAAAGTTAGAACCAAGCAATGCAACTGGCACCTGGTGAACAGTTTTGTGCAGTGCCTCAATGAGTCTTCACAGAGTTAGTGAAGAAGAAGACCTATGCAGCGCCAGTCCTAGATCCAAACTATAAGCACTTTACAAACGCTGTGTCTTTGCACAACAGATTGCCTACCTGGAAGAGCTTAAAGAGAGCTGTCTTCAGGTGGTCAGCCTCCAGTAACATACATGCTGTTTGTAAGTCCTGATTACAGTGGCCTCTGTTGTTAACTTCTGTTAACATTCTTTTCCCCATGTTGATGTGAACCATCGGCACTATGGACCCCTGTGCTTAGGAAGTAGGGTGAATGACATATTTGTATTGTATTTGTATTTCTCTTTTTATCACAACAGATTTCTCTGTGTGAAATCCGGGCTGCTCTCCCCAGGGAGAGTGCGTCGCTGCACAACAGCGCCACCCATTTTAAAAATATTTTTTCCTGTGTGCAGTTTTATTTGTTTTTCCTATCAAAGTGGATTTTTCTACAGAATTTTGCAAGGAACAACCCTTTTGTTGCCGTAGGTTCTTTTACATGCACTAAGTGCATGCTGCTCACGGGACCTCGGTTTATCGTCTCATCTGAATGACTAGCGTCCAGACCACCACTCAAGGTCTAGTGGAGGGGAAGAAATATCCGCAGCTGAGCCGTGATTCGAACCAGCGCGCTCAGATTCTCTCGCTTCCTAGGCAGACGCGTTACCTCTAGGCCATCACTCCACTATATACCTTTTATTATTGTGCTTAGGTGTGACGTGCACCCAGTGTCACACCTGCCTGTCCCTGTTCAGGTGCGACGCCCACCTCAGAGCAGGTTCACCTGCCGCAGACAATGGACAAGGAGCGGCTGTACGAGGAGGAGAACGCCAGCGTGGACGCCACCAAGCCCTTCCTGCAGGCGCTGGCCGAGGGCCGTGTGGCCGAACCCACAGTGAAGGTATTCCTGGCCATGGTGGAACGCTTCGCCCACACCCACCACCTCAACTTCCCCATCGAGTTCACCCAGGACCACCCCGTGGAGGAGGTTGGCAGGTAAGTGGGGGAGGAGGTGGTGTCCCTCAGGGAAACTAGTTTTCCTTGGTCTGTTATTTTTTTGTTTGTTTGTGTTTTTTTGCTGCCCCGTCATATTGGCATTGCTCCCATGCCGCTCATCCAAGTCACCCACACATGGCCACACCCGGGTTCATCCATCACATTCCCAGCGTCGGCAGTCCACAGGGAACCATCAGTGTTAGGTCGCCAGGAGGCCACACACCAGAGGAGACCCTGCACTGCTGCTGAGTCACTTTGGTGGTGTTCAGTGGTGCCTGTTCTGATTTGAATTACTTAGGACACCACCAGCTAAGCCCCCTACTGACAACAATAATGGCTTAGTCACGGAGCCAGACTGAGTGAGCGTCCCTCCCAGCGTGGAGATGCCACCATGTCCCTCAAACGGCAGTCCCCCATGAATCCACCATCACTGAAGACCTTGACAAGACTCACCCCAAGTACAGAAGTGGAGGGGTATCGAAACTGAGGTCACCATGACAGCAGGACATGAAAGGCCACAGATCTTGGTGCTATTTTTGTTTATATTGGTAATGATGAAGGAGGATGACGATGATGATGTTGCTGTGGAGGTCATTTTTCCATGGTCGGTTTTTAGTTCTTCAACTGTACAAACCTGCAAGCACCTCCTGTAGTGATGCACATGTTTTCATTGAGTTTTGATCTCCCCCCCCCCCCCCTTTTTTTTTGTTAGTTTCCATATTTTCTTTAGTCCGTCTTTAGGGTGAGGACTTGAAAAAAAAAAAAGAAGAAAAAAAGCATACACCTTGCTTGATATCTTTTACCCTCATAGATAAAGAATTTGACTTTAGATAACTTGACCTGTGGTGATGATGTTACTGTGCAAGGACCAGATATGAAAAAAAGAATATTCCTCGTTTATATGTTACCCTCCTACATACAGAGTTTGACATGACATGATTGGTGATACTGTTGCTGTGTGTGACTGTCAGACTGCTGATGGCCGTGCTGCTGAAGCACACAGACCTGGGACACGTGGTGCTGGGGCTGATGGAGCACAGTCAGGGGGAGACCACCCACAAACCCACCCTCCCTCGCTCCGTCCTCGACATCTGCCGCGCCATCCACTCCGCCAAGAAGGCCCTCATCAAGGTCAGCGCTCTCTGTGTGGGGGTCCTGGTTGGGGTCAGGGAAGCGTTCCAGGAGAGGGGGGGGGGGAGGGATACTGTGGCCTGTATAGTTAAAATTCCATCAATTAAAAAAAATGGATTCGAAATTTGCATCAAACTAAACACTGAAAGAAGAAATTTTGCACGAAACTTTTTGTCATTGTGTAAATTCCTACACACAAATTTTAGACCAGCTTCTCAGCAAAACTTTTTTTCTCACAATAATGATATTGATGATATAACTATAATGATAATAATGACAATGATTTTTATGGATTTTTTACCTTTACGGTTGTGATTGTTCCCACAGGCTCACCAGGACCAGGGCCGATCCTACAAAGAGGTGTGTGCCCCGGTGATAGAGCGATGTCTGTTCCTGTTCAATGAACTGCGACCAGCCACGGGGGATGAGATCAACACCTTCACACGCTCCAAGCTGCTGCGCTCCATGCCTCGCTGGAGAGAAATCATCTCCAGGATCGTTGAGGACAAGAAAAAGTCCAAACGTGGGTGATGTGTGGAGGGTTCTGTGTTTCTTATTGTGTGTGTGTGTGTGTGAGTGTGTACCTTTCTGTGAGTGCATGTGGGTGTCTGTGGGTGTGTGTGTATGTGTATGTGTAAATGTGTGTGTGTGTGTTTGTGTGTGTGTAAATGAGCATGTATAAGTGTGTGTCAGTGCAGTCTTACTGCATCAGTCAAAAAGAGCCTTCATTGATATATTTTTGCATTGATAATTTTCAGGATGTGTGGACGTGGAGGACGACAAGGACAGCCCCTTCCAGCACAAGGCCAGCGGAGGAGGGGGAGGTGGGGGTGACACCAAGGACTCAGAAACCAAAGACGTTCAACTGACGCTGGAGGGCAAGGAAGCCTCGGCTGCCCTTCCTGTGTCAGAGGGAGGTGGTGGGGGAGGGGAGGGCTTGCCACAGCCCCCACCAGAGGGCAGCCCTGAGGGGGAGAGGACCTTGCAGGTGGTTGAGGGTGGGGCATCGGCTGCTGCCGTTCCGTTGATGGGGGAGAGTGGAGGTGGTGGGGACAGCAAGTTAGAGGTGGAGGAGGAGGACAAGGCGGATGCCGCACCTGAGTTGGAAGGGGGCGAAGGACAGAACGCCACAGACACAAAGCAGGTAAGAAAAAACACTAACTTCATTTTGTCAGTATTGTGGATTCAGCACTGTCAGCAGTCAGCATTTGTTTTGTCCCAATACGTTTTATCATGTTTTTTTGTGTTTGGTTTTTGTCCTTTCCTCTTGACCAGAGTGATCCGTGATATTAAGAGGACATTTGTCTGGTGGTGACCAGTACTGTCTTGCATTGCTTTTTCTTCTTTCTTCCCTGTTTTAGATAGTAGCTAGTACTATCGTGCATAACTCTTTCCTTCTTTCCTGACGAGCAGAGTGACCCGTGGGAGCACATTGTGGGGGCTGTGACCAACAGCCACAGGATGAAGTGGCTGAGGCAGAGGCTGACCGGCGCCCGCAACGACAGTGTGCTGGTCACCAACATCATCAACTTCGTCCTCTTCCCCCAGCCCATCGACATAGAGAAACTGCGCCGATCTCTTTACCATCAGGTGAGACCTGTGGGGGGCGGGGGGGTGCACATGCATGCATTGCTCAGGTACATCTGTTTTATTGTCTCTCTTTTCTTTTCTTCTCTTACAATCTCTGTGTGACTTTTCATATAGTATTGTTGTCTCTCTTTTCTTCTCTTGCAATCTCTGTGCAACTTATACAGTATAATTTACCAAGTGTATTTTAAGAAGGAAAAAAAAAATTTCCCACTATGCTAAAGACAGAAACCGCTAATCCTGTCTTTGCTTGACAAACCCAGGTGGGGCGTGCGGAGTTACGGCTGAAGGGAATACAGAGCATGCTCAGTCTCATCCATCAGGACTACCTCATTCCGTCCGTCAAACACTCCATCCTGTGTGGCTGGCAGGGAATCATCTCCGTGGGAACTCGACCAAGGTGAGAGAGAGCGATAATGATAATGGTGGTTGGTTCATGGAAAGGCCACAGTCCCATTTGAAGAGGGGGGTTGGGGGGGGGGGGGGGGGGGTATATACATTATGCTACAACTACTTGTCAGCTACACACATGAACGCATATTTCAGTAAACTGTCATTTTACACCTTTTGATCTACTTTGCTGGGTCTTGTTTTTCATTTTTTTGATGATTCTTTTGGTTGGATTATGTGGGTATGACATGCCACTCACAAACGCCTAGCCTATCTTCTTTCTGAAATAGAATTAATTCACTACGGACGATGGAACGCTGTAGCATTCCTGACGTAAGGTATCATTCTAGACAATGGAACGCTACAGCGGTTTCAACAATCAAAAATTTTTCCACGTTTTCCTCATGGGGTAGCATAAAAATCGCAGCTACACCAGGCATTGCGAATGTATCATGGTCAAATGGAAAGTTTCTTCATGAGATTCCGTAGCAATACACTCTACAGCGAGTTCAGGACCCCACATGACAAGCTAATCTGTATATGTATCGAAAATGGCGTCGCAGGCGATACAAGTGGAAATTTTGGGAGCAAACTAGATCACAACAGCGGCTTTTACCACTGCTGAAGTGATTGAAATGCTTCAAACTGAAAGTTTCGACATCGACGAGGATGATGAAGACAATGAATACAGTATCTGCAGTGAAGAAAGCTGCTGGCAAGTAGGTACTGATTGTGATTCAGCTTCTGAGAGCAGTGAAGAGGGAGGGGGTTGGACATTCACATGATGTGAGGAGAGGGGTCAGTGGGTCAAGTACAGTGAGTTTCATTCAGTTACTTTATGTTTTGTATTTTTTGTGATTTTTTTCCTAACCCTAACAAATGGGTCGTCTGTAGGGAAAAGCAAGGGAGAGAACTGTTTGTCCGGAGAGAGTTAAACAGGTGGGTTTTTTTACTGGACACTTTTTTTTTTACAGAAAGCACCACCCCCGTGGCAGCCCTCCCCTGCCCCACTGCCTAGCAGATGTACAGCTGATCCCGCCCTGTGATCGCATCCTGCTGGAGATGACCTTTGCCGAGCTGTACCGCTGGGCCATCAGCCAGCTGCGCACCTACGTCATCGAGGCCGACATGGCCTTCAAGGCCAGGGGCATCAACCCCGCTCAGCCCTCACTGGACAACTCAAAGGTACCGGATTTGGATAAACACATATCGCGTCAAGGTTTAGACTGGGTAGTACACGAAAATATATCACTGCATGGTTTAGACTGGGTATTTCTGATTCGGCTGTGCATTGGTATAAATGCAGAAAGGTGATAGAGACTTATTTTATATGTCCGATGTATGATTGTTTGAAAGAAGATGAAGTGAATTTTGTTTTTGGTTGTGAAGCACTCAAGGAAATCAGAGAAACATTTACTCGAACCAGACATTATCGTCAGCCTTGTCTCTTCAGATATATTCTCTTGTTGTCTTGTACTGACCCAAATCAGTGATGTCAGGTATATTCCTTTTAGATTCTGTACAAACCCAAGTTTGTTTCGTATGACGATACTTATGACCAAGTTTGCCACAGACACAGGCACAGGGCACCTGATTTCAGTTGGGGAAGGTTAAAATGTTTGAAGGAGAGGATTGGGGCTCACCTTTCTAGCCCCGGACACAGTGGATGTGAATTCACTGCCCCGATGGTCATAAAAGGTTATGGGACTTTTAACCTTTAACCACCATATTCTTCCTCTGCTTTCTTGGGCTGCAACTCCGATGTTCACTTGTATGTACAAGTGTGTGTTTATGTATAGGACCATTTTTACCCTGTTATGTAGGAAGCCATGGGGTGTGCATGGTGGGTATGTTCTTGTTTCCATAACCCACTATACACATGGATTTTAGGCTGCTTGGCCTGTCTTCTGTATGTGCATGCACACAAAGGGGGATCAGGTACTAGCAGGTCTGCACATATGTTGACTTGGGAGATCAGTAACCTCTCCACCCTAAACCCACCACGTGCGCCAAAACCGAGGATTGCACTCAGGCGAGAATTTAGCGATAATCCAGTGCTCTAACCATTCTAGCATAGCAGCTGTGTAACCACCATCTGGCACTGAAATGTTCCTCTGTTCAGGAGCAGCTGAGTCTGGGAGCACTGCCCCCGAGTCGTTTCATCCTGGCCACACTGGGCGTGCTGGTGGCCGAGCACCATGCTCACAGCCTGAGTCTGCTGCTCAACTCTGGTCTGCTGGCCCTGACACAGACCATTCTGCGTCTGGCTGGTCAGTGTAGTGTTGTGTGTGTATGTGCATGTATGAGTGTGTGTGTGTGTCTGTAAGTATGTAAGTATGTGTGGGTTGTTCGGTCATTGATTTAATGTCTGTTCACCAATGTGATTTTAGACAAAGGAAAAAAGTGTGTGCAGTGTATGTGTATTGGAACATGTATACAGTTACAAATGTGACAAGAAATAAAAAATTAGAATGGACAAGGAAATTTGGAGTATGGAAACAAACTAAGAAATCCAGTAAATGAATTGTTAAATCAACTAATAAAAACAGATGAGAGTCAGATGTCAGAATGCTCTCAGGTAATTAGCTATTAGACATTTAGATGAAGTATAAAAAATAAAAAATTCCGAAGTAAACCTTGAAAAGTTAAATATATTTGTACCTTAGTTCTTGGAAAGAATAGGAATGAACTAACATAACTTGTTATTTTCTGTTCACATAGGCATACAATATCTGGCATGTGTGTGTGTTTGTGAGTCTGTGTTTGTGTGTGAGTATTGATTGTGTGCTGCTGGCATTCACACAGATCATTTCACATCTGGCTGGTTAGTTCAGCACTGTGTGCAGATCATGACCTTTCGTTTGCTGCACTGTTGCAGACATTGACCTGGAAGAAGTTCATAACCTTTCCCACATTGCACTGTTGCAGACATTGACCGGGAAGAAGATCATAACCTTTCCCACATTGCACTGTTGCAGGCATTGACCGGGAAGAAGATCATGACCTTTCCCACAATGCACTGTTGCTGACCAGGAAGAAGATCATGACCTTTCCCTCATTGCACTGCTGCAGGAATTGACCAGGAAGATCATAATCTTCCCCACATTGCACTGTTGCTGACCAGGAAGAAGATCATAACCTTTCCCACATTGCACTGTTGCTGACCAGGAAGAAGATCATAACCTTTCCCATATTGCACTGTTGCAGGCATTGATCGGGAAGAAGATTATAACCTTTCCCTCATTGCACTGTTGCAGGCATTGACCAGGAAGAAGATTATAACCTTTCCCTCATTGCACTGTTGCAGGCATTGACCAGGAAGATTATAACCTTTCCCTCATTGCATTGTTGCAGGCATTGACCAGGAAGAAGATTATAACCTTTCCCTCATTGCACTGTTGCAGGCATTGACCGGGATGAAGATTATAACCTTTCCCTCATTGCACTGTTGCAGGCATTGACCGGGAAGAAGATTATAACCTTTCCCACATTGCACTGTTGCAGGCTTTGACCGGGAAGAAGATCATAATCTTTCCCACATTGCACTGTTGCAGGCTTTGACCGGGAAGAAGATCATAATCTTTCCCACATTGCACTGTTGCAGGCATTGACCGGGAAGAAGATTATAACCTTTCCCTCATTGCACTGTTGCAGGCATTGACCAGGAAGAAGATTATAACCTTTCCCTCATTGCACTGTTGCAGGCATTGACCGGGAATAAGATTATAATCTTTCCCACATTGCACTGTTGCAGACAATAACTGGGAAGAAGATCATGACCTTTCCCACATTGCACTGTTGCAGACATTGACCAGGAAGAAGATTATAACCTTTCCCTCATTGCACTGTTGCAGGCATTGACCGGGAAGAAGATTATAACCTTTCCCACATTGCACTGTTGCAGGCATTGACCGGGAAGAAGATCATAATCTTTCCCACATTGCACTGTTGCAGGCATTGACCGGGAAGAAGATCATAATCTTTCCCACATTGCACTGTTGCAGACAATAACTGGGAAAAAGATCATGACCTTTCCCACATTGCACTGTTGCAGAGAATAACTGGGAAAAAGATCATGACCTTTCCCACGTTGCACTGTTGCAGGCATTGACAGGGAAGAAGATCATGACCTTTCCCACGTTGCACTGTTGCAGGCATTGACAGGGAAGAAGATCATGACCTTTCCCACGTTGCACTGTTGCAGGCATTGACCCGGAGGTTCAGGTGCCAGAGGCCAGCGCCATGCTGTGCACAGTGGTGGAGGAACAGAAGATTCGGAAACAGAACCAACAGGTGCCCCTGTCGGGCCCTGAACTGGCGGCCATGATGAAGATTGGCACACTGGTGGTGAGGGGCGTGGACTGGAAGTGGGGAGATCAGGTATGTGGCTCGATGGGTGATTCTGAATTCTGATTTCTGTGCTGTCAGGTAAGTAAGCTTCATATGTGCTTTGCTAATGTAACAAATTGTCAGTCCGATGAACATTTGCATGTGGACCACAACCAACAAATTTCTAGATGTGGCTTCTGTTTTCAGACAACACATGAAGGTAGACTTTGCTGTGCAAGAGTGTCAGGGGAAAACTACCCTCTCAACTTCATGTATATGCAGTGTTTCAAAATTTGTAAGAATTACAACAAACATTTTACACCACTCAACCTGCAGTGTTGAATGCTGCTGTTAAAACTGCTTGGTACAGGGGTAGCAGTTCAGCAGATTTTGCTGTGCTAAACAGAGGATCAAGTTTGGTTCTTGTTGCCTTCTCTTGCTGAATGGTTTGTTGTCGTTATTAAAGATGGTTGTTGGATTTAACAGACTATGTTTTTTCATCTGATTTCTGATTTTGCAGTCAAACAGGAAATGAAGAACATTTCTTGCTGTGTGCTCAGTGTCTATGATGCCTTTGAATGGATTGTAAATAAACATATGAACTTTGAAAACTAAATTTGCATTTATATTCAGTGATGCTGTTTTTGTTATGTTTATGATGATAATGTTGAAAGAAGAATATGTGATGATGATGGTAGTGATGGCCATAAGGATGACGATGAATCGTTGCACATTAATTAAATGTGGCTTCTAAAGTATATTCGGAGAGGCACACCAACAAAAAACAAAAAAACAAAACTCCTCTACTTCATGTAACCTAATTATTTTTGCCATCGTGTGTGTGTTGTTTTCTGTTTGTGTCATTCTAGTGTAATGCATTGTATCCATATTGTTCTGCACTATGTTTACATGTATTGTTTCTATGATAGATATCTTAAATGATTATTTTGGAGAAAAAAGGTCTGTTGAATCAAGACAGCCCTGTAATGGGCGCGACAGCCGTGTGGTTGAAACCTCGCGCTTTCAGTGTGAAGATCCAGAGTTTCAGTCCAGATCACTGCACTTTGTGAGCTAAGGACGGAGATTTTTCTGATCTCCCAATTTAGCAGATGTGCTAGAGCTTGAAGCCCCTTCATGTGTGTACACATACAGAAGATCTTATATGCACGTTATAGACCCAATAAGTCATGTAAGCATTCTGTGACGTGTGGAAACAAGAACATTCCTGGCCTGCACACCTTTGAAAACAGAGCAAGGTTGCTACATGGCTGGGTAAAACTGGTTATACACACAAACCCCACCCACATATAGGAGTTTCAGTTTCTCAAGGAGGCATCACTGTGTTGTGACAAATCCAGTACACTGCCTCATATCTGCTGGGCAGATGCCTGACAGCAGCATAACCCAACGCGCTAGTCACACCTTGAGTGCATTCTTCAGTATTTGTGTACCTATCATGGGTTCTTTTTCAGTGCGCCAAGTGCATGCTTCACACGGGACCTCGGTTTATGGTCTTGTCCAAATGACATGATGCTCCGTTTTATTTTCCAGTCAAACTTGGGAGAAACGGTCAGAGCATGAATTGAACCCACACCCTCAAGGACTCTGTATTGGCACATGAGTGTCGTTCATTCTGCCACCTTCCTCCTAGCTATAACAATAATAATAATGGTATTTATATAGCGCTGAACCTTGTGCAGAGACAAATCAAAGCGCTTTCACACCAGTCATTCACACGCATGCATAACTATAGCGCTGAACCTTGTGCAGAGACAAATCAAATCGCTTTCGCACCAGTCATTCACACGCATGCATAACTCTAAAACTGGAGAAACTGAAGACAAGGAAGAGGCAAGGAAGAAAGGCTATTTTGGGAAGAGGTGGGTTTTAAGGCCAGACTTGAAAGAGCTGAGTGTGGAGACTTGACGAAGCGAAAGAGGAAGTTCATTCCAGTTGCAAGGTCCAGAGACAGAGAAAGAACGGCGGCCAACAGTCAAGAGTTAACACATGGGAGTGAACGTGGAAGCAGCAGCCCATGAACACAACATAAGAAGACTGTGTTGTGTGTGTGTGTGACAGGACGGGCCCCCTCCAGGCCTGGGGCGGGTGATAGGGGAGCTGGGGGAGGACGGGTGGATCCGGGTGCAGTGGGAAAACGGGGGCAGCACCAACTCGTACCGCATGGGCAAGGAGGGCAAGTACGACCTGAAGCTTGCCCAGCCCCCTGAGGTCCCCGAGAACGAGGAGGAGGAGGAGGAAGAGTCTGAGTCAGGTCAGTTTGCTGTGAGGCCAGTCAGGTGTTTGCTTGTTTTTGGTGGTTGTTTTTTGTGCTCCAGAATTTGGGACATTTTGTAATCTTTGTTTTAATTACACATACTTAACCGTGACCCACTAGTGCAGACTCCGGCAGGGGTCTGACATTCCTGTCCTGTGCAAACTACTATCCGCCTATGCGTAGAAAACGAAAGTAGCAGCTGTGGTCCACAGACCTCGCCCACATTTTGTAATCTTTGTTTTGATGATTCCGCATTGGGGAGTCCATTTCAGTTTTGGACTACTTGACAAGGATGTGTTCTTATAAAATTCCCCGGTGTCAGCCAGGCTGAGAGAGACAGACACCTGTTGTTCTGGTTAGGTTATTTGTATTCGTATTTGTATTTCATTTTATCACAACAGATTTCTCTGTGTGAAATTCGGGCTGCTCTCCCCAGAGAGAGCGTGTCGCTACACTATAGCGCTGCCCTTTTTTTTTTCTTTTTCTTTTTTTCCTGCGTAGTTTTATTTGTTTTTCCTATCCGAGTGGAGTTTTCTACAGAATTTTGCCAGGAACAACCCTTTTGTTGCCGTGGATTCTTTTACGTGCACAAAGTGCATGCTGTACACGGGACATCGGTTTATCGTCTCATCTGAATGACTAGCATCCAGACCACCACTCAAGGTCTAGTGGAGGGGGAGAAAATATCGGCAGCTGAGCTGTGATTCGAACCAGCGCGCTCAGATTCTCTCGCTTCCTAGGCGGAAGCGTTACCTCTAGTCCATCAGTCCACATTATTAGAGCAACGCTCCCAAAAATACATGCATGAGGTGGATGACCCTCGACTGTGGTGGCAGTGTTCCCCTTCAAGATCATAGAATAATATAGCTCTGGGTAGGAGCCAGCCATGGGCTGAAAAAACCCACTGCTGATTGAATGGATGTGAGGTGGTCAGTTTACCTCTGGACTGCTGACCCTTGGTGAAGTGAGATTATGATAGAATAAATGTATTTATATAGTGCTATATTTGTGCAGAAACAGATCAGAGTGCTTTTACACCCAGCATAACTCTGGAATAAAAGGATAAAAGTCAAAAACTTCTAAATGCATGAAGATTAAGTTGAGAGAAACTATAGAAAAAAAAGAGAGAGGGTTTGAGTACTGTTTCCAAGGACTTTGTTGTATATTTGTATTGGTCTTGGGGTTAGTTATGTGTATAATTAACTGACATATACACCTATTCATGATTCAGTTTGTAATGTTTTGTTTACTTATCATTCTTCTTCTCAACTCTTGATAGTTTGGTGGATTATGTCATGGAAATGTGAGCTAGGTCATCTGTTGTGAATGCTGTCACAAAGAAAACTAATTCAGTGCAAAATGCTGTTACAAAGGAAAACCAGTTGGAGTCAAGTTACTTGATTTTCTCTAAGAGAAATTCACTCATGGCTGTGTAAACTGCTCATGACACAAACTTAGCATAAACACTTAAAATACACGTTCAGATTTCAGCATCCAAAGAGATCGAATATAGTTGTATTCACACATCTAAGAACATTTTACATGTCTAAGGACGATTAAGAGTAAAAAAGCAACAACAGCAGCTTAGAACAGTTAAACGCTAACAAAGAGCAATTGAGAATGATAAAACTTCAACAGCAACACTTATAGTTTTTAAATGACAAGCATTAAACTGTCAGTCAAAGAACAATTAAAAATCATACAACAACTACAGCAGTGCTTACAGTTTCTAAATTATTATTTTTATTATTATGAGAATGTATGCCTAATCTTGAAAGTATGCCCTAGGCGTTTACAGATGGAACTCGTGTAAATATCAAAAAGGAAAAATTGAACACAAGATACCAAACATCATTGGAAACTATCCATCCCTCCCGCCCTCCCCCCCCCCCCCCCCCCCCCCCCCACACACACACACACACACAATACACACAAGCACATGCACACGCACACACACAAGTCATAGCACACAATCATAAATAGTACACAATCACACAATCAAAAATACTACCAACACATTCTAAAATTATGAAAACTCACTCACAAATTGTCATTTTAGTTCATACTGGAAATGGATGAGCTGTTGAGAATTAATATGAGGGGAAAAGGTGGGTCTTCAGACTGGATTTGACAGATTGCAGCGAAGATGAGTGAGGAAGTTGATTCCATAGAAAGGGGGCTCGGTATGAAAAACTGCATTGGCCATACAGGCATTGATCTGTTGAACAATATCAAAGAACAGTTAAGAATCATAAAACAACAACAATAATGCTTATAAAGAGAGAACAAAAAAAAAAAAAAGAAGAAAGTGGGAAAGAACCTTCCAAGGATGCTGAAACTATCCTGCTCATTTGCAGAAATTTTACGCATCCACTGATTTCTCCTAAAAAAAAAAAAAAAATTAAAAAAAAAAAACACACAATAATGCTTATAGTTTCTGAAAGCAGGCATTGATCTATTCAACTATATATAAGAGCAGCTAAGAATCATAACATAATTTCAACAACAAGGTTATAGTTTCCAAAAACAGGCGTTGATCCATTCAACTACATATAAGAGCAGGTGAGAATCGTAACATAATTTCAACAACAAGGCTTATAGTTTCTGAAAGCAGGTATTGATCCATTCAGCTAAGAGCAGCTAAGAATCATAACATAATTTCAACAAGAAGGCTTATAGTTTCTGACAGCATATGATTGTTACCATGCTGACAGACCATAATCAGTTCCCTGCGCTGTGTGCTTGCAGAGAAAACCAAACCGGAGAGCAAGCACCCTACCTCCCTGGTGCGCAAGTCAACTGTGGGCCTCCTCAAAGTGCTTTCGCTGTGCGCGGCCATCCACGCCCCTCGCTGTCAGCCTGAGGCAGTTGGGGCCCTCAGCGGTCTCATGCACAGCATCATCGAGGCTGGCTGCAACTACGGCCTCAGTAAGTCCTACATTTTCTTTCTTCTAATTTTTTTTCTTTCTTTTTTTTTTTTTTTTTTTTTTTTTTTTTTTTTAGCCTCCATGATCTGCATCATTTCAGTGGCATTTGTCTCCCTTTCAAGGGACCGTCATGGCAGGGTCGGTTCAGGCATTGGATTGTGATCCAGTGTGCACCAGTGATTAGGGTTCAGGCATTGGACTTGTGATCAGTGTGCACCAGTGATTAGGGTTCAGGCATTGGTCTTGTGATCAGTGTGCACCAGTGATCAGGGTTCAGGCATTGGACTTGTGATCAGTGTGCACCAGTGATTAGGGTTCAGGCATTGGACTTGTGATGCAGTGTGCACCAGTGATCAGGGTTCAGGCATTGGACTTGTGATCAGTGTGCACCAGTGATCAGGGTTCAGGCATTGGACTTGTGATCAGTGTGCACCAGTGATTAGGGTTCAGGCATTGGTCTTGTGATCAGTGTGCACCAGTGATTAGGGTTCAGGCATTGGTCTTGTGATCAGTGTGCACCAGTGATCAGGGTTCAGGCATTGGACTTGTGATCAGTGTGCACCAGTGATTAGGGTTCAGGCATTGGTCTTGTGATCAGTGTGCACCAGTGATTAGGGTTCAGGCATTGGTCTTGTGATCAGTGTGCACCAGTGATCAGGGTTCAGGCATTGGTCTTGTGATCAGTGTGCACCAGTGATCAGGGTTCAGGCATTGGTCTTGTGATTAGGGTTCAGGCATTGGTCTTGTGATCAGTGTGCACCAGTGATTAGGGTTCAGGCATTGGTCTTGTGATCAGTGTGCACCAGTGATCAGGGTTCAGGCATTGGTCTTGTGATCAGTGTGCACCAGTGATCAGGGTTCGAGGTCCCATCTGGGCATGGCGCTGTGTCCTTTGGAGAGGCACTCTGCGCTGATTTTCCTCACTTCACTGCATGGCGCTGTCTCCTTTGGAGAGGCACTTTACGCTGATTTTCCTCACTTCACGGCATGGCGCTGTGTCCTTTGGAAAGGCACTTTACGCTGATTTTCCTCACTTCACTGCATGGCGCTGTGTCCTTTGGAGAGGCACTCTGCGCTGATTTTCTTCACTTCATGGCATGGCGCTGTGTCCTTTGGAGAGGCACTCTGCGCTGATTTTCCTCACTTCACTGCATGGCGCTGTGTCCTTTGGAGAGGCACTCCGCTGATTTTCCTCACTTCACTTCATAGCGCTGTGTCCTTTGGAGAGGCACTCTGCGCTGATTTTCCTCACTTCACTGCATGGCGCTGTGTCCTTTGGAGAGGCACTCTGCGCTGATTTTCCTCACTTCACTGCATGGCGCTGTGTCCTTTGGAGAGGCACTTTACGCTGATTTTCCTCACTTCACTGCATGGCGCTGTGTCCTTTGGAGAGGCACTTTACGCTGATTTTCCTCACTTCACTGCATGGCGCTGTGTCCTTTGGAGAGGCACTCTGCACTGATTTTCCTCACTTCACTGCATGGCGCTGTGTCCTTTGGAGAGGCACTTTACGCTGATTTTCCTCACTTCACTGCATGGCGCTGTGTCCTTTGGAGAGGCACTCTGCGCTGATTTTCCTCACTTCACTGCATGGCGCTGTGTCCTTTGGAGAGGCACTTTACGCTGATTTTCCTCACTTCACTGCATGGCGCTGTGTCCTTTGGAGAGGCACTCTGCACTGATTTTCCTCACTTCACTGCATGGCGCTGTGTCCTTTGGAGAGGCACTTTACGCTGATTTTCCTCACTTCACTGCATGGCGCTGTCTCCTTTGGAGAGGCACTCTGCGCTGATTTTCCTCACTTCACTGCATGGCGCTGTGTCCTTTGGAGAGGCACTCTGCGCTGATTTTCCTCACTTCACGGCATGGCGCTGTGTCCTTTGGAGAGGCACTCTGCGCTGATTTTCCTCACTTCACTGCATGGCGCTGTGTCCTTTGGAGAGGCACTCTGCGCTGATTTTCCTCACTTCACGGCATGGCGCTGTGTCCTTTGGAGAGGCACTCTGCGCTGATTTTCCTCACTTCACTGCATGGCGCTGTGTCCTTTGGAGAGGCACTCTGCGCTGATTTTCTTCACTTCACGGCATGGCGCTGTGTCCTTTGGAGAGGCACTCTGCGCTGATTTTCCTCACTTCACTGCATGGCGCTGTGTCCTTTGGAGAGGCACTTTACGCTGATTTTCCTCACTTCACGGCATGGCGCTGTGTCCTTTGGAGAGGCACTCTGCGCTGATTTTCCTCACTTCACTGCATGGCGCTGTGTCCTTTGGAGAGGCATTCTGCGCTGATTTTCCTCACTTCACTGCATGGCGCTGTGTCCTTTGGAGAGGCACTTTACGCTGATTTTCCTCACTTCACTGCATGGCGCTGTGTCCTTTGGAGAGGCACTTTACGCTGATTTTCCTCACTTCACTGCATGGCGCTGTGTCCTTTGGAGAGGCACTTTACGCTGATTTTCCTCACTTCACCCAAGTCTGACTTCAGTTAGGGAAGGTTGAAATGGCAGAGGGAGAGGGTTGGACCCCCACATTAAGTGGAGTGATGGCCTGGAGGTAACACGTCCGCCTAGGAAGCCAGAGAATCTGAGCGCGCTGGTTCGAATCACGGCTCAGCCGCCAATATTTTCTCCCCTTCCACTAGACCTTGAGTGGTGGTCTGGACGCTAGTCATTTGGATGAGACAATAAACCGAGGTCTTGTGTGTAGCATGCACTTAGCGCACATAAAAGAACCCATGGCAACAAAAGGGTTGTTTCTGGCAAAATTCTGTAGAAAAATCCACTTTGATAGGAAAAACAAATAAAACTGCATGCAGGAAAAAAATACAAAATAATGGGTGGTGCTGTAGTGTAGCGACGCACTGTCGCCGGGGAGAGTAGCCTAAATTTCACACAGGAAAATCTGTTGTGATAAAAAGAAATACAAATACAAATTGCTATGCCGAGCCCTAAACACTGTTGAAATGAAGTTACTGTCCCTGATGGCCATATAAGACTAACGGACCTTTAACAAAACAAGATGTAAATTTTTTTTTTACGTCTCTTTCATGCTGTACCTTTTCCAGACACAAACTCGGCAGCCATACAGATTGCCAGTCAGCAGCACATACGGTGGTGCACCCTGGGATTTGTGCGGAGCCTGGCGTCTGACGGGGTGCTGTGCCGTGCGCTGAGCACGCGGCGCTGGATCACACTGCTGATGCATGTGCTGGAGGAGGACCAGGGCTCCAAGTACGCCAAGAACATCAACAGACAGGTAAAGTGGCAACACACAGGTACACATCAACACTCAGGTAAAGTGGCAACACACAGGTACACATCAACACTCAGGTAAAGTGGCAACACACAGGTACACATCAACACTCAGGTAAAGTGGCAACACACAGGTACACATCAACACTCAGGTAAAGTGGCAACACACAGGTACACATCAACACATAGGTACACATCAACACACAGGTAAAGTGGCAACACACAGGTACACATCAACACTCAGGTAAAGTGGCAACACACAGGTACACATCAACACATAGGTACACATCAACACTCAGGTAAAGTGGCAACACACAGGTACACATCAACACATAGGTACACATCAACACTCAGGTAAAGTGGCAACACACAGGTACACATCAACACACAGGTAAAGTGGCAACACACAGGTACACATCAACACTCAGGTAAAGTGGCAACACACAGGTACACATCAACACACAGGTAAAGTGGCAACATACAGGTACACATCAACACTCAGGTAAAGTGGCAACACACAGGTACACATCAACACTCAGGTAAAGTGGCAACACACAGGTACACATCAACACATAGGTACACATCAACACTCAGGTAAAGTGGCAGCACACAGGTACACATAACACACAGGTGTAACAGCAGCACACAGGTACACATCAATACACAGGTACACATCAACAGACAGGTAAAACATCAACACACAGAAAAATATCAACACACAGGTAAAACATCAACACACAGTACACATCAACACATATGTAAAACATTTAACAGACATCAACACACAGGTATATATCAACAGATACCCATCAGCAGACACATGAACAGGTGAACATCAACAAACATACCAACACACAGGTACACATCCATAGACACATCGACAGTCAGGTACATATCAACAGACAGGTACACATCAACACCTAGGCATACATCAACAGGCAGGTATACACTTTCCTCCAGCAGGGTTTGTATAGATCCATGGAAGTCGGGGGGTGGGGGGGGGGGGGGGGGGGAGTCAAATACTTGAAGAAACCTCAGGGCTGGAAAAGTCTTTGAAAAAAATATTACTCTGATTCACAACAGCATTTTGACAGATTTTAACCAAACATTGGGCGCACTGTATTATAAGACATCAGTATCGCTTTATAGTTCGTAAATCAGTATATTTGTTGAGTGTTTACAGTACAGTAGTCTGTTTCAGACTTTTCTCCTATTTTAAACTATTTCATTTATCTGTTGATTTAGAACATGTGAGGACTGTGATCTGTGTGTGTGTGTGTCCCCAGATTCTGACCCTGAAGCTGCTCAGGGCAGTTCTGCCTCACTGGGATCTGTCATCGGACGTGTCACGTTTGAACGAAGTCATCCACAACCTGTTCCGCCTGCTGGGCAATGTGCTGACCAACTGTGCCACAGACCCCACCCTCATGAACACAGGTGAGAGACAGATCCCTACCCTTATGAACACAGGTGAAGGACAGATCCCACCCTCATGAACACAGGTGAAGGACAGGTCCCACCCTTATGAACACAGGTGAAGGACAGATCCCACCCTTATGAACACAGGTGAAGGACAGATCCCACCCTCATGAACACAGGTGAAGGACAGGTCCCACCCTTATGAACACAGGTGAAGGACAGGTCCCACCCTTATGAACACAGGTGAGAGACAGATCCCGCCCTTATGAACACAGGTGAAGGACAGATCCCACCCTCATGAACACAGGTGAAGGACAGGTCCCACCCTTATGAACACAGGTGAAGGACAGGTCCCACCCTTATGAACACAGGTGAGAGACAGATCCCACCCTTATGAACACAGGTGAAGGACAGATCCCACACTTATGAACACAGGTGAAGGACAGATCCCACCCTTATGAACACAGGTGAAGGACAGATCCCACCCTTGTGCATTGATCAGACAAAACCTGGAGGCCCTATGAAGTCACCAGGTATTGGTGATGTACATTTACATCATGATGTTGATGATGATGGTGAGAGTGATGATGATGATGATGATGATGTTGATGCTCATGACAAAGATGATGATGGTTGTCAGACATACCTGGAGGCCCCATGAAGTCGCCCTACCCCCGGGTGTCGGTGACGTCCACCTACACCAGCACTGTGGCGGAGGAGATGGTGGCGGTGATCCGCAAGCTTCACTCCCTGGAGGTGTGGAACCCCCACGTCAACACCTACATCACCTCCCACCTGTCGCACATCATCTCCCTGCTGGACACCAGGTCTCCAGTAAGTGGCTGCCGTCTCTCTGGGGGGTCAGCTTCAGTTGCTGTTTCTCAAGGAGGCGTCACTGCTTTGGGACAAATCCATACACGCTACACCACATCTGCTGGGCAGATGCCTGACCAGCAGCATATCCCAACGCGCTTATCAGGCCATAATTGAGTGCATATTTATATATTTGCGTACCTGTCAGAGTGGAGTTTTGCCAGAGGACAACATTATGTTGCCATTAGTTCTTTATTTGAGCACCAGATGCATGCTGCACATAGAACTTAGTTTATCATCTCATCCCAATGACTAGATGCTCATGTTTATTTTCCAGTCAAACTTAGGAGAAAGGGCAAGACTGATGGGAACCCAGACCCTCACAGACACTGTGTAGTCAGATAAGCATCTTAAACATTCTGCCACCTTCTTCACTTGTGGGGTAACTGAGGAATCATCAGTCCCCCCCCCCCCCCCATAGGGTCACTGAGGAATCATCAGTCCCCCCCCCCCTACCCCCCATAGGGTCACTGAGGAATCATCAGTCCCCCCCCCCCCTTAGGGTCACTGAGGAATCATCAGTCCCCTCCCCCCGCCCCCCCCGTCCCCTTGTGGGGTCACTGAGGAATCATCAGTCCCCTCCCTCCCCCCCCCCCTCCCCCCCCCGTCCCCCTGTGGGGTCACTGAGGAATCATCAGTCCCCTCCCTCCCCCCCCGTCCCCCTGTGGTGTCACTGAGGAATCATCAGTCCCCCCCCCCATAGGGTCACTGAGGAATCATCAGTCCCCCCCCCCTCCCTGTCCCCCTGTGGGGTCACTGAGGAATCATCAGTCCCCCCCCCCATAGGGTCACTGAGGAATCATCAGTCCCCCCCCCCTCCCTGTCCCCCTGTGGGGTCACTGAGGAATCATCAGTCCCCCCCACCCCCATCCCTGTCCCCCTGTAGGGTCACTGAGGAATCATCAGTCCCCCCCTGTCCCCCTGTGGGGTCACTGAGGAATCATCAGTCCCCCCCCCCCCACCCCTGTCCCCCTGTGGGGTCACTGAGGAATCATCAGTCCCCCCCTATAGGGTCACTGAGGAATCATCAGTCCCCCCCTGTCCCCCTGTGGGGTCACTGAGGAATCATCAGTCCCCCCCCTATAGGGTCACTGAGGAATCATCAGTCCCCCACCCCACCCCCTGTCGCCCTGTGGGGTACCATAGACCCTTTCTGTATAAACAGTATCCCCACCTTCTCACCTTCTGTAGGGATATGTGTTAGAAATAACAGAAGGCAAATGAATGAATGAAATATAACAAATAAACAGATAAATGAATGAGTGAATGAATAAATAAAAGAATATCTCCCCATCTTCTGGAGAATCTGTGCTGGAAATCACAGAAGGCAAATGAATAAAGGAAACAACAAATTGATAAATAAATGAGTCAGTGAATGAATAAATAAATAAATACATAATAGAATTAATAAACAAACAAATAAATGGAAAATAGAATTAATAAATGAACCAATCAATTCATCAGTCAGAATAGATGAATGAATCAACCAGTAAGTAAATAAGATGAAACAGAATTTGAATAAAGATGATTCTGTTCAACATGTTGTGCAGTTGACACTGTAATATCAAACACCACCTTGAAAAAAAGTTTTGTTGATACCTTTTATATATGATTATAAATGCTAAGTATAGTTTTCTGGCATCATCTTTATTTTGGAACTGAAAATAATCATCACTTGTGAACTGTTATTTAGATACATGTGTTTGTATAGTTCCACACAAAGTATGTAATACAGCTTTTTTTTTATATATATATATAGATTTTATACGTGTGTGTATACAGGAAAAAATACAAAAAAATGGATGGCACTGTAGTGTTGCGACACACTCTCCTCAGGGAGAGCAGTCTGAATTTCACACAGAGAAATCTGTTGTGATAAAAAGAAATACAAATACAAATAAAACAGATAACATAAAGTTAACCCCCACCCCCCCCCCCCCAAAAAAAAAAGTAGTAAAATAGATATAGTAAATCAGAAAAAAAAAAAAAAGAAGCAGACCTTGACCAGAGATGATTTCAGTCAAAACAACAAGCAGTGCTGTGCGGTGCAGGACACGGAGACAGCCAGCAGTGAGCTGACAGGCACCATCCTGGCGCTCCTCGGGGTGGTGGGAGGGGTGGACACCCGGCCACGCCTGGGTGGGCACGTGCAGCACGAGGCTTTCGAGATGGGCACCGTGGCCCGCATCACCCCCAAGGGCAAGGTCCACGTCCAGTTCAATGGAAGCAAGCTGCGAGTGTGTCGGCTGTCTGAGCTGATTCCGGTGAGTCCTTGTGTAGTTGCTGCTGTTTCTGCTTCTTCTTCTCGTTCTTCTTCATCGTCTTCTTCTTCATCCTAACACAGGTACATGCACAAATGCACACACACACATGCATACATGCGTGCACATGCACACACACACACGCACGCACACACACACACACTCACACACACACACACACACACACACACACACACACAAACCTCCCCCCAACACACACACATATATGTATACACGCACATTCTCCTCCCTTCCTGTAGCTTATCATGGTAACATGCACACACACACACACACACACACACACACACACACACACACACACACACACACTCACTGACTCACTCACACACACACACACACACACACACACACACACACACTCACTGACTCACTCACACACACACACACACACACACACACACACACACACTCACTCACTCACTCACTCACTCACTCACACAAACACACACACACACACATTCACACCTACACACACACACACATACACACACACACACATTCACACCTACACACACACACACACACAAACGCACACACACACACACACACACACACCCACACACACACACACATGACCACCACATCTTCCCATCGCCCCACACCCCAAACCCCCCCACAACCCCCCCCCCCCACACACACACACAGATGTACTACCCCCATTCCCCCATCCCCTCCCCGTCTAATATCACTTACCAGTGAAAAGAAAGAAACACACACACGCACCCACACACACACACACACACACACATACACACACACACACACACACACACACACACACACACACACACACATTTTCTCACCCCCTTCCTACAACACATCACCACACCATGGTAACACCACACAGGTGCCAGTGGTGGAGTTCCGTGTGGAGAAGATGCCCATGACGGAGGAGGACCTGTCCAACTGGGCGCGCCTCATCAGCCTCACCATGAACATCCTGCGATCCGCAGACCGCGACAAGGACATCCTCCGCGCCCCGCTTGCCACCAGTACCGGCAGCATCGAACCCGTGCTCCGTGAGTCTCCTGTCTCTATATTTACTGACCCATTGATTTTGGTGTGTTTTGTGGGTTGTTGTGTTTTTTCTTCCTCTCATCTAATATTACTGAAAGTGAAAAGGCATCAGAGTGAAGAATGAACAAACATTCTTGCACACATTTAGTCCAAGGTGCGTTGTAATGGCCTGACAAATGTTTTCAGGTGTGCGTTAGCTGTGGAGTGATGGCCTAGAGGTAACACGTCCGCCAAGGAAGCGAGAGAATCTGAGCGCGTTGGTTCGAATCACGGCTCAGCCGCATATATTTTCTCCCCCTCCACTAGACCTTGAGTGGTGGTCTGGACGCTCGTCATTCGGATGAGATGATTAACCGAGGTCCCGTGTGCAGCATGCACTTAGCGCACGTAAAAGAACCCATGGCAACAAAAGGGTTGTTCCTGACAAAATTCTGTAGAAAAATCCACTTCGATAGGAAAAACAAATAAAACTGCACGCAGGAAAAAATGCAAAAAAAAAATTGGGTGGCGCTGTAGTGTAGCGACGCGCTCTCCCTGGGGAGAGCAGCCCGAATTTCACACAGAAAAATCAGTTGTGATAAAAAGAAATACAAAATACAAATAAAACGAAAGGGCAGGAACATATAACAGTGTGAGTACAGGACAAAAGCCTGTAGTAGCTGTCACAGCAGCAATGTTACTGTGTATGTGTCTCTGGAGTGGGTGTGTCTGTCCGTCTTTGAGTTTGTGTGTGTATGTGTTTGTGTGTGCATGAATGTCAGTGTGTGTGTGTGTGTACCACAGCATTGACCCTGGATGGGCACTTAATGATTATATTCTCCATTGATTTTCCTTTATTAAAACATATACATTTGAGCATTATTTCATTTCTTGTATGTCTGTGGTTTGTTATGTTTAGGGAGGCATCAAAAATTGCAAATGGTTCTGGGATTTAAAGAGATAACTTACACAGCATAGTTGGTATATGTGTGTGTGTGTGTCTGTGATGTGTGTTTGTGTGGGCATGTGTGTGTGTGTGCATGCATGCATGTGTGGGTGTGGGTGTATGTATGTGTGTGTATGTGTGTGTGGTATGTAGGTTTGTGTGTGTGTGTGTCTGTGATGTGTGTTTGTGTGTGCATGCATGCATGTGTGGGTGTGGGTGCATGTGTGTGTGTGTGTGTGTGTGTGCCTGGTATTCAGTGCATGGATGTGAGTCCCTACCACATGGGTTGTATTTTGATTGTGTGCCTGTTTTGGCCAGATAGTGCCAGTCAAAGAGTCACTGTGCTGTGTGTACCACACAAAGTCCTGTGTTGATTAGATAATCACAAAGACTCACTGTGCCGTGTGTACCTCCACAGCCCTGTAGACCCATCACAAAGACTCACTGTGCTCTGTGTAGCCCCACAGCCCTGTAGACAAATCACAATGACTCACTGTGCCGTGTGTACCAACATAGCCCTGTAGACCCATCACAAAGACTCACTGTGCTGTGTGTACCCCCACAGCCCTGTAGACCAATCACAAAGACTCACTGTGCTCTGTGTAGTAACACAGCCCTGTAGACCCATCACAAAGACTCAATGTGCTGTGTGTACCCCCATCACAAAGACTCACTGTGCTGTGTGTAGCAACACAGCCCTGTAGACAAATCACAAAGACTCACTGTGCTGTGTGTAGCAACACAGCCCTGTAGACCAATCACAAAGACTCACTGTGCTCTGTGTAGCAACACAGCCCTGTAGACCAATCACAAAGACTCACTGTGCTGTGTGTAGCAACACAGCCCTGTAGACCAATCACAAAGACTCACTGTGCTCTGTGTACCCCCACAGCCCCCACCCCCAGCAGCCAGGACCTGGAGCGGCAGCAGATACTGCTGGGTGTGATGCGGACTGCCGCCTGCCTCTGCCGCCACCAGCACAACCTGCGCAGCGTCCTCTCCCAGCCCGTGCCCCTGGAACCGAACCCCAACCCCACCCACGCCCTCCTCCTGGCTGCCCAGGGCCTGGGGCTGGACGTGGAGGTGCCCGGGGAGGAGGAGGGCGGGGGCGTGGGAGGAGGGGAAGCAGGGGGCACTCAGCAGTCCAGCTTGTTCCAACAGGTGCTGGCCATGGCCACCCAGCCCTCTCCTCTGAAGGCCATGTTCAGCATGGAGGAGATGCAGGTAGGGGTGTGTGTTGTGTTGTGTCAGTGTGGGGTGGTGGTAGTGGTGGAATTGGTGATGTTGTTGCTGTTCTTGTGTGTTTGTGTGTATTTGTGTATGTGTGTGGGGGGGGGAGGAGGGGTAGGTGGAGAGGGGGCGGGGGTAGGTGGGGGGGGTGTCATCACACGTGAGTCACAGTTTACCCCACTCAGACAGCTTTTCTTTTCATCAAACCTCTGTACTGCGCTTTGTCAAAACCTACTTGGTGTGTAAACGCTTTGATTTGTCTCTGCACAATATTCAGCACTACATGAATACATTCTTACTATTACTATCATTATCATTAGATAGCTGTTCTCTTTCATGGGCGAGGTTCACTGACTCACCACCTGTTTGTCACTGTTCACCCCATTCCGCTCTTCTCTTTTCCTGGGCTAAGGATGATTGGTTCGTCACCTGGGTGTTGATCAATTCCGGCAGGTGGCAGCCATAGAGGTGTGCCAGTACCTGCAGGCTGAGCTGGACACCCCGACCAACGAGCCCTCCAACGACTCCAGTTCTGATGATGAGCAGAACCTGACGGAGGCTTCGTCCTCCGCCGCAGCAGCAGCTGCCATGGCGGCGATCTCCCCCCCGTCGGGCCTCAAGGGACTGTTTGAGATGCCAGGCGCCATCCCCCGTCCGGCCCCGCCCCGACAGAAGAAGATGAAGGCATCAGCCCCGCCCCCTGCGTCTCCCATCGTCAGTCAGCTGGTGGAGATGGGATTCCCCCGCAAGAGTGTGGAGCTGGCAGAGAAGGCGTTGTGTGAGTAGTGGGTTTTTGTGGGGGGTTTTTGGTTTGTTTTTTGGTGGTTGTGTAGTGATGGCCTAGAGGTAACACGTCCACCTAGGAAGCGAGAGAATCTGAGCGCGCTGGTTTGAATCACAGCTCAGCTGACGATATTTTCTCCCTCTCCACTAGACCTTGAGTGGTGGTCTGGACGCTAGTCATTCGGACGAGACGATAAACCGAGGTCCCGTAAGCAGCATGCACTTAGCGCACGTAAAAGAACCCATGGCAACAAAAGGGTTGTTCCTGGCAAAATTCTGTAGAAAAGTTCACTTGGATAGGAAAAACAAATAATACTGCACACAGGAAAAAATACAAAAAAACAAAACAAAAAAAATTGGTGGCGCTGTTGTGATAAAAATAAATACATATACAAATACCAATTTTGTGTTCAATATTTTGATGATGATGAATGATGATGGGGTTGATGAAGATGCTGCTGTGGTGTTTCATTGAGGTTTGGGACCGCTTGACCAGGCTGTACTCTCTTAATACAAATGTTATGATAAACCTGATTGTGTTCTTGATTTCGTTGGTTTTTTTCTGAAATCCTGCTTGCCCCAACAAGGATCAGAGGTTGATTAAAATATTGTGTGGAGATGCCCAGTATCATCATCATCATCATCACCATCGTCATCATCATTGTTATTATCGTTATCCTAATGATGGTATTTCCCCAACAGTGAGCAGTGTGTGTGGCATAGTGGGGACACCCAATATCATCATTATCATCATCATCATCATCATCATTGTTATTGTTATTATTATTATCCCAGTGATGATATTTTCCCAACAGCAAGCAGTGTGTACGGCACTGTGGAGACGCCCAGTATCATCAACATCATCATCGTTATTGTTATTATTATTATCTCAGTGATGATATTTTCCCAACAGCAAGCAGTGTGTACGGCACTGTGGAGACGCCCAGTATCATCAACATCATCATCGTTATTGTTATTATTATTATCCCAGTGATGATATTTTCCCAACAGCAAGCAGTGTGTACGGCACTGTGGAGACGCCCAGTGTGGAGAGTCTGGTCAGCTGGCTGCTGGAGCACCCCCACCCCCAGGATGACTCAGACTCAGAGTCCAACAGCTACGACATCCACTCTGACACTGACTCCATGTCTGATGACTTTGGGGAACTGGACTCCTTTGAGGTGAGTGAATGCAGCTTTTGACTCATGTCAGTAAACTAATTTAGTCTGTGTAATAACCTGATGTTCGGGTGTGTGTGTGTGCGTGTGTAAGGGGTGTGGAGGGGGTGTGGGGGGGGGGGGGGGGGGGTTAGTGGTAAACGTTAACAAATACTTAGACCATACCAAATTTGGAATTTACATAGTGAAAAAAAAATCTTTCCACTTATGCCAATGGTAAGTTGTAAGTCTTCCTGATTAAGCCACATTTCCAGATCATGGGTATTTCACTGTGACTCTGAATCCAGAAAATATAATGGGCTTTTCCCTGTTAGTTGCCTGAATATTTGTTTGGCTTTAAAGACAGCATGTCAAGTTTGACTGGAAAATCAAACTGAGCATTTACCATAAAGTTCGGTCTATTGAGTGCACTGGCTTATAAGCCGCACTTATTTCCGATACTGGAACACATACTGATACTACAGAAAAGCTGTCAATACTGTAGGTTATGAAATAAACACAAGCGGGAACAACACAAAAAAAAGCAAACGAAAATACTGTTAGTGCCACAAAAAAATAATGAATAAACACAAGGAAAATAAGATCCATAATTTAAGGATAGTCACATTTATTCAACGTCATCCTGCTCACTGAATCCACTGAAATCTTTGTCTTCAGTGTCCGAGTTGAAGAGAACCAGCACAGCTTCCTCCGCTATCTTGTCACTGACTTCAGCCTAGCTTTCACTTCATGAACATGAAGGTGGAGGTCGCTGCTGGTTCGTCGCTTGCACTGTCATCTGCTAGGTCGATTGCCTTCAGTTTGAAGGCTGCATCATAGGCATAATGTTGCGTTTTCGGCATGATGAGGGTGTACGCTTGAGCAGAGTATGAATGCTGATCTGAAGGCTTTAATGTGTGCGGATTTGATTTATAAAACGTGAACAGTTAGCACACTATCCTGAAGCTCATCCAAAAATTCATGGACAGAAATCATGATTTTGGTGAGTTGAAGGGCAGCTAAGAATAGATGAGAACGTGACACTCCCAGGATCGTTCAAATCCTCCAATAAGCTGCATCATTGTATAAGCTGCAGAGGTTGAAGCTGGAGTAAAAAGTCGTGGCTTATAGACCGAACTTTACGGTAGTCATTCAGATGATATGGTTAACCGGACTGGAAAATCAAACTGAGCATTTAGTCATTCAGATGAGATGGTTAACCGAGGTCCCATGTGCAGCATGCATTTGAGTCACTGAAAAAGAACCCACGGCAATGCATGTTGTCTTCTGGCAAAATTGTATAGAGTTTCCTCTCTGATGCTGTGATACATACACGAACGTCAAGGCCTGACCAGCGCACTGGGTTACACTGCTGGTCAGGAATCTACCTAGCAGATGTGGTGTAGAATATGTGGATATGTCTGAAGGCAGGGACACCTCCTTGAGAAATGAAAGCTGACACTGTAGGTGTATGGTTTGACAGTCAGCTGCCCCGGTGGAGCTGCTGGGTCAGTCCACGATGTACAAAAAGCGGACAGACTACGCCAACCACGACGACTACGCCATGTATGTGCGTGACAACATCCAGGTGGGCATGATGGTCCGCTGCTGCAAGACCTACGAGGAGGTGCACGAGGGAGACATCGGCAAGGTCATCAAGGTCAGTCACTGTTCTGTCGTCAGTCTCAGCGTTAGTGAAGAGCATGTACAGTTGTAGTTATAACCGGGGTTTTAGCTGTTACCTGATAGTGGATTGTCAGGTGCACAAGATGCCTAAAGCCCATGAATTGATTGACAGTCAAATGGTATATTGGTGAAATTAAGTAGTGAATAATACGAAAACAAATTGAACATGAACACACACACACACACACACACAGACTCAAAATGATTACAACACCAGTCACAACAGTTACAAACCCTTCACCACAGTTGCCATAACCAGTACCCCCTCTGTGTTGATCTCCAGTTGGACCGTGACGGACTGCATGACCTGAACATTCAGGCAGACTGGCAGCGCAAGACAGGGACGTACTGGGTACGCTACATCCATGTGGAACTGCTGGGGTTCACAAACATGGCCAGGGGTAGGTTGCCTCCTCTTCGTTAGAAGCATTGTTAGTGTTGTCATTACTGTTATTATACTAACCAACACATCTAACTGCAGCTTTACTCCAAAAGCTGTGCTTGTTTATGATCTACACAAATGCCAACTGTGAGTTTGTAGTCTGTGTGTGTTGGTATGTGCATATGTGCGCATGCTTCTGTGTTTGTATGAATTTTATTGGTTTTAAGTCCTGGTCATTTTGTACAATGAATGGTGGATTATGAAATTAAAAAAAAAAGTACTGATGACCTTATGACTGTGCTGAGCATCTTTATTTGTTTGACAATTATTCTAATCGAGAACCTCAAGATTAACCTCAAAATTCATCATAGGGCTTGTTAAAAGATTGTTCATTCCCAGAGTTAACAACAGCCTGTTCTTTACTTTTTTGTGTAGTTGTCAAAGATGTGCTGTCTTGTTTTTATACAGTAAAAAAAAGAATAAAAATATTTGTGAAGGAAAAAAAAAGAAAAGAGCAAATAAACAAAACAAACAAAAATAGGCTTCAGTTCTTTGCCATTCATTTTTTCTGTTCTTTTCATACACAAATTACATTTTCAGTGTCTAAATAACACTTTGTGTGTGTGTGTGAGAGAGAGAGAGTGTGTGTGTGTGTGTGTCTGTATGCTTGTTGAACATTCAGGCATTAAAACCTTCCAGCTGAACAGCAATGGTTGTAGATATGTTTCTTGAAGACTTTCCACACGCGCGCACACACACACACACACACACACACACAAAAGCATATCTGTCCACAAACAACACAGTTATATCTAAACAAAAAAAAGAAGACATACAGAAAGAAAATCCTTGTTGTGTGATGTTGCAGACACAGCCCAGCCCATCAAGGTGCTGGACAAAGTGCGAGTCAAGCCAAGCGTGATCACACCCACCTATAAGTGGGGCTCTGTCACACACGGCAGCATCGGCACTGTCACTGGTACGTCTGCTTCTTCTCTTTGTACAGGGGCCTGAATTTCACTTTTGACAGTGTTGCTTGTTGTTGATGGTTGTCCAGACCACCACACTGAGCGATATCAGGTTAGGCCATTTAAATCAAAAACGTAATGTGTGAGAATAATTGTATTACAATATTACTTTCTGCAACAACAGATTTCTCTGAAATTTGAGCTGCTTTCACTGAGAATGCACATCATCCCAGTGCAGTGCAACCCATGTTCAAAAAAATTTTTTTTTTTTTTTTGGTGTCCAAGTGTGTTTGTCAAAATCTCAAAGTGGATTGTTTTTTCTACTGAATGTTGTCAGGGGCAATCCCTGTTGCTGCCGTTGATTCTTCAAGTAACGCCAAGTGCATACTGTACATGGGACCTCAGTTTATCGTCCTGTATGAAAGACTAGCACCCAGTCCACCTCTCAAGGTTTAGGGGGTGTGGGGGGGGGGTATAAATCCTGGACCATGTATAGGACTCAGATCCATTGGCATTCCAGTAAGGTGCATTACCACTTGGCCACTGTTCCACCATGTATCGTATGATGGATAGTTCTGTCCTGTCTGCAGCCATCAGCCCCAACACTTTTTAATCCACACAGATATTCATTTGTGATGCTTTTCTACAGAATTTTGCCAAGGGCATCCCTTTTGTTGTCATGTGTTCTTTAACATGAAAACTGCTACACTTTGTAATGTTCTGTGCTCAGCCATCAGCCCCAACAGACGTGATGTTTTTATACAGAATTTTGCTTGTGACAATTTTTTTTGTTGGCGTGGGTTCTTTGACATGAAATGTGCTCCACTGTGTATTGTGTTGTACTGTGCTGTGTGCAGCCATCAACCCCAATGGGCGTGATGTGACAGTGGACTTTCCCCAGCAGGCCCACTGGACAGGGGTGATAGAGGAGATGGAGTTGGTGCCCAGTGTCCACCCTCACGTCACGTCAGTACACACTGCTTTCTTCCTCCTCCTCTTCTTCATCTCCTCCTCTTTCCCCATATTTTTCTTCTTCTTCTCCTCCTTCTCCTCCTCCTTCTCCTCCTCCTCCCACCTCTACCTCCTCTCCTCCTTCCCTCCTCACCCTGGGGGAGAGTGCATTGCTGTAATTCAGCGCCACTCTTCTATATTCTATCCGCATGTATGTGTGTGTGTATTATGAGCAGAGATTGACATCCGCTTACAGTTAAGCTGACAGCAAGTGAGAGCTGTATCATCAAAGGTCTCTCCACTGAAAGGGGAATTCATTTACAGCTGCAGCCTTAGGGACTAGTTGGCCTTCAGGGAGCGTCCAACACCACCTGTCATAAAGCTCTTGAGAGCTGTATCATCAAAGGTCTCTCTGCTGAAAGGGGAATTCATTTACAGCTGCAGCCTTAGGGGCCAGTTGGCTTTCAGGGAGCATCCAACACGACCTGTCATAAAGCTCACCTGGTTGAGAGAGTGGGGATATAACCTGGGCAAGACACTCTCCACTGTGAATTATAGCCCTGATAGTCAGGACAGCAGTTGCTTCCTCTGCAGTTCTGATGGTCACAGTCAGACACGACTATCATACGTGTGCAGAATTTTGCCAGGGACAGCTATACTATTGCTGTGGCTTGTTTTATGTGGCACAGGGGACCTTTGTTAGTCATCTCATTCGAAAGACTAGCACACAGACAAACACAGAGGGTCTAATGGATGGGTGAGTGAATATTTCAGTCCTTTTTGAAATTGAACCCAGGACTTTTAATTCTTAATGGGGTGTGCGGCACTAGCATTGATTTGTTGTGATTCACAATGTGGCACCATTCATTGTCAGTCACACATTCCAACACACAATGCATGTCAGTCATGGTGCCAGTGTTTTACTGAATGCTAATTCAAAATAGAATAGAATAGAATATGTCTTTATTACCAAGTGTACCGGGGTCACAAGGAATATTGGGGGAGACAGTACATAACAAGATACGAACATAAATTGAAAATCATACACAAACACAGATACAGTAGAAATTAAATACATACAAGTGCATATTAATATAAAAAGTTGTGCATACTCACGCATGCACGCACTGTACACACACACATGCATGCATGCACACACACACACACACACACACACACCGTTTGAACAGAAGCTGCATAATACATGTGGATGGGGCTGATGACTAGATATTCAGGTAGATGGTTGTTGGTTGCACAATTCTATTTATCACACTGGAGGCAGGAGGCACCTTTGCAGAATCTATTAAGTATTGGACTTGTGACCCAGTGTTCAGTGGTCATAGTTGGAGGTGTTGTTTCCAGGTGTGATTCCTGCAACATGAACCCCATCACAGGCCCACGCTACAAGTGCAAGATGTGTGAGGATTACGACGTCTGTGACAACTGTTTCCGCTCCGTCAAGTCACACCGCCACCCCTTCATGCGCTACACAGAGCCAGGTGAGAGAGAGTCAGTATGCTAAGGGAGGCTACTAGCCACAGCTTCTTTCAGTTTATCCGCCAGAGCCAAGTCAACAAGCAGATAAAAACAAGTTAGATTGTGATCCAGTTTTTCATTGGGGTCAACAGAGCCATTCTGCACCAGACAATATGGAGGACTTTTACTTTTCAGGATTATCACCAGGTACAGCCATATTGGATGTTGCATGTTGTACATGTTCAACATAACTTTTTTCTGAAAATTCAGGGGGTGCTTGTTATGTACTGCAGTTCTTGTGGGCTGAAAAGTATGGTGTTTCTCTTTGAAATTTATGTTTATGATTTCTACTCTGTATACATTTATCAGTCTGCTTAATTGCATCTCTCCATACACGATGTGACTGTCGTTGCCTGTCTGCAGGGAGTGAACCGACATTTGCGGGGAAACCCGGTAAACAGACAAAGCCGGTGCAGCGTGTGGCAAGCGGCGCCCTGGTGGACAACTGGCACATGTGTGTGAAGAACATCACTGTGTCCTCCCGCGAGAACCAGGCCATGCGACTCATCGATGGCAACGAGGGATTCTGGCAGAGCTCTGGCACCCAGGGAAAGGTATAGATCTCTGGATGGGGGGTGGGGAAGGGAGGGGGGGCTGCTTATGTGTGGTTATGTTTGTTGGATTTGAAAGGGAAAGGTCTCTGTGTGTGTGTGTGTGTGTGTGTGTGTGTGAAGGGGGAAGACTGGCAGGGGGTTCGAGGAGAACGGATACAGTTGGTTGGTTTGTGTGTAGGTGGGTGGCTGGTAGGGGGGCAAAGGGATTCAGGGAAAAAAGTAAAGGGAAGGGATTGGTTTTTGTATGTGTGTCTGTGAGCGTTTGTCAGAGGGGGTAAGGTGGAAGTGGGGTGGATGGGGAGAAGTGTAGGGGATGAGGCTGGTCATGATTTGTGTGTTTGTGGGTGGGTTGAAGGTGGGAGGGGGGTCAGGGTTAAAGGAAAGGGATGGGACTAGTCATGTTTTGTGTGTATGCATGTGAGGGGTGGGGGGCGGAGGGTGTGGGGGTCAGTGGGAGGTGAGTGGATTTGACTCTAACTTGGAGGGGGAAGAGTGGAAAATGGGGATGGGGTCAGAGAGAATAGTAGGGGGAAATGGTGGCCATGATTTGTGGATGTGGTGTGTGTGTGTGTGTGTGTGCGTGTGTGTGTGTTTGTGTTGATGTTTGCATATGTGTGGGTGGGTTTGAGGGGGAAGAGTGGAATGTGGATCACGGAGAAGGGAAATGGGAAGCAGTTTGTCATGATCTGTGAATGTGTGTGTGTGGATGTGTGTGTGTTTGTGCATGTATGTGTGTGTTTGCGGAAAGCGGTTGGTCTTGGTTTGTGTGTATGTCTGTGTGGGTGGATGTTTGTGTGTGCTTGGATGTGTGTGTGTGTATGCATACATGTATGGCAATGTGCATGTGCCTATGTGTGTGCTTGCATGGTCTGACATAACCCTCCAAGTGTTAGATCTGTAACATCATCTGCTGCCTGAGGAGACGCCCTGGCAAAATCAGTCAGGCTTTGGACATCTGATCCAGTGTTCACCAGTGATCCAGGCTTTAGGCCCGTTTCAATGGGCCGTGCATGCACCTGCTCTGTGGGCAAGGTGCGGTGCAGGCGCAAGGGAGGTAACCGCTACGGTCACTGGCAGGGGTGATGAAGCGAAGTTGCCTCCCTTGAATATGATGTTCAGGACAGGCTGCACACGTTTGGGCATGTGTGTCCCCAAATGTTCCACCTTCCTCCCTACCTAGAGGGAGTGCATCCCGACTCAACTCGGTCACCGTTGGACGCAAGACAGTCAGGGCATGCCACGTGCGGGGCGCGGATACATTGTCCGGCCACCTTCACAGATGAAAAACATATCGGATCGTGTGTGCAGAGCGGCAGACGTATGTCCATGTTGGTTCCCCATAGGGAACGCACGCTCAGTCATTGAAATTTTGGGCATGGGGAAAGAGACAGAGGAGGGCGACTCGTGCACTACCCACTGGCAGGGCCGAGAAAACGCAGAGTGCGGACGCGAATCGATTGAGTCAAAAGGAAACAGCACAACTGACCTTTGTGTGGGTAAACAAACCCAGAGATGACACTAGAGGAGGTGTAGGAGGTGGTAGTGGTCTGGGGTGGACCGGAGGGAGTGGAGGAGGCGTGGAAAGACCGCAAGGCGTAATTTCTGCCCCAAATACTGTACCTGTACCTGTTGTTGAGAGAGCATGAGATAGACGGTCCTGACGATTGTGATTGCACCTTAATATTAGCTCGACTGCCCAAACGAGCTAAGTTTGTGACCTGATAAAAGTCTTCGTCAGACACAAAGCATGAGTGGCAAAGAATCGATAGACAGAAAATACAGAAAAACTTAGCTGTATGAAGAGCACAGAAACAGGGGTCAAGATGGCTGCAGGAAAAAGAGGAAGCTAGTCAGGGATACAGAGGGGAGGTAACCTACTTCTGGGAGGTTATTGGCCGTAGCTACTTTCGTTTTCTCCGCATATGCAAATAGAAGTTTGCACAGGACAGGAATCAAACTCACTGCCAGAGTCTGCACTAGTGGGTCACAGTAATTATGTTAGATAAATGTAATTTTCGGGAAAAAAAATTTCCTTTTCAGTATGTTATGGAATGACATTTCACACCAATTTTTCTCATCACCACGAAGGTGTGAATGGGTACCTGAATTCATTCAGGGAAGGTCAAAAGCAGCAGTAGGAGAGAAATGGGCCACACCTTCCTGTGCCAGGCCCTAGACACACCGGATATGAATTCACTTCCCTGATGGCTACAAAATGCAGTGGGACCTTGAACCTTGAACCTGAGGAATGCACTTCAGTCAACTCTCAACACAAGTTTTCAGTCCTCCCTCTGTCTTTCCACAGCACTGGATCCGCCTGGAGATGCAGCCCGACATGGTCATCAACCGATTATGTATGCGCATCGACCCCACAGACTCCAGCTACACACCTTCCCTGGTCGTGGTCAGTGCAGGGGAGAGCATCAGCACGCTGAAGGAGATTCGAACTGTCCACATCCCGGCCAACGAGACCCTGGTCACCCTCATCTCGGACCTGTCCGAGGTGACTTGTGTTCGTGATGGTGGTGATTTTGTTGTGTTTGTGATGGTGGTCATGTTGTTTGTTGTGTTTGTGGTGGTGGTGTTTGTTGTGTTTGTGGTGATGTTGTTTATTGTGTTTGTGGTGGTGGTGTTGTGTTTGTGGTGGTGATGTTTGTTGTGTTTGTGGTGGTGGTGATGTTTGTTTGTTGTGTTTGTGGTGGTGGTGATGTTGTTGTGTTTGTGATGGTGGTGATGTTGTTGTGTTTGTGATGGTGGTGATGTTGTTGTGTTTGTGATGGCGATGATGATGTTGTGTTTGTGGTGGTGGTGATGTTTGTTGTGTTTGTGGTGGTGGTGATGTTTGTTGTGTTTGTGGTGGTGGTGATGTTTGTTGTGTTTGTGATGGTGATGATGATGTTGTGTTTGTGATGGTGGTGATATTGTTTGTTGTGTTTGTGATGGTGGTGATGATGCTTGTTGTGTTTGTGGTGGTGATGTTGTGTTTGTGGTTGTGATGATGTTGTGTTTGTGGTGGTGGTGATGATGTTGTTGTGTTTGCGGTGGTGGTGATGATGTTTGTTGTGTTTGTGGTGGTGATGTTGTTTGTTGTGTTTGTGGTGGTGGTGATGTTTGTTGTGTTTGTGGTGGTGGTGATGTTTGTTGTGTTTGTGGTGGTGATGTTGTTTGTTGTGTTAGTGGTGGTGGTGATGTTGTTTGTTGTGTTCGTGGTGGTGGTGATGTTTGGACTGAGGAAACAGCTTGTAAACTAAACCCTGCGCATCATTAGTGTAGTCACCGAATCATGCACTTGTTCTTACATAGACCTAGTTAAGCAAACATTTAAACATTACTATCCAGTCTTGTTTTTCACTACACATATCACGGTAAGTGTGTTAGATAAACACAATTTTAGGAAGAAAATTTCCTCTTTTTTTTTTACTCTTAAAATGATTATGCAATCAGTGTTAAGTTAAGTGTTGATGTAGCAAATAGACTGGCAGTTCTAGCAGTACAACTTTGTGGAAAGAAAGAAAAAAGTATTCCATCATCCAGGAATTAAAACTACTGTAGTGCATGTGATGTGTATGAAAAATTGTCTTCATCTTGTATGAAATGGGTCAAGTTTTTTTCTCTGCATGTGTGTTGTTGTTGTTTTTGTTAGGTTTTTTTTTACTCTTCATGTCATATCAGTTTATTCTATTCATGTTTTATATGTATTTCACTGATCTCTGCAAGTGTTCTGTAGCCTCTGGAGTGGGGTTTTTTTTTTTTTTTTTCAGTTCTACGAGCTGTTTGAGATTGGCATCCGGCAGTGTCGCAGCAGTGGAATCGACTGCAAGATTCACGGGCTGTCCATCGTGGCCCACCGCCGCTCTGAGGAGGATGAGGTCGTCTCTGGCTACTCCTACCTGGCCTCTGACAAGGTGAGACCGGCGCTGGTTCAGGAATGCTGCTTTGGCCGCTGACAGTGATGACTGAAAGATTATTGGTTCTTATCCTCATCATCATTTCTGAAAGGAAAAAAAAAATCATTGTTATCATTTTCATTGTCGTTTGAAAGATGATTCATTGTTGTTGTCGTCATCATTGTTTGTGAAAATGATTCTTCATCATCATCATCACCATCATCTTCATTATTTTGGGGGAGGGTTTGTGTGTGTGTTTTTTTGTTTGTTTGTTTATTTGTTTGTTGTTGTTGTTTTTTATCAGTCCTTATCATTATCAACATCATCCTCTGTAGAATGATTCATTACATGATTACTATTTCATATCATCATCATCATTGTTTACTTGTTAAAAAGATTCATAGATATATAATAATCATCATTGTTTGTGAAATGATTGTTGTTATCATTTGTAAAGAGGATTCATTATTATATTCATCAATTGTTTATATAAAAAAAAGTTTCATTATTATTATTATTATTAGCATATTCATTGTTTATGATAATGATTCATCATCATCATTGTTTGTAATAATGAATCACATCAACATATGTGTAAATTGATCATCACATAATCGTTTGTGATTATGATTCATCACCATCGTTTGTTATAGTGATTCATTGTCATCATCATTATTTGTGATTTTTTTTTTTTGAAGCCCCCAAGACGTGGAACAGACTTGCTGACAACCTCCGACACTCCCTCACGTGTTATATATCGATCCTCAAAAACCATCTTCCATAAGTTTCGTTGTATCAGGCACAACCTAAGAGTACGTGGCTTGCTTAACTATGGGTATACATACGTATGTGTACACATATGCATGTGTGTGAATGTGTGTGTTTGTGTGCGGGTGTGTAAGTGTGTGTGGTGAGGGAGCAAATAATTGCATATTTATGTTTGAATGTATGTTTGAATGTTTGTATGTATGCATTGTGTTTATATGTGCATGTAGTTTGCCAGGTATATTTTGGCGTGTATGTGTAACACTGGTGTAATGTGTTGTGTGTAATGCCGTGTGTTTTGTCAAGCACCTAGAGCAGTTTTCTGGATTGAGTGCTGTAAACTATAAGTATCCATTATTAGATTATTATCATTGTACATCATCATCAGCATCGTTTATTACCATGATTCATTATCATCATCATTTGTGATCATGGTTCATCATCATCATCATTTGTGATTAGGATTCATCATCACCATCATTTATGAACATGATTCATCATCATGGTTTATGATGATTATTCGTTATCATCATTGTGTGTGATCATGATTCATTATCATGGTTTGCTATAATTTTTCATCATCATCATCATCATTGTTTGAGATCATGATTGATCATAATGGTTCATAATTGTCATTGTTAATGGTCATGATTCAATATGATCATCATTTGTGATTATGATTTATGATCATTATTTGTTATAATGATTCACCATCATTATCATCGGTTGTGATAATGATTGATCATAATTGTTATAATATCTCATCACCATCACCATTAGGGATTATCCCTGATCATCACACCATCATCAGCGTTTGTAATGATTGATCATCACATTGTGGTTTAGATAATGATTGATCATGACATCATCACAGTGATGCCAGTGTAAAATAAAGATTGATCATCGCATGGTTTGGACATTGATTGATCATGACACCATGAAGGTGATGGCACTGTGTGTGTGTGTGTGTGTGTGTGTGTGTGTCAGGAGGAGGATGACGAGCGTCCCATGAACCAAAGTTACGGCAGTGCAGTCAGCACCCTGAAGCGAAAGGTGCGGTCCTTGAGCAGCAAGGACATCCAGACCCACGTCTTTGTCTGGGGCCTCAACGACAAGGACCAGCTGGGGGGGCCTAAAGGGTCCAAGGTCAGTGCCACCCCCTGTCCCACACTCTCACTTTTTGCCCCTGTCACAACCTGTATTATTTTGCTGTGTCCACACCTCTCTGTCAGCACCAGTAGTTATTCTGCTGCGTCCACGCCTCTCTCTCTGTCAGCACCAGTAGTTATTCTGCTGTGTCCACGCCTCTCTCTCTGTCAGCACCAGTAGTTATTCTGCTGTGTTTACATCTCTGTCTCTGTCAGCACCAGTAGTTATTCTGCTGTGTCCACACCTCTCTGTCAGCACCAGTAGTTATTCTACTGTGTCCACATCTCTCTCTCTCTGTCAGCACCAGTAGTTATTCTGCTGTGTCCACATCTCTCTCTCTCTGTCAGCACCAGTAATTATTCTGTTGTGTCCACATCTCTCTCTGTGTCAGCACCAGTAGTTATTTTGCCGTGTCCACATCTCTCTGTCAGCACCAGTAGTTATTCTACTGTGTCCACATCTCTCTCTCTGTCAGCACCAGTAGTTATTCTGCTGTGTCCACATCTCTCTCTCTGTCAGCACCAGTAGTTATTCTGCTGTGTCCACATCTCTCTCTCTCTGTCAGCACCAGTAGTTATTCTGCTGTGTCCACATCTCTCTCTCTGTCAGCACCAGTAGTTATTCTGCTGTGTCCTACATCTCTGTCTCTGTCAGCACCAGTAGTTATTCTGCTGTGTCCACATCTCTCTCTGTCAGCACCAGTAGTTATTCAGCTGTGTCCACATCTCTCTGTCAGCACCAGTAGTTATTCTGCTGTGTCCACATCTCTCTGTCAGCACCAGTAGTTATTCTGCTGTGTCCACATCTCTCTGTCAGCACCAGTAGTTATTCTGCTGTGTCCACATCTCTCTCTCTGTCAGCACCAGTAGTTATTCTGCTGTGTCCACACCTCTCTGTCAGCACCAGTAGTTATTCTGCTGTGTCCACATCTCTCTCTCTCTCTCTCTGTCAGCACCAGTAGTTATTCTGCTGGGTCCACATCTCTCTCTCTGTCAGCACCAGGAGTTATTCTGCAGTGTCCACATCTCTCTGTCAGCACCAGTAGTTATTCTGCTGTGTCCACATCTCTCTCTCTGTCAGCACCAGTAGTTATTCTGCTGTGTCCACATCTCTCTCTCTGTCAGCACCAGTAGTTATTCTGCTGTGTCCACATCTCTCTCTCTGTCAGCACCAGTAGTTATTCTGCTGTGTCCACATCTCTCTCTGTGTCAGCACCAGTAGTTATTCTGCTGTGTCCACATCTCTCTGTGTCAGCACCAGTAGTTATTCTGCTGTGTCCACATCTCTCTCTGTGTCAGCACCAGTAGTTATTCTGCTGTGTCCACATCTCTCTCTGTGTCAGCACCAGTAGTTATTCTGCTGTGTCCACATCTCTCTCTCTGTCAGCACCAGTAGTTATTCTGCTGTGTCCACATCTCTCTCTCTGTCAGCACCAGTAGTTATTCTGCTGTGTCCACATCTCTCTCTCTGTCAGCACCAGTAGTTATTCTGCTGTGTCCACATCTCTCTCTGTGTCAGCACCAGTAGTTATTCTGCTGTGTCCACATCTCTCTCTCTGTCAGCACCAGTAGTTATTCTGCTGTGTCCACATCTCTCTCCTTTGTCACCATTGTTTTTTTTTGGGGGGTTTTTTTATGTTTGTTAGGGCTTAATGATGTCAGACACAGGTTTATTCTGTATTCTGTATATATTGACATGTACTAACATCCTTGTGCATTTTTAGTTAAGTTTGCATATATGTCGTCTGTTAAAAGATAGGTATTTGTCAGTTTTCTTATGTAATGCATTTGAATTTATAGACAGTGTAATGTCTAAACAGTATGACTCAGACTTGGAATTTATTTTACATGATCATTGATATGTATTTAAAGTATTTTGTATTTGTATTAGTTGCTTGTATGTACATTGCTTGATTAGGGGCTATGGCCTAATGATAATGAATGGATGATTCCCATATGCATATTTCCTAATGCTCCCCCCCCCTGCCCCCTTTCCCCCCCACACCCACCAAATTCCAAGTTGCTCCTAAAAAGTTCAGGGGTTGGTGTGACATTTATTTATGTTCACTTGATGTATTGATAAAATAGCAGGTCCTGACCAGACAGACTGAACTAAAGGGAGCATTCTGTGTGGGCAGATCAAACTGCCCCAACTGAACGAAACACTGTCGTCCCTGAACTGTGTGCACATTGCTGGGGGCTCCAAGAGCCTCTTCTGTGGTGAGTCTTCTGGCCTGTCTCTGGACGCTACATGTGTGCCGTGTTGTGTGCTGCGTTCATGTGTCTTGCACTATTTGTACGTTCAGTCATGTGTAAGGTATGCATGGGATAAAACACCAGACATGCAGAACCCTTTCACATGTCTACATGTTTCACGTGTCATCCAGTCAGAAGGTGTTCCATATTTTAAGTTGTTGGTTTTTGTTGTTGTTTTTTTAAACATGCCTTAATACAAGTACAAACATGAATTTGACAGGATGTTTAGGTTTCCAGTGATGTATAAATGTGTGTGCTTTGTGATGCATTCTTACTGACATAGGCAGTGAGTATTATACAGTGTGTTGTTGCACACGCAGCACACTTGTTAGAGCACATGCACAAACATACGCATGTATTTGCAACTCTTTGCCCCACATACTTATCTTTGTACACAACACTGTCACACAAAGTTACCACTCAGATAAAACATTGACTACTATAGATCGTGTGAAGGTCTAAAACAAAACATTCACACACCAAAAAAACCACTAAAATTTACACAGAATAATACACATTACACTGACACAAGACAGCAAGCTGGCTTTAATAAACACTGACCACTTTAATTTGTGTAAAGTTCTAAAAGAAAACAAAACCAAAAAAAAATAATAATAAAAAAGCCCCCCAAATTTATATGAAACAGTGCTCATGACAGAGTCAGAACACAGCAAGCCCGCTTGAATAAAACACTGACACTGTAAAATTTTTAATGAAAACATGCCCAAAACATGTAAAATTTACACCAAACAATGCCAACATTACAGTGACACAGGACGGCAAAGTGTTTGCCTGTGGGGAGGCCACCAACGGACGTCTGGGGCTGGGGATGAGCACTGGCAACGTCTTCGTCCCCCGACAGATCACCTCCCTGAGTCAGTACGTCGTCAAGAAGGTGGCTGTGCACTCTGGTAAGTGTGCCTGTGCGTGTGCATGCGTGTATGTGTGTGTGTGTGTAAGTTTGTGTGCACATACATGCATGTGTTTTGTGTTTGGTTGTGTTTATTATTTATTTATTCATTTATTTGGGGGGGGTTTGTTGTTTTTTCTCCTCAAGGCCCACCAAAGCGCATTGGGTTACGCTGCTGGTCAGGTATCTGCTCAACAAATACAGTGTAGCTAATATGGATTTGTCCGAATAGAATACATTGTTGAGAAACTGGGCTGAACTGAACTCTCAATCACACATTTTACAGATTTCCCAGTCATTGTCATTTTTGTTACCTTTGTCACGATCACTCTTGTATTATTATCTGCGTTAATTTACAAAGCCCTGTCATGTTCTCACCTGTGTGAAACAGGTGGACGCCACGCCATGGCGCTGACCGTGGACGGCAAGGTGTTTTCCTGGGGAGAGGGGGACGACGGGAAGCTTGGCCACTCCAGCAGAATGTGAGTACGCAGATGGACTCATCACTCTGATATTTTATAATAATAATGATGATAATGATTTAATTCATTAAGTGCCTTTCCATGTAAAACAAGTTCACTTGAGCTGTACAGTATAAATACTGACATTTAAAACATGCAGTTAAACGCTACAATGAAAAAAAACTTTCATGCACCGTCCTTTTCAGTCAGCCAACCAAACACTCAAGCACAAATTTATGCACACACAAAGGCATGCACACACACACACATGTATGCACAACACACACACACACACACACACACACACACACACACACACACACACAAATGCAAAAAGGCCCTAGCCCGATTTGAAGGGTTCAGATGCATTAGACATATACAATGCATAAATTTATATCTTGCTTGGAAATAGTACACATATGGAAAAAATACAGACAAAAACTGTGGGTTTGTAAAATAAGGCTCGCTTTGTTAGGAAGTGTCAGTTTTATACCATTGGTCATTCTTCAGGTGAAATAAGACTCACATTGATAACAAGTGTCATTGTTTCAGACTCACTTTGATAACAAGTGTCATTGTTTCAGACTCACTTTGATAACAAGTGTCATTGTTTCAGACTCACTTTAATAACAAGTGTCATTGTTTCAGGCCAAAGTTCCTATTCAGGTAAAACGCAAGGAAAAATAAGCCCTCACTTTGATTTTTTTTTTTTTTTTTTTTTTTTTTAAGTCAGCATTTCAGACTGTAGATCCTTCAGGCAAATTGAGACCCACTTTGAAAAGAAGTATGAATGTTTTAGTACATTGGACCTTCAGATACAATGACTCACTTTGGTGGAGGTGTGAGCATTTCAGACCATAGGTTCTTCTTTGATCATGCTCCCACGTTTCAGTAAGAACACTGATTCATAATGAATATATGTTTTACACATGATGTACATGCTACATCCAGTGTTGTAAATTCGATAAACATCAGTTTAAAGTGAATAGATAAATAAGACTAAAATAAAATTACAGGGAGTAAACAGATGAACTATAAAATAGCAAAACACAATTTGTTGCATTACCATAAAAAAAATAAAAAATTTTTAACTCCGTCCACTTAACTGCTCCAGGAACTGCGACACCCCGCGGATGATCGAGGTGCTCAAGTCAAAGCGTGTGCGTGACATCGCGTGCGGCAGTTCCCACAGCGCGGCCATCACCTCCAACGGGGAGCTGTACACCTGGGGCCTGGGGGACTACGGCCGTCTGGGACACGGCGACAACACCACACAGCTCAAACCCAAACAGGTCGGTGCTGGTCATAGCATGATGTGTTCACCCCAGCCGACCGTTGATGGCTGGCGTGGGGGTGGTGGTCGTCGTTGATGTATCTTCTTGCGTCGGTGGGGAGGATTTCTGTGTTTTGTAGGTTTCTGTAATAGTATTTTTGTGATTTTTTTTTTTTAAGTTTTTTTTTTCTCTCCCTTTATTTTACATTGTTTCAGTATTTAGACTTGCACTTCACTAGTGCTCATCCCTTTTTAGTTTGTAGTTTTTTCACTTGTACAATCCATGCAAATTGTGTTGTCTAATTCCATCAGGCATGGTCCTCATCTGTATGTGAAACTGATGTAAGTGCATAGGCAAAATGAATGTGAGTGTGTAGGTGAAAAGGTGTTAGTGTGTAAGCAAAACCAATATGAGTGTAAAGGCTAGGAGTGTGTAGGTGAATTCAGTATAAGTGTGAAGCAAATATATGTGAGTGTGTAGGCAAATACTTTTGAGTGTAGGCAAAATGAACATGAGTGTGTAGACAAAACCAACATGACTGTGTAGGCAAAACCAACATAAGTGTGTAGGCAAAACCAACATAAGTGTGTAGGCAAAACCAACATGAGTGTGAAGGCAAAACCAGCCTGCTGACACAACAGTGCAGAGGGATTGGGGCAGAGTTTGGAGAACAGAATGTAGGTGAAACACATGCAGGTGAAAGGTGTGGCTCCGTGCAACAGATTATCAGTTTTCCCCTTGACTACGGCTTGCAATGAAAATGCCAGGTGTCTCTCTTTGCCTCCTCTCTCTGTGCCCCTGACGCAGACTGTGTGTATTGTATTTCTCTTTTTGTCACAACAGATTTCTGTGTGTGAAATTCGGGCTGCTCTCCCCAGGGAGAGCAAGTTGCCACATTACAGCGCCACCCATATTTTTGTATTTTTTCCTGCTTGCAGTTTTATTTGTTTTTCCTATCGAAATGGATTTTTCTACAGAATTTTGCCAGGAACAACCCTTTTGTTGCTGTGGGTTCTTTTTGAGTGCATGCTGCACATGGGACCTTGGTTTATTGTCTCATCCGAATGACTAGCGTCCAGACCACCACTCAAGGTCTAGTGGAGGGGGAGGAAATATTGGCGGCTGAGCTGTGATTTGAACCAGCGTGCTCAGGTTCTCTCACTTCCTAGGCGGACGCGTTACCTCTAAGCCATCACTTCATGTGTGTGTCGTGTGTGCTCCAGGTGAAGGCGTTGGCAGGTCAGCGGGTCATCCAGGTGGCGTGCGGGAGCCGTGACGCCCAGACCCTGGCACTGACGGACTTTGGCATCGTGTACAGCTGGGGGGACGGGGACTTTGGGAAGCTGGGCCGGGGGGGCAGTGAGGGGTGCAGCGTGCCTCACCCCGTGGAGAGGCTGACCGGCCAGGGGGTGATCCAGATAGAGTGCGGGGCCCAGTTCTCTCTGGCTCTCACCAAGTCCGGCCAGGTCTGGACCTGGTAAGATCAGCGGATAGTTTAGTGTGCTTGTGTGTGTGTTGGGGAGGAGTAGGGGGGTGTTGAGTGTGTTGTTTGTGTGTGTGTTGTGTGTGCCTTTGAATGTGTGTGAGTGTGTCTGCATGTGTGAATGTGTGTGTGAGTCTGCATTGGGTTGTTTCACTCTTTGTGAGCTGCACTTCAGACCTCAGTTTATCCTCAGTCATTTAGGTATCAGTATCACTGTTCACGGTCCACTGGATGGTTGGGGTGTGGGGGAGGAGGGGGTTAGACTTTGCACGACTTTTCTGTTTCACTTAACACATTATGTCAGAAAATGCCTCACTAGCATAGACAGTTGTCTGTCAGCTTTAAGTTACCCATTACTCTTTCTCACTTCTTGCTGTATCAGATTTTATTCTATACTCTTTCTGCCTTCTTGGTTTATTTATTAAATTTAATCCATACACTTCACTTACCTTGATTAATCCAAACTATTTGGTGTCATGTACTGTACCACATCATACTGGTAAAAACCAGGCCAGTCAGTTTTGCTCTGTTGCCAAATTTTGCAGCTGGCAGTCTTATGAGACTCCTTTGCCAGGCCCGTCATCTGCTTAGCCAGTTAGTGCCTTAGCATTGAATTATTTGATTTATTCTCACCATTCTCTTCTCTCGGCAAATCCAGACTTATTACAGTACTGGTTTCAAAGGAACAACAACCACAGTCTGCTTCTTCTGGTCTTCAGCAAGCTAACCTGATTCAGGTTTTGTTCTTGTATTTTATCCCCATAAACAGAATTGGTAGCCTCTGTGTGCGTGTGTGTTTGTTTGTGTGTGTGTGTGTGTGACTGAACCCCGACTGAACGACACAGGAAACAAACACTGAACACCCAAAGGCAGCTCTCTCTTGGTTCTACCCAGGAAAGCAGCCTGTTGTGCAAATGACTCCGTGTTTGTAAAGCGGTCTCTGACAGAACAATAGGAACTGTATAAGTATCCATTCAGTTATTCAGACTTGAATTGGGTTTGCCGTTTTCAGGGGCAAGGGAGACTACTTCCGCCTGGGCCATGGCACGGATGCCCACGTGCGGAAACCTCAGCTGGTGGAACAACTGAAGGGGAAGAAGATCGTGCACGTGGCTGTGGGGCGCACTGCACTGTCTGTGTGTCACCGACACCGGCCAGGTAAAGGGGCGGTGCTCTTCAGCCACTGGTCCTGTGGTGTGGTGTGCTGTTTGCCGTCTGTTGTGTTGTGATGGGCTGTACTATGTCTGTAGTGTGTTGGGCTGTACTATATCTGTAGTGTGTTGTGTTGCTCTCTGATGGGCTGTACTATGTCTGTATTGTGTTGTGTTGGGCTGTACTATATCTGTAGTGTGTTGATCTGTGTTGGGCTGTACTATATCTGTAGTGTGTTGTGTTGTGTTGGGCTGTACTATATCTGTAGTGTGTTGTGTTGTGTTGGGCTGTACTATATCTGTAGTGTGTTGTGTTGTTCTGTGTTGGGCTGTACTATATCTGTAGTGTGTTGTTCTGTGTTGGGCTGTACTATATCTGTAGTGTGTTGTGTTGTTCTGTGTTGGGCTGTACTATATCTGTAGTGTGTTGTGTTGTTCTGTGTTGGGCTGTACTATATCTGTAGTGTGTTGTGTTGGGCTGTACTATATCTGTAGTGTGTTGTGATGGGCTGTACTATATCTGTAGTGTGTTGTGATGGGCTGTACTATATCTGTAGTGTGTTGTGTTGTGATGGGCTGTACTATATCTGTAGTGTGTTGTGATGGGCTGTACTATATCTGTAGTGTGTTGTGATGGGCTGTACTATATCTGTAGTGTGTTGTGATGGGCTGTACTATATCTGTAGTATGTTGTGTTGTGATGGGCTGTACTATATCTGTGGTGTGTTGTGTTCTCTTGTGATGGGCTGTACTATATCTGTAGTGTGTTGTGTTGGGCTGTACTATATCTGTAGTATGTTGTGTTCTCTTGTGATGGGCTGTACTATATCTGTAGTGTGTTGTGTTCTCTTGTGATGGGCTGTACTATATCTGTAGTGTGTTGTGTTCTCTTGTGATGGGCTGTACTATATCTGTAGTGTGTTGTGTTGGGCTGTACTATATCTGTAGTATGTTGTGTTGTGATGGGCTGTACTATATCTGTAGTGTGTTGTGTTGTGATGGGCTGTACTATATCTGTAGTGTTGTGTTGTGTTGTGATGGGCTGTACTATATCTGTAGTTTGTTGTGTTGTGATGGGCTGTACTATATCTGTAGTGTGTTGTGTCGTGTTGTGTTGGGCTGTACTCTATCTGTAGTTTGTTGTGTTGTGATGGGCAGTACTATGTCTGTAGTGTGTTGTGTTCTGTGTTGGGCTGTACTCTATCTGTAGTTTGTTGTGTTGTGATGGGCTGTACTATGTCTGTAGTGTGTTGTGTTGTTCTGTGTTGGGCTGTACTATATCTGTAGTGTGTCGTGTTGTGATGGGCTGTACTATATCTGTAGTGTGTTGTGATGGGCTGTACTATATCTGTAGTGTGTTGTGTTGTGATGGGCTGTACTATATCTGTAGTGTGTTATTCTGTGTTGGGCTGTACTATATCTGTAGTGTGTTGTTCTGTGTTGGGCTGTACTATATCTGTAATGTTTTGTGTTGTTCTGTGTTAGGATGTACTATATCCGTAGTATGTTGATTTGTGATGGGTTATGGCTTGTCTGTAGAGTGTTATTTTGTGTATTGTTGTTTTTATCTAATTTTATTGTGATATATATCATGACTTATCTTTTTTGTGTGTAAAACTGATTCATTTTAGGGGCATTTAAATGAAGACAAAGTCGATCAAGAATCTCACTTTCCTCTCAGAGTACTGTCCATCTATTTCAACATGTAAAACCAATCAACATGTAAAACTATGCACCCCCATCAACAAGTAAACCTATGCACCTCATTAACCCTTTCACCGCCAGTCAATTTAGAGTGCAAAATTCCCTTGTGGTGGTGTGTGTCCATCGAGATCGATGATGACCATCGTTGTCATCCAGCTGGGGGATGGGGGGAGGGTGGTGGGGGGGGGGGGGATGCTCATGAATTTATCTGTGAGTGCGCAGATGGCTGAATAGTCCAATCTGCGCACGAAATGTTCGCTGACAGTTGGGGCAGACAAAGACAGGCATATCATTGTCAGGGAGCTTGTTTGCCCGTGACTTTCTGGCCTGCCTCTTCTGAACAGCTGCAGCAGTCCTGTTGGCCTCGCACAACTTGGCGCCTTTGTGCACAGCAGCGCGCCATTTGTCACGGTCCGCTGCAGATTCCTCCCAGGAGTCAGGGTTGATATCAAACGCTTTCAGAGAGACTTTCAGAGTATCTCTGAAGCGCTTCTTCTGACCTACGTGTGATCTCTTCCCTTGTTGCAGCTCGCCATAGAAGAGCCTTTTGGGCAGCCGATGGTCTGGCATGCGCGCCACGTGTCCAGCCCAGCGAAGCTGGGACTGCATCAGGATGGTGAAGATGCTGGGAAGGGTGGCTTTTGCAAGCACCTCCGTGTCTGGGGTCCTGTCTTGCCACTTGATGTTCAGTAGCTTCCTTAGGCATGTTGTGTGGAAGTGGTTCAGCTTCTTGGCATGTCGTTGGTACACTGTCCAAGTTTCGCAGGCGTACAGTAGTGTGGGGAGAACTACTGCTCTGTACACCTTTAGTTTGGTCTCAAGACCAATGCCTCTTCTGTTCCAGACATTTGCATAGAGTCTACCAAAAGTTGCGCTTGCTCTTGCAATCCTGCCATTCACTTCATCGTCAATGGTCGCATTTTGTGACAGTGTGCTGCCAAGGTATGTGAACCGCTCCACCGCACTGAGTCTCTGACCGTTGACTGTGATGTTGGGCTCAACGTGGGGTTTCCCTGGGGCTGGCTGATGGAGAACTTCAGTCAATTTAGAGTGCAAAATTCCCTTGTGGTATAAACACAGAAAAGACAGTGGCTAAGAATAGCTGGGGATTTCCCCTGAGATGTATAGAAAATATGGCCTATCCTACCACCGAACATTAAGAGCAGTAGGTTCATGGATAACAGACTAATGAATGGTCACCTTTCAGTGACATGGGTCCTCTACCACGCATGTGCATAGATGCGAGCTTGGCGGTGAAAGGGTTAACAAGTAAACATAGGCCTCATAACAAGTAAACCTAGTTCTCATCAACAGGTAAGCCTAGGCCCCTGATCAACAAGTAAACCTAGGCCCATCATCAACAAGTAAACCTAGGCCCCTGATCAACAAGTAAACCTATGCACCTCATCAATAAGTAACCTGTGCACCTCATCAACAAGTAAACCTAGGCCCCTCATCAATAAACCTAGGCCCCTCATCAACAAGTAACCTAGGCCCCTCATCAACAAGTAAACCTAGATCTCATCAAGTAAACCTATGCACCTCATCAACAAGTAAACCTGTGCACCTCATCAACAAGTAAACCTAGTTCCTCATCAATAAGTTAACCTAGGTCTCATCAACAAGTAAACCTAGTTCCTCATCAATAAGTTAACCTAGGTCTCATCAACAAGTAAACCTAGGTCTCATCAACAAGTAAACCTATGCCCCTCATCAACAAGTAAACCTAGGCTCCTCATCAACAAGTAAACCTATGCCCCTCATCAACAAGTAAACCTAGTTATCATCAATAAGTAAACCTATGCCCCTCATCAACAAGTAAACCAATGCCCCTCATCAACAAGTAAACCTATGCTCCTCATCAACAAGTAAACCTAGGTCTCATCAATAAGTAAACCTATGCCCCTCATCAACAAGTAAACCTAGGCTCCTCATCAACAAGTAAATCTATGCTCCTCATCAGCAAGTAAACCTAGGCCCCTCCTTGACAAGTAAAACTATGCACCTCATCAGCAAGTAAACCTAGGCCCCTCCTTGACAAGTAAAACTATGCACCTCATCAGCAAGTAAACCTAGGCCCCTCATTGACAAGTAAAAAAAAAAAAACTATGCCTCTTATCAACAAGGAAACGTATGCCTCTCATCGACAAGTGAACCCCTGCCTCCCATGGACGTGTACAATTACGCCCCTCATGGACATGTGAAACTCATGCCCTCCCTCCCTGTGCGTGCGCCAGGTGTACGCGTGGGGCGACAACGACCATGGCCAGCAGGGGAACGGCACCACCACGGTGAACCGCAAACCCGCCCTGGTGCAGGGCCTGGAGGGATACAAGATCACACGCGTCGCCTGTGGCTCCTCCCACTCCATCGCCTGGGCAACCACCGACCTCTCCACCCCCATCTCCCACGAGCCTGTGCTGTTCTCGGCCGCCAAGGACCCACTGGGGGCCACGCTGTTGGGTGAGTGTGTGTGTGTGTGTTTGTTGTGTGTTTTGTGTGTGTGTTGTGTGTTTGTGTGTGTGTTTGTGTGTGTGTATGAATGTGTGTGTGTGTCTTTGTATGTGTGTGTGTCTTTGTATGTGTGTGTTTGTGTATTTATGTGTGTGTGTGTTTGTGTGTGTGTGTATGAATGTGTGTGTGTGTGTTTGTGTGCATATGTGTGTGTGTTTGTATGTTTGTGTGTGTATGTGTGTGTGTGTGTGTTTAGGTTGTCTTGTGTAAGGCTTTGGCTTAAATTCAGTCAAGTTGACCTTCAAAGTCTTTGACAGTATGTAAACTTTGGAGCAAAAAAAAAAAAAAATTGGGATTTCAGTAAATCCTGAAAAAGAAAACAAAATTTGCATGTCACTGACTGAATCAGTAACCAAACGAAATCCCTAAAATGGTCTTGGATTTCATGGTTACACACTTTCACTGTAACATATACATTCAAAATGTTTCATGATAATATCCATATACATACAGTATATTTCAGAATATCTGTACATATATATGTGTTTTAGGTTTTTTCCCCAAGACTGTAGAGGTATAGTGACTGTACAGCTCTTGTCATGCATAACAGTAGTAAGCCTCCGTTCATGAAGATGTTGAGTATCAAACTGGCAAGGTAAATACATGCTGCGTTTCGTGCCTCTGACATCTGGATGACCAAGAAAGATCAAGTCCAAAAGCTTTGTCCACTCCAGCATTGTCTGTCAGGGTGAATTTGGCCTCTAACCCTATTGACAGCTGAACGTTGGTCAGATGAGATCTGTGTGGCTTGGGTTTGAGGTGCAGTTTTGTGTACTTTATAAAAGAGGTGTCATTGATTTTGCTAATCGTTTTAGAGCAGTCCCCAAAGCCCAGTTTTTGATAAAGACCGGTGACTGACATCCTGACCTGTAAGTTGTGTCTTATCTCAGCGAGGTGACAGCCCTTCACTGACATCCTGACCTGTAAGCTGTGTCTTATCTCAGCGAGGGGACAGCCCTTCACTGACATCCTGACCTGTAAGCTGTGTCTTATCTCAGCGAGGTGACAGCCCTTCACTGACATCCTGACCTGTAAGCTATGTCTTATCTCAGCGAGGTGACAGCTCTTCACTGACATTCTGACCTGTAAGCTGTGTCTTATCTCAGTGAGGTGACAGCCCTTCACTGACATCCTGACCTGTAAGCTGTGTCTTATCTCAGTGAGGTGACAGCCCTTCACTGACATCCTGACCTGTAAGCTGTGTCTTATCTCAGTGAGGTGACAGCTTTTCACGAATGAGCACACTCATCAACAGTCGTCAGGGGTTAAGTAACCTTTGCAAGCCATCTTTCTTTGAAGACGAATTTAAAACTCTGTTAAAGATGTTATTAGATTCCTTACATGCTGGTTGGTTATCATCTACACAGTCGTTGATGTTACATTGGTGTTATGTCCTTTGTATTGATACTTTTGCCCCCCTTTTTTTATATTCTCTGTCTGTCATGAATCATGATATAAATCTGTAAAGCAATTTGAGATGTTTGAAAGTGTTATATGATTGTATTAGTAGTAGTATTTGTATTTCTTTTTATCACAACAGATTTCTCTGTATGAAATTTGGGCTGCTCTCCCCAGGGAGAGCTTGTCGCTACACTACAGCGCCACCCATTTTAAAAAAATTTTTCCTGCATGCAGTTTTATTTGTTTTTCCTATCAAAGTGGATTTTTCTACAGAATTTTGCCAGGAACAATCCTTTTGTGGCCGTGGGTTCTTTTACATGCTGCACAAAGGACCTCGGTGTATCGTCTCATCCAAATGACTAGCGTCAAGACCACCATTCAAGGTCTAGTGTGGGAGAGAAAATATCGGCGGCTGAGCCGTGATTCAAACCAGCATGCTCAGATTCTCTTGCTTCCTAGGCGGACGCATTACCTCTAGGCCATCACTCTACTTAGTAGCAGTATTTAGTAGTAGTAATAGTATGAATATTATTATTATTATCATCATTGTTATTATTAAATTAAAAAAAAATTGTAAGCATTGCTTAAACGCTATACGAATCATGTGCTTGCTTATTGTGCGGCATTGTATTGTCTTGTCAACGCCTGTTGCCTGGCCTGTGGCAGGCATTAACGATGGATCATCAGAGGACTCTCCCTACTCGTCCGGTGCTGGGGAGGGGGCGGGGTCAAACAAGCAGTGCCGGCCCTCGCTGTCCAAGATCATCCTGTCGCTGGACTCCTCACAGGAGAAGAAGCGGGCACTGGGCCATGTGCTGACGGCTCTGCAGATCTCCTATGCCAGGTGATTGTTGCTGGAGGAGATTTTTTTTTTCCCCCCCATTATCTGCACCATTTCAGTGGCATTACTTCCACGCTGCTCATTTAGATTCCCCCATACACAACCATACCCGGGTTCATCTGTCAAAATTCCATCGTCGGCAGTCCGCAGGGAACCATCAATGTTAGGTCACACACCAGAGGAGACCCTACACTGCTGCTGAGTCACTTCGGTGGTGTTCCGTGGTGCCTGTTCTGATTCAACATACTTAGGACACCACCTATTAAGCCCCCTGTTGATGACAATAATGGCTTAGTCACAAAGCCAGACTGAGTGAGCGTCCTGGAGGAGAATTTTCTTGTCTCTCTTTTTTTCTTTTTTTTCTTTTTTTTCTCTACATAATCGGTTGGTTTTATTTCCGTGAAAGGAAAGGTACACACATCCACACAACAACTGAAAAAGTAAACAAGACATACATGACAGCAGCCACTAATAGCAATAGCAATGATTTGTATTTGTACTTCTTTTTATCACAAGAGATTTCTCTGTGTGAAATTCGGGCTGCTCTCCCCTGGGAGAGCGCATCGCTACACTACATCGCCACCCAGTGTGCAGCTCTATTTGTTTTTCCAGTCGAAGTGGATTTTTCCACAGAATTTTGCCAGGAACAACCTTTTTGTTGCCATGGGTTCTTTTATGTGCGCTAATTGCATGCTGCACACAGGACCTTGGTTTATCGTTTTATCTGAATGACTACCATCCAGACCCCCACACAAGGTCTAGTAGAGGGGGAGAAAATATTGGCCGCTGAGCGCACTCAGAATTTCTCGCTTCCTAACGGACGCGTTACCTCTAGGCCATCGCTCCACATAGTAGTTGTAGTAATAGATATTGGCAATAGTGATGATGACAATAATGTTGGTAACAGTAAGAAGAAGGAGAATGAGGAAGCTTGTTCATTGCTGCCATTCAAGCAATCGCACGATGCACACTCTTATTTTCCACTCAAGCGCGCATGAATCCACCACAGACATATGACACTTTCACAGTCTTTGTGTGCACACACACACACATATACACACAATCAGACACATGCACACACACTTACTCACACACATAAACACACAAACACACATAGACAGTACTCTCACTAACAGACTTACATGCACACACTTGTGCATGTGCTCGCTCACAAACACACACACACACACACACACACACACACACATGTGCACACGCACACATTAACTCATTTGCACACACACACACATACACACACACACACACTACACACACACTACACACACACACACACACACACACACACACACACACACACACACACACTACACACACACACACACACACACCACACACACACACACACGCACTTTCACTCCAATCCCCACTGCTAACTCCCCCCTCCACACACACACACATAAGCACACATGCACACACACAGTTTACTGGTACAAACCGTTCTGTTACCTTACATCATGACTCAGGGCGGCCGTGGTCAAAGCACTGATGCCGGAACCAATGGCCATGCCGGCCATGACGGAATCCACCATGTCCGTTCTGCCCGCGGTGGCGCCCCCTGGTGCAGCACCAGCACCCTCTATGGAGTCAAGCATGGCGGGCAGCACACACAGCTCTGCAGTGGTGGACCACAGGGATATCACTGTTTCCCTGTCAGACTCCTTGGAGCATGTGAGTTGGAAGTTAACCCTCTGACTCCTGGAACTAATTGTAATTTCAACCTGATAGAAAAAAAAAACAGAAATTAAAATGATGCATAAAACTGTGTAAGAGTATATGTTTCATTGAAGGAAAACGAACGGAGGGTATAATTATTATGTGTTCAGTGTTGACAGAATGAGATAAGTCACACTCATTACAAAATAACCCAGATTTGTAGAAGAAGAAAAAAGAAAAGAAAAAAATATTGAAAAATCAAGTCTTTTTTTTTCAAAGAGAAATTGAAAAACATTCCTTTCAAAAGCAGTCTGTGTGTAATTAAGGCGTTCCATTCCGGAAATATCTGTATTGTATGGATCCACATCTGTTTCTTCCACTTGTGTTTGTGTGTGCATGGGAGGAAGGGGAGGGTTGTGTGCTTTGTGTCTGACTGACGTGTTATTGTGAAGCACTCTGCGCAGTATGAATGTACTACTATCTTACCATTATCAATGTTGTATTCATTGGTCTTCTTTTTATTATCATTATGATTATTATTATCATTCCAAGTGTTGTCACATATTCTATTCTGCGCCCCCTCCCCCACCCTTCCCCTTGCTACAGGTGCCCTCCATGGAGCACGGCTTTCCCAGCATGCACACCCTGGCGGCCAAGGTTTCCCCAGCAACCAGCTTCATGGCGGAGACCTTCATCTCCCCGGACGAGGTGACGCAGACCACAGAGGCGGAGTCTGACTTCGCGCCAGGGCTTGACGAGTTCACGAGTCACCTGACGGCGGACGACGCCCGGGTGTTGGTGGATCTGTTGAAGCTGGGCGTGGCTGACCGCGTGGGCAGCGACAGCAGAGACACACTGTCCAACATCCTCACCTCTCTCGGCAAAGCCAACAGCCATGTGAGTTCAGGGGGGGCTGTGAGTGGAAGTCTTTGGGTTTTCTTTTTCTTTCCGTCTGTTGATAATTTCGTTGGGTTTTTTTTTTTCCCTTGGTTGACAGCTTAGTTGATCCTTTCACTGCTGCCATGTTTGGCTGTGCTGTATGATGAGAAACTTTGCTGAAAAAAGAAACAGACATATCGCTTGTAATCTTAGTAGTCAAGTCATATATTCCAAATTATTGAAGGCAATAGTGTAAAAAGTGTATATCACTGTGCTGCATTGCTACTGTCATCATTCTTAGAAATGATAACCCCCTCAGAAACGGAGTGCAGCTGCCTACAAGACAGGGGTAAAAACTGTCGTAAAAGCCCACTCATGTATATGAGTGAACATAGGAGTTGCAGCCCATGAACGAAGAAGAAGAAGAAATGATCATCTTTGTATAATGCAACTTATGCATACCACACACACATACATGCACACCACACACACACACTTAATCATGACATGCTCCTATCAGTTTGTTCACAACACACACATACAGAGACAGACAGAAAGAGAGACTGGGAAAGAGACTGAGACAAAACAAGGGACAAAGAGATTTCATTGCATCAATGTAAAAGAAAAAAACACAACAGGAGATTCTTATGGCATCGTTCATTCTCCCATCCTTGTGCACCACTGCATCCAGCTTTTGGGATTTTCAAGATGCTCCCCTCTGGTCGTCGGTACAGAAGTATAAGAACAAAAACCAATCGCTTCGCCAATACCTTTTTCCACAAAGCAGTCAATGCCCTGTCTCCCAAACAAATCCAGTATGATTAATTAAAGAGAGTTGTGCAATCAACAACCACTTACCTGAAGGTCTAGTCATCAGCCCCATCCACATGTGAGGTGCAGCTTATGTTTAAATTGTGTGTGTGAGTGTGTGTGTGTGCAAGTTCTCATATTGATACGCACATGTATGTGTCCTGTATTCTACTGTATATGTGTTTGTGTATGATTTTCGATTTACGTTTGTGCCTTTTATGTACTATCCCTCCCAGTATTCCTTGTGACCCCTGTACACTTGGTAATAAAGACATATTCTGTTTTATTCTATATTACACAAGGCTGCTACACATTGACAGACATGGGGGAGAGAACACTGGTCACTGTGCTCCTCACCCTTTCACTCCCTGTCACACACACACTTCACAACTATCCCATGCCTTGGAAGATCACAGGAGTTCATTCTTTGTACGTTTCTGCTGTTTGTATGTCAACACAGTGTCAGCACCTGTGTGTTCCATAAAGTGTGCATACACACAACAGTGGGTAGACTGACTAATGATACACGCAAACACACTCAAACACACACACACACGTACACGCACACACACATTCACACACACACACACACACACACATTCACACACACACGCACATACACACGCACGCGCGCACAGACACACACACAGACACACATTCTCACACACACACACACATTCACACACACACACACACACACACACACACACACACACACACACCTGATATCACTTAAAGTGGAAGACGTTAAACTGAAGACTACTACTACACACACACACACACACACACACACACACACACTCACACACACACACACATTCTCACACACACACACACACACAATCACACACACACACACACACACACACCACACACACACACACACACACACACACACACACACAGTACAGTCAAGGGGTGGTGAAGGATTCCAGGTGACACCAAATGACAGAAAATCAGTGTTCCCATAACCCTGTTCTCCCCCCCACACACACACCCCCACAGGTGTCAGAGATGCTCCTGGAGCTGTGTGTGACGGAACTGGAGGACGTGGCCAGTGACAGCGAGTACGCCCGCTCCACCTCCTACCCCGTCACCCAGGAGTCCCCCCACCCCTACACCGACGACACCTCCATCTCCGGCACTGTCAGGGTGGCAGGTGAGAACTGTCAGCCTTTCGTCGTCGTCTCTTCGCTCCTCTCTTTGATGCCTGTGCTGCTTTCACAACTTGCCCTTTCATTGTTAATAGTGATTGTGGCACTTGCCCTTTCATTGTTAATAGTGAGATTGTGGTCATTGTTATTAGTGAGATTGTGGTCATTGTTATTAGTGAGATTGTGGCACTTGCCCTTTCATTGTTATTAGTGAGATTGTGGCACTTGCCCTTTCATTATTATTAGTGAGATTGTGGTCATTGTTACTAATGAGATTGTGGCACTTGCCCTTTCATTGTTATAAGTGAGATTGTGGTCATTGTTACTAATGAGATTGTGGCACTTGCCCTTTCATTATTATTAGTGAGATTGTGGCACTTGCCCTTTCATTATTATCAGTGAGATTGTGGCACTTGCCCTTTCATTATTATCAGTGAGATTGTGGCACTTGCCCTTTCATTATTATTAGTGAGATTGTGGCACTTGCCCTTTCATTATTATTAGTGAGATTGTAGCACTTGCCCTTTCATTATTATCAGTGAGATTGTGGCACTTGCCCTTTCATTATTATCAGTGAGATTGTGGCACTTGCCCTTTCATTATTATCAGTGAGATTGTGGCACTTGCCCTTTCATTGTTATTAGTGAGATTGTGGTCATTGTTATTAGTGAGATTGTGGTCATTGTTATTAGTGGTTATCATTATTATTAGTGAGATTGTGGTCATTATTATTAGTGAGATTGTGGTCATTATTATTAGTGAGATTGTGGTCATTGTTATTAGTGAGATTGTGGTCATTATTATTAGTGAGATTGTGGTCATTGTTATCAGTGAGATAGTGGTCATTGTTAATAGTGAGATTGAGATAGTGGTCATTGTTAATAGAGAGATTGAGATAGTGGTCATTGTTAATAGTGAGATTGAGATAGTGGTCATTGTTATTAGTGAGATTGAGATTGTGGTCATTGTTAATAGTGAGATTGTGGTCATTGTTAATAGTGAGATTGTGGTCATTATTACTAGTGAGATTGTGGGGTAGGCCTGTGTGTGTGTGGGGGGGGGAGTTGAGCTGTGTGAGGTCAGTGTGGACGGGTGTTACAGGGGCAGAGGCACTGAGGGTGGAGTTTGATCGGCGCTGCTCCACAGAGCGACGCCACGACCCCCTCACCATCATGGACAGCACTGGACGGGTGGTGGCCATGAAGTCTGGTGGGTGCTGCTTTTCTTTCTGTGTGTCGCGGGGGGAGGGGGGGAGGAGGTTGGGGGTGTTGGGGGGGGGGGTATGAGTTGCATGTGTGTAGTGGGGGGGGGGGGGTTGTTTGTGCTTCGACAGTATTCCCAAGTGTGTGTGTGTGTGAGTGTGTGTATTGATTGGGTTGTGTATGTGTGTATGAGTGCTTCACTTGTCAGCATTCCCATTTGATTGTGTGTTTGTGTGTATGGTATGCTTTATATGTTGGCCTACCCATTCATTAAGTGTTTATGGTGTGTATGGGTGTGTGTACTTTATTTTTCAATTGAACCATAATCATAGAACTATTCATGAAATAAACAGGTCTGTGTAATAGATCTTTTTGTACAATGTATGTGTATGCATTAATTGTTTGCCGTCTTGTACTAGATGTTGTGTATGTATTATACATGCTTGTACATCTACATAATGTGTGTGTGTGTGTTTGTGGACTGCTCATTTTTATTGATAAAGGGAAAAAAAGTATGAGAAATGTTAAGAGAGAGAGAGAAATTGCGTGAATCTATTGGGTGTGTCTGATTTAGAATGACTATTGTTAGATGCAGTGCATGTCAGTTTAAACATGTCACTTTCACACTTTGTTCTTATGCCGTTGATCTTAAGCTTCTGTGTTTATGTGTGTGTGTGTCTGTGATGAGAGACAAGAATAGTATAAATCTTACCAAATGTACAAAAAGAATGCAAGAAATTCTTTAATACTGTGTATAGTTATCTCTTGTTTTTTAATGTGTATGCTCATGCCCATATGTTTTTATGCGTGTGTTCATGCTGAACATCTTTTGGACTGTATTGCACCGTTTTATGTTTTATCACAATCGTGTGCACTGTATTATACTTTGCTGCATTGCATTGCATTACTTTGTCCTGTAAACCACACACACACACATGGTGCACACCAGGCCGGGAGTGGTCCGACTGGTCCCAGGAGCTGCGCATCACGGGTGAGGAGTTACGCTGGAAGTTCACCAGCGACGGCTCCGTCAACGGCTGGGGCTGGCTCTTCACCATCTATCCCATCATGCCCTCAGCGGCGCCCCTGGACGTGCTGTCGGACCGCACCATCCTGTCGCGGCCGTCCATCGACCTGGTGACCTGCCTGCTGGACTTCCGGCTGGAGAACATGATGAACACGGGCATCGTGCCCCGCATGGCCGCCTCTCTGGCTGCCTGCGCCCAGCTCAGCTGTCTGAGTGAGTCTGGCTCTCTGTGTTTGTGCGTCATCTGTAGCGTGTTGGTCCACAGAGTGCCTGCTTGCCTGGCTCTCTCTGTGTTTGTGTGTCATCTGTAGCGTGTTGGTCCACAGAGTGCCTGCTTGCCTGGCTCTCTCTGTGTTTGTGCGTCATCTGTAGCGTGTTGGTCCACAGAGTGCCTGCTTGCCTGGCTCTCTCTGTGTTTGTGTGTCATCTGTAGCGTGTTGGTCCACAGAGTGCCTGCTTGCCTGACTCTCTGTGTTTGTGTGTCATCTGTAGCGTGTTGGTCCATAGAGTGCCTGCTTGCCTGGCTCTCTGTGTTTGTGTGTCATCTGTAGCGTGTTGGTCCACAGACTGCCTGCTTGCCTGACTCTCTGTGTTTGTGCGTCATCTGTAGCGTGTTGGTCCACAGAGTGCCTGCTTGCCTGACTCTCTGTGTTTGTGTGTCATCTGTAGCGTGTTGGTCCATAGAGTGCCTGCTTGCCTGACTCTCTGTGTTTGTGTGTCATCTGTAGCGTGTTGGTCCACAGACTGCCTGCTTGCCTGGCTCTCTCTGTCTTAATCTCTCTCTTTCTCTTGCTGTCTCTCTCTTTCTCTCTCTTGTTTTCTCTCCTTTTTCCTCTCTCTCTTTCTCTTTTATTCACTCTCTCTCACTCCCTCTTTCTCTCCTTCTCTTTCTTTCTCACTCTCTCTCTCTCTCTCTGTCTGTCTCTCCAGTTTCTCTCCTTTTTTAAATTAAACTTTACATTCTTGATTTTGTATCCCAATGCTGAGTGGAATAAAAACCCATTTCTCGTTATTGTGCTTATCTTGATACCTAGGTAAAACAAAATTTAGATTAGTGTCATAAACTGCGCCACATCAAACTGGTACAAACTAGACCTCTCAGTTTGCTCTATTTGCCAGTTCTTTCCAGCTGACATAGTACCAAGACATCTCTTCAAGGCCTGTCATTTGCACAGCCAATCATCCGCCCCGTGTTTTGTTTCGTTTAAACACACATAGCTACACAATCAGTTAGAATGGGTGAAGCTTTGGACTTCTGATCCAGTGTTCACCAGGGACCCGGGTTCGAGGCCTCGATCAGCATGGTGTTGTGTCCTTGGGAAAGGCACTTTATTGTGCTTCTCCATACTCCACTCAGGTGTAGTCAAATGAGTTTTCTTTTCAATCACCAAAGACATGGAACAAGCTCCCTGACAACCTCCGTCATTCTGATTCCCTCGCATCTTTTAAATCTCCTCTCAAAACTCACCTTTTCCCTCAGCAATAAGTTCAGTTGTGGCAGGTCCACTTCCTTTGCGTTAGCTGTACTTGACTATGTGTGTATACATATGTATATGTACATAAACTACATGCATGTATATGCATGTGTATTGTGTGTGTGTGTGTGTGTGCGCACACGCGCACATGTGTTTATGTACGTTTGTGCCTGCATATGTGTGCGTATGTTGGTAGCTGTTAGATACACATGTATGTTAAAATGTATGTATGCATTGTGTGTCTGTGTGTGTGTGGGAAGTCACATTTTGGTGTGTGCATGTAACATTGATGTAATGTGTTATGTTAACAAAAGTGTTTTTGTAAAGCACCTAGAGTAGATTTCTGGATAGTGTGTGATATAAGTATCCATTATTATTATTATTATGATTACCTGACTTGAACTGGGGAAGGTTAAACCATCGTAAGGAGAGGCTTGGTGCCCAGCTGCCTATGCCGAGCCGTAGACACGGGTCATAAAAGGCTATAGGACTTTTAACCTTAATAGCTACATTGGTCTTCAGCAGTACTGAGTGGCGGTGCCCCCTGTTGTGTCGTGCAGGTGCCAACCAGCGGATGTGGGCGCTGCACAAGCTGCGGAAGCTGATGTCCACGTGCTGTGGGCCCCTCATCAACGTCAACGCCCTGCTGTCCAGCCCCACCTCAGAGAGCCCTGAGCCTGAAATCTCCAGGCCCTTCCACATGGTGAGGGGGACGGAAGGGGATTGGGGGCCCATGTTTTTATTTCTAGTTAATTCCTGCAGGGATTTTTTGGGGGCCATGGAGGCCAGGGGGGAGGGTACTTTTTTTTCTTTTTTTTTTTTTTTACAGGGACTTTATAAAGGGGATATTCCAAATGTAAGGTCCAGAGACAGAGAAAGATTGATATCCAAATGTGGAGGGTTTTAATCAAGGAACAAAGAAACATAGTGGATCTGAAGTTGATCATAGAGAGGGAGATGGGGTGTATAGGTAATTGTAGTCGCTGTGTAGGACGGTGCAGGTGTTTTCATGCATTGATGACGTGTTGACAGGTAGTCTTACAGGTAGAATGGGGGCAGGTGTATTCATGCATGAGTGATGTGTCGACAGCTGAGTGGCTCGGCCCTTGCGGCTCTGGTGAAGGGACTGCCGGAGGCGCTGCAGCGACAGTACGAATACGAGGACCCTCTGGTGCGCAGCGGCAAGCACCTCATGCACAGCCCCTTCTTCAAGGTAACCCTCTGTCTGTGTCTGTCTGCCCACACTGCTGTCTCTCTCTCTTCTCACTGCTGTCTGTTGTCAGTCTCTCTGAGTGACACAGGACACAAATGATGAGCACCTAAGGCAGCTGTCAGTCAGTTCTACCCATGTATGGAAAGCACTTAGAGTTCGGTCTCCGACTGAAGATAGGTGCAATATAATCATCAATAAAAGAGAAAAAAAAAATATAGTGTTCAGATCAGAAGATAATCCTACCTTTTGTGAGATGAAAATTAATGTCTTAAGCAGGAGTTGTGATTTGAAGTCACTACAGTAGTCTCGAGGGGTGAAAAGTTTTCAGAATCTAAGCAGGATTCCCTGACCAATTTGTGGGTGGTAACTCCCATGTTCGTCAGTATGTGTGAGTGAACTTTTATATATGTGACTCTTTTCACCCTCCTGTGTAGTCAGCCAAACCCAAGTTTCAGGAGTCTGCATGCTAGGTGTATTGTGTTTCAACATCCCACTGAACGCTGACATGGATTACGAAATGTTTAGCATGCACATTTTATCATCTGCATGCGTATACATGTCCAGGCACTGAGCAGGTCTGCTCATCTATTGACCTTGGAAATCAGGGGAATATCGTTGCCCTTTATATGCCAGGTGCCATGACAGGACTGGAACCCAGGAGATTGAAAGTCATAGCTGTAACCACACAACCGTTGCACACTTTCACCCACTGTCCCTGTCTGTGCCCACAGGTGCTGGTGGCCTTGGCCTGTGACCTTGGCCTTGACACACTGGCATGCTGCGCAGAGGCCCACAAGTGGGCGTGGTTTCGGCGCTACTGCAGCGCGGCACGAGTGGCGGCGTCCATCGTGACGCGGTCACCGCTGCCCCCAGTGTTCACGGAGGAGGTGGGGAAGAAGATCCTGGACATCGCCAGCGACGGGGAGGCTGGGGACCAGGAACACCTGGACCATGGCGCCTTCCGTCTGGAGCATGACGAGCAGCTGCTGCAGTGGCTCAACAGGTAGGGTGACGGCGTCCACCTGTCTGTCTGCTGTGGTGCACTTTGTGTCGGATGAATGGGTTTTAGTGGTGGTGGTGGTGGTGGTGGTGGTGGTGGTTGTTGTTGTTGTTTCCCTTTCTTTTTTGTTTTTTGGGATGCTGGTATTTGATCTTGAGAAAAGTGTAGGGAATGAAGGGAAATTGTTTGTATTCGAGAGGGGGGTGGGGGGGTGGCTGTGTTCCACACTCACTTAAGAGCTTGCTAATACACAGACGCAGACACACTCACACATGCACACACACACACACACACACACACACACACATACACTAAGAAAAAAACCACAGTATCCATTCACTTGTCTACAGGAAGCCTGACGACTGGACCCTGTCGTGGGGCGGCAGCGGACAGATCTGGGTCTGGGGTCACAACCACCGGGGTCAGCTGGGCGGAGTTGAGGGGGCAAAGGTCAAGCTGCCCATCGGCTGTGAATCGCTGGCCAGTCTCCGCCCAGTTCAGCTGATTGGTGGGGAGCAGACGCTGTTTGCTGTCACTGCTGATGGCAAGGTCAGTCGTTGTTGTTTTGTGTGGATTTTTTGTTTGTTTATTTTGTATTACTTTTTGTCACGATGATTTCTCTGGCTGAAATTCAAGCTGCTCTACTTGATGGAAAGCATGTGACTACAAACGCAGTGCCATCAATACTTTTTTTTTTTCTTTTTTTTTTTGTTCTGGTTTTTTTCTGTCTAGAAGGGTATTTCTTTTACTATCAAAGTGGATTTATCTGCAGGGACAACCGTTTTCTTGCTGTGGGTTCTTTTATGGGACAGCATCCTCCAGAAAAAGCAAACCCCTGTGGCTATACACTTCAACACTGATCCCCACAGCATAACCCACTTCCCCATATCAGTGGTCTGGCGCAACAGCACTGGTCACTCCTTCAAGAGAAAGAACATGGAGAAACAGATTATCCAGCATCTCAGTACTACAGCACCATATGGCCTCAACATCAAGGACTAAACCAAATCACAGCTTCCCTCGTCCCCACCCTGCCCATTTCCCCCTTCCCTCCCCTCCCCCTCTTTTTCCTCTTCCTCCGCCCCCCTTTCCTCTCACTGTCTAGATTCTCTCTCACTTCCTTCACCCATCCACCTTTTCCAACCAGCAGCGAACTGTTCTCAAGAAAACTGCACTTGTGACTGCTGCTATCTTCAGTTGTTTTGAAGACTCCACAAGTTGAAGTACACTACTTCTCCTCTCCCAAGTGGGTTCAAAGTTTTTTCCTCTTGTGTTTTGTATCCTGTTTTGAAAGAACCCAGGCAGTCAGACTTTTTTTATACCCTGTGCTTTAAGTGTTTTCTGCATGCAAGACCTTGCTTTATCGTCTCATCCAAAAGGCTAGCACCCAGTCCACCATTCATTGTCTCGTGGTTGGGGAAGTAAAAATCCCTGCCTATGCAGGACTTGAACACATGGACATTCACTTCCTGGACAAGCACACTGCCACTTGGCCAGTGCTTCATCTCCAGCTGTGGTGTGGTCTGATGTGAAGGTGTCAAGTTCTTTGTTAGTGTGAATGATGCGTGTGGATGATATGGGAGTGAGTGTTACATGCATGTGTGTGATGTGTGTGTGTGTGATGTGTGTGTGTTTGTGTGATGTGTGTTTGTGTGTGTGTGTGTGTGTTTGAGGTAATGTGTCTGTGTATGTGGAGTGTGTGTTTGCTTGTGGATATGTATGTGTTGCTGTGTGTGTGTGTGTGTGTGTGTGTGAACTATGATATTTAGTTACGAAACAGCACCTTCGAGTTTTTGCAGCATGCACACATGACAACCATGCCAAAGAACTGGAGAAGATTCTGGATACATATAACAGAAAGTTTTCTTTACTCAGAATTGAAAGTTTCAACTTATTTGTGTATTTTGATGGTCTCCCCCAAGCTTTGATTGCAAAACTTACAAAGGAAAATCTGGGACAGGTGTTGACCTGGACAGGGCATTGGTGCTGTGCACTGAAACCCATTTCTGGAAGATGAAGAGCAAGAGCCAAATGGTTAAAGCGTTGGACTTTCAATCTGAGGGTCCCGGGTTCGAATCACGGTGATGGCGCCTGGTGGGTAAAGGGTGGAGATTTTTCCGATCTCCCAGGTCAACATTTGTGCAGACCTGCTAGTGCCTGAACCCCCTTCGTGTGTATACGCACGCAAAAGATCAAATACGCACGTTAAAGATCCTGTAATCCATGTCGGCGTTTGGTGGGTTATGGAAACAAGAACATACCCAGCATTCACACCCCCAAAAAGGGAGTATGGCTGCCTACATGGTGGGGTAAAAAAAACACACAAACAAAACAAAAAACAAAAATGGTCATACACGTTCAAAAATGTTATATGTCTGTCTGAGTGTGTATGTGTGCGTGCCTGAAATCTGATTGAATGACACAGGAAACGAATGATGAGCGCCCAGTGGCAGCCATCAGTCGGCTCTACCCAGGTAGGCAGCCTGTTGCGCAAATGACCCCGTGTTTGTAAAGCGCTTAGAGCTTGGTCTCCAACTGAGGATAGGCACTATATAAGTATCCATATCAATCAATCAACAACAACAAAAAAGCCATCCAAATCAAGATGAGAAAGCCTCACCTCATCCAGGACACTGACTTGGAGCCCTGTCCAATATATGACAGTATTTTGCAATGCCACAGTTGGGCATCTGTGGCCAGGCAACTTTAATGCAGCCGTGAACTTAGTTCACTCACAGCCTGTCCAGCCCAAGACTTTTCAAACTTCAGTTTTGCCGAGGAAGGTAATGAGAGACCACCAGAATTTTCAAGTAAGTTGAAACTTTCAATTCAGAATAAAGAAAACTTTCCACCAAACAATAATCCTGTTACCTGTTGCTGTCCCTCAGGTGTACGGCACAGGGTATGGGGCGGGGGGCCGCCTGGGGATCGGGGGGACGGAGTCGGTGTCCACCCCCACCCTCCTGGAGTCCATTCAGCACGTGTTCATCAAGAAGGTGGCCGTCAACTCCGGGGGCAAGCACTGTCTGGCCCTGTCCGCTGAGGGGGAGGTGTACTCCTGGGGAGAGGGGGAGGACGGAAAACTGGGCCACGGCAACAGGAGGTGAGATTTGGATGGAGGGGTGGGGGGGGAGGTTGAAGTGTATCTAGGCGAATGACGCAGGAAGCTTACTATGACGTATAAGATGAATGACGTACAAGTTGAATTGGGAGCTGGGTTTCAGCACTGGGGAACTGAAATGATCGCTTCAGTGCATGGTGTCAAGAAATGGGCAATGAATCCACATTGAAGGAGAATCAAGATATCCTGTGAAGATAGGGAAAAAGACTGAAAATCATCTAGATAGCTAGCAGGAGAAAGGGACATACAGTATACTGTCATAAGCCTAGATACAGGTGTGGGAGGGGGTGCGGGAGGGACCGGGGAGAGGGGGAGGACGGAAAACTGGGCCACGGCAACAGGAGGTGAGAGAGATTGTAGGAGGGTGGATGGTGAAGGTGATGATGGAAATCTGGGCCTGGACAACAGATGGTGAGGGAGATCATGAACAGGGGTGGGGATGGGGAGAGCCTGGGGGTGAAGTGGGGTGGGACATAGGTTGGGATGGGGAAAGGGGGAGGTGTAAATACTTCTGCAACAAGTAAGCTGTTTGGTTACTGTCTGTGTTTGGGGAGGATGCTGTGCCTGGCAACAGAAGATAGCAACTCCCATGTTCACTGGTATCTGTAAATGGGCTTTTAATTGCACATACTTAACCGTGACCCACTAGTTAAATGGGCTTTTATGTGGGTTTTTGTTTTTTGTTTTTGATCATGCCATGTGGACAAAGTCTGTTTTCAGGGGTTCCGATATTTATTATAGTGTGTGTTGTTTTATTATCATTTCAAACTCAGAATGTTATATTCCAAAAGCGTCTGTTTCCTGCCGTCCTTAATGCTGATTAATTGATCTTTTTTTTTCTTTTTTTTTAATTTGCTGTAACTGATTGTGGTTTTGTGTGTCGTAAAGTCCATGTGACCGTCCCCGGGTCATCGAGTCCCTGCGAGGGCGGGAGGTGGTGGACGTGGCAGCAGGGGGCGCTCACAGCGCCTGCATCACCGCCGCCGGGGAGCTGTACACGTGGGGCAAAGGTCGCTACGGTCGACTGGGTCACGGGGACAGCGAGGATCAGCCCCGACCCAAACTGGTCAGTGGTGTCTGTCAGGGGAGAGAGGGAACTGAAGTGGTGGATGGAGATCAGGGATCCTGCAGAGTCATTGATGTCGGGAAGTCTTAGGGCAAAGAATGATCAAAGTATTTTCAGGGCTGGAAACGTCTTGGAAAAAATTATGTTTTTTCCCCTTCAAGGTCTGGAAAAGTCTTGGAATTTTGATAAAATCCTTGATCAATACCTTTCAACAAAGAGCTTAACCCTTTCACTGCCAGTCAATTTAGAGTGAAAAATTCCTCTTGTGCAATAAACACAGAAAATAGGGTGTCTAATAACAGCTGGGGATTCCCCCTGTGATGTGCAGAAATAATGACCTATCCTACCATCAAATAAAGATAGCAGTAGGTTCATGGATGACAGACCCACGATCTGGTCACCCTTCAGTGACATAGGTCCTCTACCTAGCTGCTGCATAAATGCGAGTTTGGCAGTGAAAGGGTTAATGCAGTTATTAAAAAAACAATTAAAAAAAAACAAAGTGTTGAAAATTAAACATTTGTACTGGGATTCAGCCGATCTCTTTCATTATCAGTGTAGCCAACAGCTGGTTTTTTTTTTCAGTTTAGTTTTGTGTTTGGTATGGAAATTGTTCAGTCTTGACTGGAAAAGGTATGGAAGAAAGTAATGGAATTTGTTTGGGTCACATTTGTCCCACCCTGGGAAATGTTGACAGCTGGGTACAGCAAACTGCAGACCGTCAGTCGGTGTAGATTTGCACAGTGTTCAGTATGGACTGCAAAAAGTAGCAACAAAACAACACAGAACATTGCTCATCAAAAATACCTAAAGGAGGATTAATTACTGTGAGGATTCGTTTTTTCGAAAAAATGCTGAGATGTTTGCTAATAACATGTTTCTGTTGTTAGAAACACATGCAAGCACACTCGCACATTCAAAACAAAAGCTCGTACACTCAGATGCACACTTCCTCATTGACCTGGTTGATTCGCTTTCATGTAATGAAATTCATTTGCCATCTACCACATTGTTTCTTCTCTCGATTTTTAGAATAAGTTTCAGTTTCAGTAGCTCATGGAGGGGTCACTGCGTTTGGACAAATCCATATACGCTACACCACATCTGCCAAGCAGATGCCTGACCAGCAGCGTAACCCAACGCGCTTAGTCAGGTCTTGAGGGGAAAAAAAAAAGTAAGATTATGATCTTCAGTTGATTCTACAGGGATGGATACATGCATGTGTGTGTGTGTGTGCATACATACGTATGTGTGTGTTTGTGTGTATGCATGTTTGTCTCTGTGTGTTCTTGTTTGACTCTGACTGACATGTTGCTGTAAACTGCCTTGAGAGGTTTGAAACTCCTATGTAGATGAACTGTTGATATTATTATTATTATTATTATTATTATTATATAGATGAACTGTTGATATTCTTCTTCGTCTTCTTCTTCTCCTTCTTCCCTTCTTCCTTCTTCTTCCTCTCCCTCTTCCTTCTTCCTCTTCCTCCTCTTTTTCTTCTTCTTCTTCCTTCTTCTCCCTTCTTCTTCTTCTCCTTGTTCTTCTTCTTCTTGTTGTTATCATTGTTATCGGTATTAAATGTTACCATATCATTTATGTGTGTATTTTGGATATGCATACACACACACACATATGTAAATGTGTGCATGGCACTTTGTGCTTGTTTTATTTTTGCATCAAGCATGTTGACAAGGATGTCTGTGCTTCACCAGGTGGAAGCCCTGAAGAATCACCGAGTGACAGACATCGCCTGTGGCAGTGGTGACGCACAGACCCTGTGTATCACCGATGATGACACCGTCTGGTCCTGGGGCGATGGGGACTATGGAAAACTGGGTACGTGGAGTGATGGCCTAGAGGTAACACGTCCACCTGGGAAGCGAGAGAATCTGAGCGCGCTGGTTCAAACCATGGCTCAGCCACCGATATTTTCTCCCCCTCCACTAGAACTAGAGTGGTGGTCTGGACGCTAGTCATTCAGATGAGACAGTAAACCGCAGTCCCGTGTGCAGCATGCACTTAGCACACGTAAAAGAACCCACGGCAACAAAAGTGTTGTTCCTGGCAAAATATTGTAGAAAAATCCACTTCGATAGGAAAAACAAATTTTTTAAAAAATGCACACAGGAAAAAATACCAAAAAATGGGTGGCGCTGTAGTGTAGCGGTGTGCTCTCCCTGCAGAGAGCAGCCTGAATTTCACACAGAGAAATCTTTTGTGATAAAAAGAAATACAAATACCAATGTTTTTTTGTTTGTTTTGTTTTGTTTTGTTGTGTTTTTGGTTTTTTTGGGTTTTTTTGTCATAGACAAGTTTTTCATTATGTGGTGGAAGTGGGTATGTGTTGGTGTTGTTGTTTTTTTTAAACCTTTTTTTTTTTTTTTTCAATCATCATAGACAGTTTTCATTTTGTTGTGGTAATGGAAAACTGGGTGGGTGACATTTTGTTTTTGTCTTTTTTTATCCTCATAAACAGCTTTTTTTTTATTGTGTGGTAAGTCTGTGTCTATTTTCCATAAAAATATCTCTTGTGTGTGTGTCTTTCTATGTCATGCATGACTGTTTTCGTTGTTGTACAGATTTCCATATTGGCACCACCCCACCCCCTGACCAGTTCCCCATGGCTTAACCTTTTGGTGTAAACATTTTAACTCAAGACAAAATACAGATGTTCAGTATACAGTCCCGAAGATTATAAAAAAAAATTGAGCAACAACAAACATGAGCGTATATGTCTGTGCTCTGTCATTACCTTTTAACCAGTGTGTGTGTGTGATCAGGTCGGGGAGGCAGTGACGGCTGTAAGATCCCCATGAAGATCGACTTCCTGCAGGGTCTGGGAGTCAGCAAGGTGGAGTGTGGCTCCCAGTTCTCTGTGGCTCTCACCAAGTCTGGCGCCGTCTACACCTGGTCAGTCCTGTGCTGTTTCTTTTCTTTGGGAGTCACAGGGGTTCACAGTCTGACACTTTGTGGGTGTGGGTGTTGGGGGCACATGGAGGGTGGGGGTGGGTGGGTGTGGGTGCATGTGTGTGCCATCCTGTCTTCTGTACCCTGTGGAGTGATGGCCTAGAGGTAACACGTCCGCCTAGGAAGCGAGAGAATCTGAGTGCGCTGGTTCGAATCACGGCTCAGCCGCCGATATTTTCTCCCCCTCCACTAGACCTTGAGTGATGGTCTGGACACTAGTCATTCGGATGAGACGATAAACTGAGATCCCGTGTGCAGCATGCACTTAGTGCACGTAAAAGAACCCATGTCAACAAAAGGGTTGTTCCTGGCAAAATTCTGTAGAGTAATCCACTTCAATAGGAAAAACAAATAAAACTGCACGCAGGAAAACATACCAAAAAATGGTGGCACTGTAGTGTAGCGACGCGCTGTCCCTGGGGAGAGCAGCCCGAATTTCACACAAGAGAAATCTGTTGTGATAAAAAGAAATACAAAATAAAAAAAAATAAAAAATACAAAACACAAAAAAAATACCCTTTTGGGAGGCATTGTTCTCACACTACACACTGTGTCTCACCAATACAAAGTCGCTGCAAGGCTCGTGCTCAGTCACAGTCCCAGTGCCAGCAGTCCACAGGGAGGATAGGATTGATTGATATGGATACTTATAAAGCACCTACCTTGGTCAGAGATAAGGCTTTAAGTGCTTTACAATTGGGGATTTAGTTACACAACAGGCTGCCCACCTTGGGTAGAGCCAGCTGAGAGCTGCTTCGTCAAAAGATTCCTGTGTCATTTCATCAGGCTTTATTCACATACACACACACACACGCACACACACCACATGTTGCTGTAGCAATCCGTTCTGACTTTATTGTGCATGACAGACCTGTTCACTGCATTTCCTTTAATCGTGTTTTAGACTGAAAAATGAAAGCAATAAGAGTCCACATTGATAGGCACGAGCTGTCAGTTGAGTGGTTAAGTGTTTGAAGTTCCTGGGTTGAATCCGTGTCGCGGCTCTGGTGGGTTAATAATGGTGGAGATTTTCCTATCTCCCGTGTCAGCAGATGTGCAGACTGGTTTATTATACGCCTGAACCACTTCGTGTGAATGCGCTTGCAGTTGATCAGTTGTGTGGCTTTTTGATAATTCTGCATTTCCCTTTTATTTTAAATGTGTTCTTTCTTTCAACAGGGGCAAGGGAGACTACCACCGCCTAGGTCACGGCACGGATGATCACGTGCGGCGACCTCGGCGAGTGTCGGCCCTGCAGGGCAAGAAAGTGATTGACGTGGCCTGTGGCTCTCTGCACTGTGTGGCCTGCACAGACTCAGGTAACATTTCACCATTGAAGTGACGAAAGGGGATGATACAGTTCTGAGTACAATTAGTTTACCTGTGTTGTGTTGGTGTGTGTGACAGGTGAGGTGTTTACCTGTGTTGTGTTGGTGTTTGTGACAGGTGAGGTGTTTACCTGTGTTGGTGTGTGTGACAGGTGAGGTGTTTACCTGTGTTGTGTTGGTGTCTGTGACAGGTGAGGTGTTTACCTGTGTTGGTGTGTGTGACAGGTGAGGTGTTTACCTGTGTTGGTGTGTGTGACAGGTGAGGTGTTTACCTGTGTTGTGTTGGTGTGTGTGACAGGTGAGGTGTTTACCTGTGTTGTGTTGGTGTTTGTGACAGGTGAGGTGTTTACCTGTGTTGTGTTGGTGTGTGTGACAGGTGAGGTGTCTGTGACAGGTGAAGTGTTTACCTGTGTTGTGTTGGTGTCTGTGACAGGTGAGGTGTTTACCTGTGTTGTGTTGGTGTTTACCTGTGTTGTGTTAGTGTGTGACAGGTGAGGTGTTTACCTGTGTTGTGTTAGTGTGTGACAGGTGAGGTGTTTACCTGTGTTGTGTTAGTGTGTGACAGGTGAGGTGTTTACCTGTGTTGTGTTGGTGTGTGGCGGGTGAGGTGTTTACCTGTGTTGTGTTGGTGTGTGTGACAGGTGAGGTGTTTACCTGTGTTGTGTTGGTGTGTGGCGGGTGAGGTGTTTACCTGTGTTGTGTTGGTGTGTGTGACAGGTGAGGTGTTTACCTGTGTTGTGTTGGTGTGTGTGACAGGTGAGGTGTTTACCTGTGTTGTGTTGGTGTGTGGCGGGTGAGGTGTTTACCTGTGTTGTGTTATTGTGTGTGACAGGTGAGGTGTTTACCTGTGTTGTGTTGGTGTGTGTGACAGGTGAGGTGTTTACCTGTGTTGTGTTGGTGTGTGTGACAGGTGAGGTGTTTACCTGTGTTGTGTTGGTGTGTGTGACAGGTGAGGTGTTTACCTGTGTTGGTGTGTGTGACAGGTGAGGTGTTTACCTGTGTTGTGTTGGTGTCTGTGACAGGTGAGGTGTTTACCTGTGTTGGTGTGTGTGACAGGTGAGGTGTTTACCTGTGTTGGTGTGTGTGACAGGTGAGGTGTTTACCTGTGTTGTGTTGGTGTGTGTGACAGGTGAGGTGTTTACCTGTGTTGGTGTGTGTGACAGGTGAGGTGTTTACCTGTGTTGTGTTGGTGTGTGTGACAGGTGAGGTGTTTACCTGTGTTGTGTTGGTGTGTGTGACAGGTGAGGTGTTTACATGTGTTGGTGTGTGTGACAGGTGAGGTGTTTACCTGTGTTGTGTTTGTGTGTGTGACAGGTGAGGTGTTTACCTGTGTTGTGTTGGTGTGTGGCGGGTGAGGTGTTTACCTGTGTTGTGTTGGTGTGTGTGACAGGTGAGGTGTTTACCTGTGTTGTGTTGGTGTGTGTGACAGGTGAGGTGTTTACCTGTGTTGTGTTGGTGTGTGTGACAGGTGAGGTGTTTACCTGTGTTGTGTTGGTGTGTGGCGGGTGAGGTGTTTACCTGTGTTGTGTTGGTGTGTGTGACAGGTGAGGTGTTTACCTGTGTTGTGTTGGTGTATGTGACAGGTGAGGTGTTTACCTGTGTTGTGTTGGTGTATGTGACAGGTGAGGTGTTTACCTGTGTTGGTGTGTGTGACAGGTGAGGTGTTTGCCTGTGTTGTGTTGGTGTGTGGCGGGTGTGGTGTTTACCTGTGTTGTGTTGGTGTGTGTGACAGGTGAGGTGTTTACCTGTGTTGTGTTGGTGTGTGTGACAGGTGAGGTGTTTACCTGTGTTGTGTTGGTGTGTGTGACAGGTGAGGTGTTTACCTGTGTTGTGTTGGTGTATGTGACAGGTGAGGTGTTTACCTGTGTTGGTGTGTGTGACAGGTGAGGTGTTTACCTGTGTTGTGTTGGTGTGTGGCGGGTGAGGTGTTTACCTGTGTTGTGTTGGTGTGTGTGACAGGTGAGGTGTTTACCTGTGTTGTGTTGGTGTGTGTGACAGGTGAGGTGTTTACCTGTGTTGGTGTGTGTGACAGGTGAGGTGTTTACCTGTGTTGTGTTGGTGTGTGTGACAGGTGAGGTGTTTACCTGTGTTGTGTTGGTGTGTGGCGGGTGAGGTGTTTACCTGTGTTGTGTTGGTGTGTGTGACAGGTGAGGTGTTTACCTGTGTTGTGTTGGTGTGTGTGACAGGTGAGGTGTTTACCTGTGTTGTGTTGGTGTGTGGCGGGTGTGGTGTTTACCTGTGTTGTGTTGGTGTTTGTGACAGGTGAGGTGTTTACCTGTGTTGTGTTGGTGTGTGGCGGGTGAGGTGTTTACCTGTGTTGTGTTGGTGTGTGTGACAGATGAGGTGTTTACCTGTGTTGTGTTGGTGTGTGGCGGGTGAGGTGTTTACCTGTGTTGTGTTGGTGTGTGTGACAGGTGAGGTGTTTACCTGTGTTGTGTTGGTGTGTGGTGGGTGTGGTGTTTACCTGTGTTGTGTTGGTGTGTGTGACAGGTGAGGTGTTTACCTGTGTTGGTGTGTGTGACAGGTGAGGTGTTTACCTGTGTTGTGTAGGTGTCTGTGACAGATGAGGTGTTTACCTATGTTGTGTTGGTGTATGTGACAGGTGAGGTGTTTACCTGTGTTGTGTTGGTGTGTCTATGACAGGTGAGGTGTTTACCTGTGTTGGTGTGTCTATGACAGGTGAGGTGTTCACCTGGGGCGACAACGACGAGGGACAGCTGGGAGACGGCACCACCAATGCCATACAGCGACCTCGCATGGTGGCTGCACTGCAGGGTATGTGTGACAGGACGGGGCGAAAGTGGCTTGTGTGTGTACATGTGTGTGTGTGTGTGTCACAAGGGCAGGGGCCGTGACGGAATCAGGGCTTGTTCCCCTGATTCAGCATTCACCAGCAGTCGAGAGTTTGAGGTCTTGTTTCAGCATGGTGCTGTCACCTTGGGAAAAGCACTTCACTTTGATTTTTCCTCACTCCGCCCAGGTGTGAATGGGTAGCTGACAGGTTGGGGAAGGTTGAAACGGAGGAAGGATAGGATTGGGCACTACCTTTCTATCCCAAGCTCTGGACACAGTGGATGTCTATCTCAAGCTCTGGACACAGTGGATGTCTATCTCAAGCTCTGGACACAGTGGATGTCTATCCCAAGCTCTGGACACAGTGGATGTCTATCTCAAGCTCTGGACACAGTGGATGTCTATCTCAAGCTCTGGACACAGTGGATGTCTATCCCAAGCTCTGGACACAGTGGATGTCTATCTCAATCTCTAGACACAGTGGATGTCTATCCCAAGCTCTGGACACAGTGGATGTCTATCCCAAGCTCTGGACACAGTGGATGTCTATCTCAAGCTCTGGACACAGTGGATGTCTATCACAGGCTCTGGACACAGTGGATGTCTATCACAGGCTCTGGACACAGTGGATGTCTATCTCAATCTCTGGACACAGTGGATGTCTATCACAAGCTCTGGACACAGTGGATGTCTATCCCAAGCTCTGGACACAGTGGATGTCTATCACAGGCTCTGGACACAGTGGATGTCTATCACAGGCTCTGGACACAGTGGATGTGAATCCACACCTTGGACGTGAAAGGTTGTGGGACATTAAAACCATTCTTTATAAAACTCAGTGGTGACCTGTGTAATTTTCCCTTGTGTCTGTTGTGCGTGTATGTTCTGGGCAAGATGTCATTGTGTGTAAGAATCAGCTGGTGGTGTGTGTTGAATGAAAGAAGTCCTTGTGTGTAAAAATCAGGCTGGCAGTGTGTGTTGAAGAGGAAAAGTCCTTGTGTGTAAAAAATCAATTGGCATTGTGTGTTGAAGAGAAAAAGTCCTGATGTGTAAAAATCAACTGGCAGTGTGTGTTGAAGAGAAAAAGTCTTTATGTGTAAAAATCATTGGCAGTGTGTGTTGAAGGGAAAAAGTCCTGGCATGTAAAACTCAGTGTCAGTGTGTGTTGAAGGGAAAAAGTCCTGGCATGTAAAACTCAGTGTCAGTGTGTGTTGAAGAGAAAAAGTCCTTGCATGTAAAAATCAGCTAGCAGTGTGTGTTGAAGGGAAAAAGTCCTGGCATGTAAAACTCAGTGTCAGTGTGTGTTGAAGGGAAAAAGTCCTGGCATGTAAAACTCCGTGTCAGTGTGTGTTGAAGGGAAAAAGTCCTGGCATGCAAAACTCAGTGTCAGTGTGTGTGTTGAAGGGAAAAAGTCCTGGCATGTAAAAGTGTCAGTGTGGATTACAGGAAAGAAGATCAACCGTGTGGCCTGCGGCTCTGCCCACAGCCTGGCCTGGTCCACCCACAAACCTGTCAGCGCTGGACGTCTCCCACTACAGGTCAGAATGAACGAATGCATGAACCTGATTTCTATAGGGCGCGTGAACATTTCCACACTTCGGTTGTTCACAGTGCCTCCCAGGCATGCACAGACGCACTCACATACATGCACATGCACACGCGTGCTCGCACACACACACACAAACACACAACACAGCACAACACAACACAACACAACACAACACAACACAACACACACACACACACACACACACACACACACACACTCTCTCTCTCTCTCTCTCTCTCTCTCTCTCTCTCTCTCTCTCTGTGTCTCTGTCTCTCTCTCTCTCTCTGCAAGTCAGTTTGAAAGTGTGTGGGTTGTGGGGGAGAGTCCATGACTGGCTAACATCAGAAGTGATATGTCTTCACTGCTTTTTTAAAGAGAGTAAGAGAAGATGTTTTTCAAATGTTCTCTTGCATCAAAACAACCATTCCCTGATAAAAAATAAAAAATAAAAAAAAAACCTCCTTGTTTTGTTTTTGTTTTTTAATCCTGCAAGTCGGATTCAAGGGCACATTGTATTCTTGAGCGTGAAGTATGAATGAGTGTGGTACAACCTTATGTTCACTGACACATTTTCTTTGCTTAATATTATTCCCTTGGCGATATTACAGGCTGTGTCTATGTGGATGGTTGTTTATGAGCTTGTGGAAGTGTTGGTGCATGAATTGTTTGAGTGGAGCCTGTGAAGCGCATTGATCTGCATCCTGCAAAGAGTATGCACAATACAAGAATGATTCATTATGACAGTTGTGGCCAGGTGCCTTCCAGTTCAATCATGTGCACGGCCATTTATTACAGGGCTCACACATAGTCACAGAAGTCAGGAAAAGTCTTAGGGAAAATGAAAGAACAATTTCCAAGGCTGGAAAAGTCTTGGGAAAATCTGTTGAGCTCTTCAGGGTCTGGTAAAGTTCCGGAATTTTAATGAAACTCATGACCAGTACCATTAAACAAAACATTTGATGTTGTTGTTGTTTTAATCACAGAAACAAAAAGTGATGGAAATTGGACATGGATATTGGGATATCTGCTGACCACGTATGTGAGTGGTGTAACAGACAAATTTTTGAATTGATTTGGCTTGTGTTTGATGTGGATTTTTTTCCGGTCTGGTCAAGAAAAAGTCAGGAAACAGTATGGAAGTTTTTGTTTGGTGATATCTGTAGGAACCCAGTTAATATTATTACGATGCATGAATTGTGTGTGCGGAGCATGAACAGAGCATCAAGATGCATACAGCAAGATAATGCGCAGTGTAAGACTGATTCATTATGATATCATTGTTACTGCTATTGTTTATGCCCAAGGAGTTCAGCCACATGCTCAGCTATTCAACATCATTTTTATCATAGTTTGAATGAGTCGGCACCATGGCAGAATAAATTAAGCATCAAATTTCTGCTCCATTGATCAGAGCTCAAGGCTCCATTTCAGCGTAACGTTGTGTCCTTGGTAAAGGCACTTTACTCCTGTTTTTGTCACTCCAGCCAGGTGTCAATGAATACCTGACTTCAGTCATGGAAGGTTGACACTGCGGAAGGAAAGGGTTGTGACCAGCCTTCCAGTGCTGAGCCCTGGGCACAGAGAATGTGAATTCACTGCCCCAATGTCTTTAACAGGCTGTAGGACTTCTAACCTTTAAAAAGATATTGCATTATACGTATATATGTCCGAAATTCTACTGTATCTGCGTTTGTGGATGATTTTTGATTTATTATTGTACCTTTTGTGTACTACCCCCACAATATTCCTTGTGACCCCGGTACACTTCGTAATAAAGACATATTCTATTCTATAACTTCTTGTTATTGTGTTGCCAACCAGGTGCCTGTGGAGTTAAACCACATGTGTGGCCATTCATTGTTATGTTTTTTGTGGGTTTTTTTTTTACTATTTTATATGACTGTTTATCACTGTTGACGTCGGGTCACAAGTGTCTCGGGGTAATAAAGTAATACTGTATTGTGTTGTGTTGACGACCAGGTACCGATGGAGTTAAACCACGTGCACGACCATTCATTGTTAGTTTTTTTTCTTACACTGTTTTATATGACTGTTTATCATTATTGACATCTGGGTCACAAGTATGATAGAGTCTCCCATCGGACCGACGGATGAGTAGGCAGGCAGGCTTATCTGTCGGTGTGTGTCCTCATATGGGAGAAGAGGCCAATTCTGGATGCACAGCACTTCCCACAGGTGTTGCAAGGGAAAACGTCTCTAGAAGTTGAGCCCTGCTTCCTTCACTCAGGCTTCTCCTTAATGACCAGTGTTCTCTTGCCTGACCAGCACAGGTGACTTTTTTTTAGTGAAGAGGAGTTGTGCAGTCCCTTCCCCATTCTCTCACCTACTGACCCTCAGAGTCCCACAGGTACAGATACTGCCACGTGTAGAATGGCCTCAGCAGGTGCAGGATTTTTCCTCGGAGTTCCGTCTCCTAGGAGGACTTCCAGCCAAGGATAAGGGCTCCCCCTGCCCTTTGGTCATCCTCTTCCACCTTCACAGCCATTGGGAAAGGTTTCCTCCTCCGCCTGGTCTGTTGTTGAGAGACTTCACATGCGGCAGGTAGTACTGGGTTACCTGGTACAAAGTGATAGTGTATTGTGTTGTGTTGACGACCAGGTGCCGATGGAGTTCAACCACGTGCAGGGACTGCCCATGTCCTCGCTGCGCAACAGGCTGGTGCTGCTGCACCACTTCTCCGACCTCTTCTGCCCCTCCCTCCCCATGTTCCACCTGCAGGACACCCCCCACCTCAAGGCTGGGGGTGGTGGGGGGTCTGGGGGAGGAGGAGTGGGGGCTGTGGTGTCCATGGCGACAGGGGGCGGGGGGCTGATGATGGAGGGTCAGGAGGAGCCCACCACAGGCCTGGACGCTCTGCGTGGGGTCCTGGTGTCTTCTGCCAAGGTGTGTGCTCTGTGGTGTGTGGTGTGTGCTGTTGGTGTGTGCTGTGGTGTTGGTGTGTGGTGGTGGTGTGTGTGCTGTGTGGTGGTGTGTGGTGGTGGTGTTGTGTTGTGTGGTGGTGTGTGCTCTGTGGTGTGTGTGTAGTGTTGGTGGTGTGTGATGTGGTGTGTGTGTGCTGTGTGGTGATGTGTGCTCTGTGGTGTGTGTGCTGTGGTGTTGGTGGTGTGTGCTGTGGTGTGTGCTGTGGTGTGTGTTGTGGTGTGTGCTGTGGTGTGTGTGCTCTGTGGTGTGTGTGTGTGGTGTTGGTGGTGTGTGCTGTGGTGTGTGTTGTTGGTGTGTGCTGTGGTGTGTGTTGTGGTGTGTGCTGTGGTGTGTGTGCTCTGTGGTGTGTGTGTGTGGTGTTGGTGGTGTGTGCTGTGTGTGCTGTGTGGTGTGTGGTGGTGGTGTGTTGTGTTATGTTGTGTGTGTGCTGTGGTGTGTGTAGTGTCTTCTGCCAAGGTGTGTGGTGTTGGTGTTTTGTGTTTGTGTTTGTGCTGTGGTGTGTACTGTGTGTTGTGTGGCTGTGGTGGTGTATTGTGTGTTCTGTGTGCTGTGTTATGTTCTGTCTGGTGTGGTGGTGTGTGATGTATTGTTTGTGGTGTGTTGTGTGTGATATGTTGTGCGTTTTGTATGGTGTGTTGTGTGTGCTGTGTTATGTTGTGTGTGCTGTGGTGTATATGTTGTGAGTTGTGGTGTGTGTGCTGTGTTGTATGTTGTGTCGTGTGTGTTGTGCTGTGTTGTATGTTGTGTTGTGTGTGTTGTGCTGTGTTGTATGTTGTGTCGTGTGTGTTGTGCTGTGTTGTATGTTGTGTCGTGTGTGTTGTGCTGTGTTGTATGTTGTGTGTGCTGTTTGTATGTTGTGTGTGCTGTGTTGTATGTTGTGTTGTGTGTGTTGTGTTGTATGTTGTGTTGTGTGTGCTGTGTTGTATGTTGTGTCATGTGTGTTGTGCTGTGTTGTATGTTGTGTTGTGTGTGCTGTGTTGTATTGCATTGCCTTGGGGGCTAGTTGGCCTTTGGGGACCATCCCAGTGCCAACTGTGTTCTAAAACCCTCTTGGATGAGACAGTTGGGATGTTGCTTGGGCAAGACATTATCCACGATAATCAAATCTTGTCTAGAGAGCAGTCGCCTCCTTTCCTGTTCTGATTGTCATAGTCAGACACGACTATCATACATCTCTCTCTCTCTCTCTCGATATAGATATGTATGTCTGTAGATAGATATATATATATATATATATATAGAGAGAGAGAGATATATATATACAGATATAGATAATGATACATGACCACCATACATATCTCTCTCTATATATATAGATATGTATGTATGTGTGTGTGTGTATATATATATATATATATATATATATATATATATATATATATATATATATATATATATATATATATATGTGTGTGTGTGTGTGTGTGCATTGTAGGTATATTGTAGTGTATTGTATCATAGTTGCAATATATTGTAAGTATATTGCATTGCATGGTACATCTATTGCAGATCTTTTGCATTGTAGGTCTGTTGTACAGTAGATGTATTGTATGTCGGTTGTATTTTACATCTATGGTTGGTATTGTAGATCTATTGTCCTGTTTTGCATTGTAGGCATATTTTACATCTGCTGAATTATGTTACATTATACTGTATTGGATTTTATTGTAGGTCTGCTGCATTGTGTTGTACTGTATTGTAGACATGATATATTGTGTTGTAAGTCTGTGGTATTGTAGGTCTGTTGTATTGTGTTCTGTAATGTTGTGTTGTACTACTATTATATTGTTGTGCGACATTTTCCTGAAATAAACATGTCTTTGTCTCTTTTTGTCTCACTGTTATACCACCCACAAGTAATGCTCTGTGTGTGTGTGTGTGTTCAGGAAGCGGCGTTCCGGAAGGTGGTTCAAGCCACCATGATGAGAGACAAACAGCACGGCCCTGTGGTGGAACTCAACAGGATACAGGTCGGTCACTCCCAGCTCATCTTCGTACAGTTCTTGGGAGTCTTGAAGAGTTTCAGTTTCAGTAGCTCAAGGAGGCGTCACTGCGTTCGGACAAATCCATATACGCTACACCACATCTGCCAAGCAGCGTAACCCAACACGCTTAGTCAGGCCTTGAGAAAGAAAAAAAAGAAAAGAAAAAGAAAAAAGGGTGAATAAATAATAGATAAATACATAAAAAAAGAAGTACTACTACTAATAATAATATGTATATGGCGCAAAAACTTGATTAAGTCAACTATAAGCGTACATAAATAATAAATAAATAAATAAATAATAATTTTATTTATTAAAAAAAAAAAAAAAAAAGGGTAATAATAATATTGTCTTGAAGAAAGGTGGACGAATGGTTGAAACACCAGTGTGCCAATACAGTGTTTGTGAGGGGAGGGTCTGGCTTCAGATTCCAGTCTGACCCTTTTCCCCAAGTTCCATTGGAAAATCAAACTGAGTGGCCGGTCATTTGTATTTGTATTTCATTTTATCACAACAGATTTCTTTTGTGTGAAATTCGGGCTGCTTTCCCCAGGGAGAGCGCTTCGCTACACTGTTGTGCCACCCATTTTTTTGGTATTTTTTCCTGTCTGCAGTTTTATTTGTTTTTCCTATCGAAGTGGATTTCTCTACAGAATTTTGCCAGGAACAACCCTTTTGTTGCCATGGGTTCTTTTATGTGCGCTAAGTGCATGCTGCACATGGGACCTGGGTTTATCGTCTCATCCAAATGACTAGCATCCAGACCACCACTCAAGGTCTAGTGGAGGGGGAGAAAATATCGGCGACTGAGCCGTGATTCGAACCAGCGCGCTCAGATTCTCTCGCTTCCTAGGCGGACGCGTTACCTCTAGGCCATCACTCCACATGGATGAGACGATAAACCAAAGTCCTGTGTGCAGTTCCCACTTGGAAAAAAACCTGTGACAATATACGTGTTGTCCTCTGGAAAAATTCTGTGGAAGAAATCCACTGTGATATATACACAAATATTACACAAGGCTTGTCTGAGCATGTTGGGTTATGCTGCTGGTAAGGAATCTGTTTTGCAGGTATGGTGTAGCATGTATGGACTTGTATGAACGCAGTAGCACCTCCATGAGAAACTGAAGCAGAAGTGTGGAAAGGTCTTTAGGAAAATGCAAGAGCCAGTTCCAGGGCTGGAAAAGCCTTGGAAGAATATGTATTGCCCTTCAGAGTATAGAAAAGCCTTGAAATTGTCATAAACCATTGACCAGTACCATTCAGTGAAGAGCTTAATCTTTTTCTTCTTCTTCCACTTAATGACCAACATCAGTATGCTGATGAAAATTGCCATGTTGTGGGAGGTTGCTGCATTTAAAAGTTTCAAGACAAAAAGAATTATTCTGTTGTATTCACACACACACGCTGCATTGAAAGATAATAAATAGATGATAAAACGGAATGAAATTATGATGATACTGGAATGTCCACCAATCTCTTTTGAACTGTCTTTTGACAAGAGGACATGGAAGATAGGGTGTGTGGTTCATAGACATAGTAAGCAGGGATAAGGGTCCTTTATTGAATGAAATTGAATGGTTGCTAACTCCAGCCCACTCTCTCCTTCAGCCACTGTCTTGACGGCATATATCCGAAGCCCAAGCTCTGGCTTGTGTCACTGTAAGGATGTTGGTTATTTCCCTTGTCTGGGATCTGCATTATGTCTGGCACAAATATTTTACAGCTAGCTCCATGAAGACGGTGTTTTGGGATGTAGATCCTGACACTGTTTTCCAGTCCTTGAACGAAACAAATGTCTACAACTTCATTTCAAGTTTTTCGTGGAATGATCAAGATGTGTGTGAATTGTTCTTTTTAACTCATTCAGCCCTGTACCCAAGCACTGCTCTGGCATTAAAATTTGTTTCATTAAAATGGTGTGCATGTTCCTTTATACGCTTAAACAGCAAGATAAGAGAACTATCTTCTACTGTATTTCCAGCTGTGTCTACACTATCATTTTTGGAGAAGAAAAAAAACCTGTTCATTTTCAGTATATTTTCTTTGTTTTTCGACATGGCAGGGAAGTCTGCTGAAGCTGTAATCTCCCTCAGGTTGAATGGGTTAATGTTATATTCACTGACCGTTTAACATTGTTTTGCTATGTCTGTGACTGGTTTTTAAGAAGTGACGGGTAATTAGCCCTGAATGGCCCCATTGCAGTCAGCTGGGCTATAAATAGCATGATCGGATTTTCCCTGACTGGTGACCGACAGGTGAAGAGGTCACGCAGCAAGGGAGGCTATGCAGGGCCGGATGGCATCAAGTCAGTGTTTGGCCAGATGGCGCAGAAGATGAGCGTCTTTGGTCCGGAGAGTCTGATGCTGCCACACCGGATCTGGAAGGTCAAGTTTGTGGGTAAGGTACACACACACACACACACACACACACACACACACACTACCACTACCCATTCCTTTTCGGGGAAAGAAGATGAATTGCATTTTTTGTTATGTTGCCCTGCTTTGTGTGACCTTAGACAAAAACTTATTCAACCGAAATATTATAGAGATCCGTCTAATTTTAGGTTCAATTTACTCATGTCTTCAAGACAGGAATGTACTCTGCATAACTTAGCCATATATATATGTGAAGGATTGAAGAGACTACGTACAGTTATCTCGTGAATGTTGTTGAATATTTGTGTTGACTATTTTGGGTGATATGGTTGATATTGTGCTAACAATTTTTGGTTGATCTGAATTGTCTACTTACTGTGTCATGTCATTTTCTAGTTATTATTTATGAATGAACCCCCCTTCAGTAAGGGGCTCTGGCCTTATCTGAATAAAACGTTCGTTCATTCGTACCCATTCCTTTTTCACTTTTCCCCTTTGAATCGCTGTAACTGAACAAAGCCTTTTGAATGACGTTATCATGCTTGGTTTTGATATCAAATCAAATGAATGAAGCATTTCTTAACTCACTCGGGACGACAAGTTTTCTCCCTTGCTTCTCCCCACAGACGGCCCATTTGTAAGGGTTTGGAAAAAAATTACAAAAAATACAAAATACAGAGTGAGAAAATGAAACTTTCAGAACTGATTTATTACGTGTTGAGCTATTACATATAAAAAAAATCAAATTTCTCATCTTATTTTTACAGTTTTGCCATATGTAGAAAATAAAGCCAATTTTTCACCCCGAATCACCATAACCATGCTCGCTTTCTGCATTAAATTCACTTTCTTCTTCATCATCATCCACCTCTCCAGTGTCCGACCCTTCAGTTTGTAGCATTTCAAGTACTTCGGCAACACTAAAACATTGCCGTCGCTGCCTTGTTCGCTCCACAACATTTTGAGAAGAGCCCGTTTTGCTAACAGGCTGGCACGCGAGCAGACGACCGGTCAGTGACTTTTTCAGTGTGTGTGCGAGACGGGCCACACATGGCAGGCTGGCCAATCATACCATTCGATTGTGGAGTGACCCAGAATAGCGCACTCTGCTTGGCTGATCACAAAATCACATGTACAGCGCGTGATGGATTTTTATTTCTTGAAAATGCTGTTCCATTCCATCTTCTGAAACCGAATACATTTTATGTAGGAATGCTCATGCATTCCTTTGTCTGGAGAGAGTTAACACAGGCAAAGACAGAGAGAGAGTGTGTGTATGTTGAGGGGGGCTCAGGGTGGGTGGGGATGATGGAGAAGTATCTGTGTGTGAGAAAGTGAAAGAAACTGCCATGGAAAAACTCTTGTCTTTATTGTAAAATGTTTCTACTTTCATGTAATTCTAAGGAAATGTATTTTGAAGGTCTTTGTAAGGAAAGATATTTTTAAAGTCTTTAAAGTCTTTGTTTCTTCTTGTATGTAAGGAAAGATGCATTCATAATAATTCATAATAAGATCTTTGTCTTCATTATTATGCAGTGCTTTGAATCTTAATAAAACATATCCGTTTATTGTGCTGGATAAACATATTTTCAGCTTTTGAAATTAAAATGATTGATTTCAAGGGGGAAAAGAAAAAAAGAAAACTTAACCTCTTGTGAGCAGGGGAGAGTGTGGACGACTGTGGGGGTGGCTACAGCGAGTCCATCGCGGAGATGTGCGATGAGCTGCAGAACGGCTCACTGCCCCTGCTCATTGTGACGCCCAACGGCCGTGACGAGTCCGGCGCCAACCGGGACTGCTTCCTGCTGAACCCCAGTCTGTGCTCTCCACTGCACCAGAACATGTTCCGCTTCCTGGGTGAGACACACCAACTGCTTTGTGCTGGGGTTTTCACGTAATAGAACCCACAGCAACGAGAATGTTGTCCTTGGCAAAATTTTTCTAGTAAAATTGACTTTACTGTATGTGTGTTTGGGAGGAGGGGTGTGTATGTGTGTTTACATGTTTGTGTGCGTGAGAGAGAAAGCCTGAAGCCTGACTGAATGCACACTATTTTGCATTTACACTTACACAACATCTTGAACTAATATTGTGGTGAAGTCAGTATAAGACAATAGCAAGCTAGCTGCAAAACACACAACAAAGGTTTGGCAAACAAGGCATAGAAACATCATTGACATGCGTGGAAAAGTCAGTTATAACAGTAAAATTAACTCCTTTTTTTGATAAAAAATAATTATCTCAACTCAGATTCAAAATGTGGTATGTGTCTGTTTTTCAGGCATAGTGCCAGTGCAGTTAATTTCTCTGAGATATGATTTTTTTTAAATATTAAAAAAAAGAATTGATTTTGATTCTGGTGTGTTTCCGCTTTTCAGGCATTCTGATGGCATAGCTATTAATTTCTTCATCTGAGGTTTAGAAAAAACACACACCTGAATTTGATTCTCTGACTGTGGGGTATGTCCATTTTTCAGGAACACTGATGGGCTTCAGTATTAATTTCTCTGTGTGAGATGAAAAAAACTGATTCTAATGTGCACACATTTTCAGGCATTCTAATGGGTAATGATTTTCTCTATTTGATATTTTTTAAGAATGTTTTTTACTTGATTCTGATGTCAGTGTGTGTTTACTGATTGGCTTGACTATGAATTTATCTTTGTGAAATAAAAAGATTTTTTTTTTTTTTTTTTAGATTTCTTCTTATTCGTTTGTGGGCTGCAACTCCCATGTTCACTCGTATGCTCACAAGTGGGCTTTTACATGTACAACTGTTTTTACCCCACCATATAGGTAGCCATACTCTGTTTTCAGGGGCATTGTTAGATTTAATTTTGATTGTGATTGTGATGTATGATCATTTTTCAGGCATACTGATGGGCATTGCTATCCGCAGTGGCAGTCCTCTCAGCCTGAGCATTGCAGAGCCTACCTGGAAACAGCTGGCTGGCATGCCCCTCTCCATATCCGACCTGACCGAGATGGACAAGGACTTTGTGCCAGGTGGGGGCAGGGTCTAGAATATTACCTTCAGGGCTCAGTGAGGGGAATTTCAAGAACTGTTTCCGCAGGATTTCATTGGGTCTGGTTTTGTTTGTTTGTTTTTTGGGGGGAGGGTGTTGTTGTTGTTTGGGTTTTTGTGTGTGTGTTTTTTGTTGTTTTTGCATGCGGATACCATCAGTAAGCTTGAAGAAAACATTTCTTCAAAAGTCTTTGTGGTGGTGTTTTGGGGTTTTTTTGGTTTTTTATTCTCACTTGTGTTAACAAAGTAAGTCTGCGTTATAACGCTGTTTGTAGTTCATGTATATGTATGCATGTCTGAGGTAGCTAATTAATTTGCTTTGGAGATACATTGTCTATTGACGCAGAATTTGGATTAATCATGAAAGAAAAACAATTCTTTCCACACATGCCAAATGTTGGTATGTGGTATTCATTCTTGCTGTTTTTTAATCATCAGGAATCATACACGAGACATAAAGGCTAGACCCATTCTTCTTCTTTTTTTCTTCTTCTTCTTCGTTCGTGGGCTGCAACTCCCATGCTCACTCGCACATACACGGGTGGGCTTTTATGCGCATGACCGTTTTTACCCCGTCATGTTGGCAGCCATACTCCGTTTTCGGGGGCACTAGACCCATTCAACCCTGGGGAGTTTACAGCCACAGCAGGCCTCCCTGCCATACTGATGCAGAAGAAACGCAGAAAATACACTGTTTTCCCTCCAAATTATGTGTAGACACATCCAGAATGCTGTAGAAGTTAGCTCCCTTTCATTATGATTCATGCATGTGTAGGAACGTGAAAACTGTTTTAATGAGACAAGCTTTGATGCCAGAGCAATGCTCAAGCACAAGGCTTTAAGCGTTATTCTCTTGTTTAGCTGTGAACATTCATAGTATTATCCAGTTACCAAGAAAACGCTTTGTAAATTAACATTATCCATGTTTGAAGAAAGCCTGGGATCCCAGTGCTGTAGACGTGTCTAGGCATGAGGTGTTGTGATGTTTCAGGGTTGATCTGCATCAAGGAGATGGACGAGGATGCCCTGAGGGTGGCCGACATGCCCTTCAGCGTGCCCAGTGCCACAGGTTTGGAGGTCCACCTCAGTCACAAGCATGCCCGCATCAATCCTGACAACCGCGGCGACTACATCAAAACGGCCATCAACTACAGGTGAGTTCTGGCAGCGTCATTGTCTGCATATATGGCTGGTCAGTTCTTCTTGTTTTCGTCTTTGTCTTCTTCTTCTTTGTCGTCTTCTTATTCTACTTCTTCATCTTCTACCTCCTTGTCTTCTGCTTCTTCATATTCTTCTTCTTCTTCTACTTCTTTTTCTACTTCTTCTTCGTCGTCTTCTTTCTCATCTTCCTCTCCCTTAAGTCTTTTAAGAGTAAGTAGGTTGCCACACTCAAAAGTTGTTCACCAGCTTCCTCCAGGTCTGTCGGTTGTGTATCAAATCTGGAGTGATGGCCCAGAGGTAATGCGTCCGCCAAGGAAGCGAGAGAATCTGAGCGCGCTGGTTTGAATCACGGCTCAGCCGCTGATATTTTCTCCCCCTCCACTAGACCTTGAGTGGTGGTCTGGATGCTAGTCATTCGGATGAGAGGATAAACCAAGGTCCCGTGTGCAGCATGCACTTAGCGCACGTAAAAGAACCCACATCAGCAAAAGGGTTGTTCCTGGCAAAATTCTGTAGAAAAATCCACTTCAATAGGAAAAAAACAAATAAAACTGCACGCAGGAAAAAAAATTTTTAAATGGGTGGTGCTGTAGTGTAGCGATGCGCTGTCCCTGGGAAGAGCAGCCCGAATTTCACACAGAGAAATCTGTTGTGATAAAATGAAATACAAATCCAAATCCTGGGTCTCTGCAAATGGTGTTCCTGTCCATTCTACATTGTTTTGTTTTTTCCTAACCGGAACAAACGAATCGTCTGTAGGGAAAAAGCAAGGGAGAGAACTATTCATTCGGAGTGAGTTAAAACAGCGGAAGGAGGGGATTGGACCACGCCTTCTGCACCAAGTCCTTGACACAGAGAGTATCAGAGTCCCTGCCCGGACGGCTGTGAAAGGCCTGGTTAACATTGGGATGAAGAAGGCCGGGTCTGGCACTGTGTGTGTGTGTGTTGCAGGCTGCACGAGTTTGACCAGCAGGTGCGCTGGGTGAGGGAGGGCATGTCTCGTGTCATCCCTGTTCCCCTTCTCTCCCTCTTCACCGGGCTGGAGCTGGAAACCATGGTATGCTTTGTGTGTGTGTGTGTGTGTGTGTGTGAAACTTGGGGGAGAGGGGGGGCTGAAACTCTGGGTGTGTATGTGCATGTGTGTGTTTGTGGATGTACATGTGGAAAACTGTGTGTGTGAGATTATTGTGTGTATATGAGAGATACTTGTGTGTAATTGTGTGAATCCATTTGAGAGATGTTTGTTGGTGATTATATATACATGTACATGTGAAGGAAGTGTTTGTGTGATTATGTATGTACATACAAGAGGTAGGTGTGTGTGTGCTTGTGTGTGTGTAATGTGTGTATGTGCAAGATGTGTTTACAAGTGAAAGGAAGGAGGGCAATGGTCCCTGCCTTCACTATGACAAGACCTGGACACTGGATAAGAATTCACTGCCCCGAAGGCAATGAAAGGTTATGAAACCTTCAGCCATTAACCTTTTAACATACGGATATGAACTCACAACCAAGACGGCCATGAAAGACTGTGGAACCTTTAACCTTAACTGCCCCCACCCCCACCCCCACCCTCCTGCAGGTGTGCGGCAGCCCTGACATCCCCCTGACGCTGCTCAAGTCAGTGGCCACCTACAAGGGCATTGAGGCCACGGCGCCACTGGTCCAGTGGTTCTGGGAGGTGATGGACGAGTTCAGCACGGCCGAGCGGTCCCTCTTCCTGCGCTTCGTGTGGGGTCGAACCCGCCTCCCCCGCACCATCGCCGACTTCCGGGGCCGCGACTTTGTGCTGCAGGTGATTGTTTTGTAGTGTGTTCACTTTTGTTGTTGTAACTTCAGATAGTGACAGGGGGGAGTTTGGGTTACTGGCTGTTTGGTTAGATATACTGCCCCATGTCAAATTGGTGCAAACTTGCCCTGTGGGTTTGCTCTGTTGGCCAAATTTTGTGCCTAACGTAGTTCTAAGACGCCAGGCCTGTCGTCTGTTTAGCCAGTCAGTACTGTTCCCTTTCTTCAGCCTTGAGCAGTCATTCTTTTTTGCAAACAGTTACTATGTAAGCTTTGAGATGATTATTGTGGTTGGGTGAATGACAAATGATAGAATTTGCATTTTGTTTTGCTTGTTCCCATGATTCCAGACCCTTAAACCCCTCCAGTACTTTTTTTTTTTTATTTGAAGACAGTTCTAACCTCCGTGTTCTTCCCTCAGACCCTACAGAAATACCCTGCCACCCCCCCACCCCCCACCCCTACCCAATACTTTTTCATTTGGCGAAGAAATGTTCTAATCCATGTGTTCTTCCCTCAGACCCTACACAAATAACCCCCCCCCCCCCCCCCCCCCCCCTCCCCCCCCCCCCGATACCCAATACTTTTTCATTTGGCGAAGAAATGTTGTTCTAATCCATATGTTCTTCCCTCAGACCCTAAATACACCCCCCCTTCCCCACCCCACCCCACCCCCCGATACTTTTTCATTTGGCGAAGAAATGTTGTTCTAATCAATGTGTTCTTCCCTGAGACTCTAGACAAATACCACCCATGCCCCCCAACTCCCCCCCCCCCCCAAATATGTTTTTTACTTGGTGAAGAAATGCTGTTGTAACCCCTGTGTGATTTGTCCCCTCCCACAGGTCCTGGACAAGTACAACCCGCCGGACCACTTCCTCCCGGAGAGCTACACCTGCTTCTTCCTGCTGAAGATGCCTCGCTACTCCGACAAGCTGGTGCTTAAGGAGAAGCTGAAGTACGCCATCCACTTCTGCAAGTCCATCGACACCGACGACTATGCCCGCGTGGCTCTCACCACTGATGGCCTCGACGACGACACACCCGAGGCCAGCGAGGATTCTGACCTGGACATGGGCTTCATGGAGTCTGAGGGAGAGATCGTCGACTCGGACGGAAGTTAGGGCGTGTTGTGTGCGCAGGGGATGATGGACATGGGATGCATGGAGTCTGAGGGAGAGAGCATTGACTCCGACGGAGTTGGGGTCAAAGGGTAGAGGGTGCATGGGGTGTGGTTTGCTGCTCGTGGTCAGTCAGGGTGTGTTGGGTCAGCGACCTGTCATGGGCGTTGGATCAGGGGACAGTGGACACAGTGGGTTGCCTGCAGTGTAAATAAGGAAGCAGCCCAGAGACTTGCCATGTCTGATGAGGTCACACATCACCGTCATGTTCGTTCCAGTGTCCCCCATGTGTACATCCTGCAAACATTCCCAAAGATGGACAGACAGTAGACACTACAGACGATATTTAAGATATATAAGAACAGATTTTTGCCATGTCTGAAAAAAAGACCAAAAAAAATTGGAAAAATAAAAAAATAAAGGATTTTTTTTTTGTGATCTATTGAAAGAACTGTCAATGTTACTTGCATGGGAGGATTTAAAAACTGCAGAACTGGGGACGGGAGGAGGGTGAAATATTTGAAGTAGACAGCAGCTTCGATAGAGGACAAAAGTTTTCTATGGTGGACTTCTAAGTTTGTAGATAATGCAGACACAGTACTGACACTAGCCATGTAGATAGCGCAGAATAAAAATGACCGACATTAACCAGGTAGATGATGTGAAGTATATTGTTTCTTGTGATGTTTTTCTTCTTCTGACTTTGCTTTATTGTTCAGCAGATCGTTATTTTTTTTTAATTGTGATGGTGTTTTACACAATAGGTCCCATATTAAAAAAAAAAATTCCCCAACTAGGAAGTGGTTTTGGAGAGAATGATATGACATGTACTGTCATGGTACTAAAAGTAATTCAATAGGTTTTGTAAAATTATACTTTCTTGTACATTTCTTGTTAAACGAGAACTAGACCGTCTCTGCACGTGTAGCAGACAAGCGAGTGCAAAAAGAATCATTGATTGTGAATACAGCCATAAGTGTTTTTCCCTCCAAGATCCCCTGCAAGAAGTTTTACATCTTTTATTTTGAGAATGCACAGTCAGGGAATACCATGCTATCATCATCTGCATCACCACCCAGTCATTGTGTGAACCTGTCATCCTCGAACATCAGTACATACACCACTTTTGAATCTGGTGTTCCATTACTCCTACATTCATTGAATGAGAGCTGTGTGAATCTCACTTTCATTTCCATCTGAACGTTAATTCCCCAGATGGTTAATAATAATATACATGTATATATATGAGCTAATGTGATTTTATTGTCATATTACACCGTGATTTGATCTTGTGGTAGTTAACACAGATTTGAAGGGAGGGCACAACTATGGCTAAATAAATTCCTTACTTTGAACATAGTGATGTGTGTGAAAAAAGAACAAAGCAGCAAATGGAATGTTTGTCATGAGCAGACTGATGTTTTAACATGTACAGATATTGCCATCACTCAAGGCCTAAACTATTCAAAGACATGAAAGTGTTTGTTATCCCTAAGCCTTTCAAAGGACTAGATGTTTTAACACAATTCACAGCTTAGCTGTGTGTGTTAAGTTAGTACTTGGATCCTGGACTCAGAGAAAGTAGATAGTCATCACTTTACCTCAGAAAACAGAACGGGGAAGACAGGAAATTTTTAAGAAATAAAAAGGGGAAATTGAGAGAGAAGAGGGAGTGGTGGCTCCATAGTGCAGCTTCATCCTGGCAGCTGAATATTGGTGTCTGTCAGCATCAGGGCCGTGTCATCCACGCTTCAACCTCCTGGCTGCAAAACCTCGACCACATCACCCCTGTACTATGAAGAAACCCTTCATGGCACTCATGCCATTAATAAAACCACTATGTGGTGAGGGCAAGAAAGGCAAGGCATAGACGCTCGTTACAAATTTTTAGTTCAGTTTTGAGTTGTGCTTTTTTGTTGTTGTTTTTTGTTGTTGTTTTTTTGCACAAGTATGCCAGTGTTTGCAGACCTTCACACAACTCCCATGTGATGAGAGGAATCAACCAGTTTTATTGACACGAGCATGATATAAAATGCCACTAGGAAATTAGGAATGTTTGGTTTTGAAACTGGAGGGAAAACACAGCTTAGTTTTTAATTATTAAGTTTTACAATCATCCATTTTGACATTGGGAGTGCCTCACGTGGCCATTGTATGTGAACGGTATATGTGTAGTGTGTGTGTTTTCATGCGTATGGTCTGAGAGACAATCAGATATAGTGTGACTATTCAGTGTGTTGGTATTGCCAGGTGATTGTTTATCATGTGCGTGTGCATTCAAGATAAATGTATTCATGTCCCGTGATTGTGCATCTTCAACATTATGTTGGCGCCAAGTCACTTGTACTATTTATGAAGAGTTGACTCATTGTTTTGCATTGTTTTGTTGTCATTATTATTCTGTGGCTGGATTATGATTTTAAAGCTGTGTGTTCTGTGGTTATTTAGCAAAGCTTTACATATCTCTTGGGTACAATGTCGGTTGTTGGCTTGAAACATTCAGCATTGGGTATCTGTGATCACAAGAGGCTTGTTTTCCGATACTTTTTGTTTGTTGCCCAGACAGAAGGTTTTAAAGTGCTTTTTTGTTTGCGTTGTTTGCAAATTACTGAGTTTTTTGATTGCGCTTATGACATTCAGCCCATCTGCTTGCAAAAGACAGATCTTCAAGAGATATCGACAGTGATAAATTGACTTGGTCGTGTGCGGACACAGAAACAAAACAAAACAAAACAACATACTAAAAGTAAAATGCTCACTACTGTACCTGTGAACTTTATTGATGAGGTTTGCTCTGGGAGCAAGTGGCGGTGTGATCACTGATGGGGCTGTTGTGTGGTATTACATTTTGTGAAATACTATCTGCCTGTGTGTGTGTGTTTGCATGTGTGCGCATGTATGTTTGTGTGTGTGTGTCTGTGTGTGTACATGTCTGTGAGTGTGTGTGTGTGTTTATGTGTATGTGCATGTGTGCGTGTGTGTGTGCGTGCTTTAATACTTATTACACTATATTTTTGTTTAAGTGCTTACATTTACAGATATCCCAGTACAAAGCTGTGAAAATAACTGCAGGAAAAAGAAAAGAAAAATCCAGAAGAACAAAAAAATTATGTGGCGAGACTGCGGACGATTGTCACAAATTCACTAAACAGAGGTAGATCACTTGAAACATCAAGAGTTCCTCAGATTGAAAATGTGAAAACACTGCTCCTGATAACTTCAGGAATTCTTTTGATTACCAATACATTGAACCGTTCATACTTTACAATGTACACAACATATAAACTTTTGGATCATTACATAGATGGCTCTGTGTATGCACATAAAAATGCAGGAACCCAAACTGCACATGCATTAGAAAAAGTTAATAATTCCAAATACTATTTTCATGAAGTTAACCTTGCCAATGGCAAGGTTTCTTTATTACTGATGTGAATTACTGAGTCTGAGCATAGGAAAGCAGACAAAAACAGAACATCAAAGCAAATGAGCAATGCACAGCACTTTAATTGTCATAAAGCATTCCGCTCCACAAAAATAGAAAGAATTGTATGACACTGCTCTGACAAAGTACCAACAAAGGCACACAAACAAAACACCAACACAGGCACACAAACAAAATACCAACAAAGGCACACAAACAAAACACCAACACAGGCACACAAACAAAACACCAACACAGGCACACACACACAAAACACCAACACAGGCACACACACACAAAACACCAACACAGGCACACTCACAGTATCAAGTCATGATCTCTTTGCTGCCAGTTTATTGAATGAGTGGGGGGAAAAAAGTGAGCACAATTTACAGGTGAGGAACCTGTCACACTTTTTTTGTGTGTGTACAAATAAATTATAAATACTATCAAAATGAACAATACCGAATGGCTGACTTCTGCATGCAATGGGAGCGAACCAAACCTTGCGTAGACTTGCAGAGGAAACTCAATGGAGCAAGCTGTGTTGTTCACTCATCAAATCATAGCAGCATCTCCCTCTTCACAACCCTTTACCACCGAGCATCTCGACTTTTAGCATCTCTCTCCTGTTGCAGTCAACTGAGTATATTCCTGCTGTTGTTCACGAGATATCTTTCTTGTCTGTTTCACTGACACCATCACCAGACATTTCTTCACTGCAGGACACCCCGAAGAAACATACCAGCACTGACAAGGCAGGCGTGCACAGCAGACTGTTGTAGTCTTACCACTTAGTGGTCACTGTAACACAGAGATGTACAAGAACACAACAAAAGGACATGCCTCCAGTCTGTTTCGCTCCCTAAGCTCACTGCCCCAAGTTAACCTGAGAAAATGTTTCCTGTTTGAAATCCCACAGGGAGTAAAAAACTGAGATTTAAAATAGTAAATATAATAATAATAATAATAACAATAATGTGAATGTAGAGGAAAAAAAAAGGGGGGATTTTTTTCTCAACTTCCACCCCAAAGTCCAACTTTTCCTATGCTTGAGGGATGCAAGACTGATCACGCTGTTCCAATACTAGTATTCTTTGCACCCTACAACTTTCAATGGTAAAAGAAGTGAAATTAAACGTTAACCCCAAACTGAAAAGTTCTAAAACAACTTAAAAGTTCATAATTCAAAAGTTCTACATTTTTCAGACAAGTAGCATTCTATGTACACTGCTCCACAATGGATTATTCTGTTTTCCACTGTGTTCCAACATGGTTTCATCACAGATTTCTGCACTGTTGTGTGCTACAAAGAGCCAACAGAACAAGTTGCAAACAAAGGGGGTCGTTTCATTTCAACAATAAGACAGCTGCTCCTTGCTAAGCACACCAATGGTTCTTGTGAACATGGAACAAGATCAACCGCTGTGGCAAAGTGGTTAGCATTGTGGACCTGGAGGATGCAGGTTCGAGCACCATCAGAGTGTGGCCCGCTCCCATTCAGGTTTCAGTGTGCTGTAAGCAAACATGGGAAGACTGGGACTACATCGTCCAAGATCATCCACTTCACATTTGTTCCAGTTTCCTGGCCAACACTGCTGGTGTCTGCATCCCTCAGCCTGGACGACACCAGGATATAAGAGTACAGCTTTGTCAGGGAGTCCCAAATCTACATGGAGCCCCCATGGCAACACCTTCATCACCCCCAGCATTCATCATCATCCAAACACAGAAAACAAAATGTCCCAAATCCTGGGGGCACGAAACAACAGAATGTGTTAGCAGAGCACATCACGTAAAAACTTTCCACCAAACAAAAAAGTTGCTGACCAACTTTCTACCAAACAGAACATGTACTAATCTCATACTGGTTGTACAGAAGTCAATACTGTAGGGTTCAGGACATGCATCCACATGTTCACGTGTGTGAGTCGTCGTCTTCATTTGTGCAGACTGTGGCTACCACGTTCACTCGTGTATGTAACATGGAACCATACTGCGTATACACCAGTGGGCTTTTGACTGTTTTTACCCCCCACCATGCTCCCTTTCTGTGGGGAAATGGGTGGGGGTAATTCATTCAACACTGGTCAGTTTTCCAGGTCAGGGTCCAGGGGCACAAAGACTGGGAAGGGGCTGGGGGGCTGGGTCACAGGGCAACGTCACGCCCTGCTTGCTGAGGGGTCTATCTCCCCTGACCCTGACAAACACTTGGCCTATAACCACTGGCATGGCCTTCAACCACTGTTTACTACCATCTCCTTCAATATGAAGCCTTCATTTTAGGCTTTTCATTATTTGTAATCAAAATACTGCTTAAGACTTTCAAATAAATATTACATTAACAAAACATCCTTCAGAAGTCATTCATTCTACTTGTTTCTGGCACCATTAACTTTTCAAACTTCTATTTCATTGATTGAAAAGTTAATGGTGCCAGAAACACAAAGTGAAAGACCTTATGCTGAAAAAAGATGGCAGACTGAGATGTTTGTCTTCAAACCAAAAATCTTCTCATTCATTAGATGGACACCACAGTCTCCACAATGAAGGCAGCTGTACACTGCAGGTCCTACACAGCCACAGAACTGAGTATGCCATAATAAAACAAAAGTACTTCAATGGCCAACAAGCTGAGACGGAAATCCGTAACGCATGGAAGTACCCCCATCCATGTGTTAGTGAGGATGCAACACACGTGTTGTGTAATGACACAGAAATGACACAGCAGGGGGACATAGCCCAAGGGATAACCGGTTCCTGTGTTATCTCAAACTCCATCATCATTCTTGTGTCTTGATGTGTTTTCACTGGTTGTGAAATGACACAGCGAAGGTACTAGGGGCAAGACAGAGGGGTTGGTTTTAGTCTGTATTATTTTATAATACTTCATGAATCCAGATATCGTGTGTTTGTGTGTGTGTGTGTGTGTGTGTGTGTTGTGTGTGCATGCATGTATGTATGTGTGTGTGTGCATGTATACATATCTGTATGTGTGTGTGCATGTATGTGCATGTATACGTGTGTATGCACCCAGCTTTCCAAGCTTGCCAATCAAGACAGTGTCAGAAAGAATCCTCTGATGTCATAACTCCACTTGGAGGGACTTGCAGACATGGACACAGAGAGGGGAAACACTCTTCATCAACATCGGTGATGGCTGAGCCACAGCCAACCAGTTGTACAAACCATGTCATTATTACAACAACCTTTATCGATCCTGTCCTCTGGATATCTGAATGATTTAAAACACATCACAGTGAGGAACATAAACCGGAAAAAAAAAAAAAAAAAAAAGTATCATCCAGGCACAAAGCTGAACCCATAACACAAAGCCGGAGTCTCGGTGACAAGCCTACAGAAGCACTGGGTATACACTATACAGCAGCCTTTTTTTGAGTTGTACTGACACCTAAAAACATACAACTCATCACCATCCTGAATGAAGTCACTGCGTTTCTTTGCTGCTCAAAGCCATGGTGACCACACAGGGCCATACCAGGGCTGTTGAACTGTAACTATTGACCCGGTAGAATCTGGAGACAAAAAAAAGGAAAAGAAAACTGGGCAGAAGGACAGTCATTCATGCACATCAACCTTGACATGCCTCAGACATTGGCCATTCCATCAATTTTTCATCAGAGGGTTTAAAAAAACAACAACCTGAAATGCAAACATGATTACACAAAATCATACATAACAGGCATATAAAACAAAAGGCCATCAAGCATCTCACACAGCCACTGTGCAAAAAAAAAAAAAAAAAAAAAGAATATAACATAGTAAGATCGCACAATTTTCAAGTAAAAAAAAAAATGTCAAGGCTTTCTTGAAAAAAATATAGGTGAATGGAGCAGCAAGGTAGAGAAATATAAACAGAATCTGACAGACAGAAAAGGAAAAAGCTAGAAATAAAGACAGCAACAGAAAAGAGGAAATTTCTGGCACAGAATTTCCAGAAAGAATCCCCACCATCTCCACAGGGGCGGGGACTAAGCACCAGGTGGGGGCGGAGCTAAGCACCGGGTGGGGGCGGGGCTAAGCAGGGGGTGGGGCTTTGGGACAGTCACTGCAAATGTCTTCCTGCATCAATCAATGCCTTTCAAAGAGCTAACCTCTACTGCTTCAAGCAAGGAAACTTCACTCCTTAGCTACCAGCCGGACAAAATACATGTCTAATAACAACAACGTCACAGTATGCTAATCAAACAGTTTATCATGTTTTTCATATTTTTGGACAAACAGCTTCAACCGACAGAGACAATAATTCCTGCCAGAGAAAAAAAAAAAGCTTGTGAATGAACAACATGAACCAAAAACAGTGCAAGATGAATTACAAATATCCACAACAAAGTTGTCGCCAAAATAACCACATTTTCATCCAGTATTCAAGGCAGACCGCTGTGTCTTTCCTGCTCTCCTCGCAGTCCTAGTCCACCAACCATTCCTCGAAGCAAACAGTCACAGTCATCAGAGAATGCTGCCTTGGTAGGTCCACCGACCAGTCCATGGGATACATACACGCTCACAGTGGGACTTGGAACACACTCCATGTTTCATCTCTCTTCAAAATACCTACATGAGTACGTGAGTGAAACAGACAAAACGTTGATAAGTTGACCAGTGTTCTCTTTACAAGGGGACATGTTTTGTTGCAATGTTCCACAAATACAGGTTGGGGGAAAAAACAAGCATGTTTTTATTTGACCAGCGTTCTGTTATCCTTTGGTATTCAGGGTATACATGCTACACACATCTGCACACACACACAAACACACTCACACATGCATGCATCCATGCGTATACATATGGCTGGTAAAGTGTAAAGATGGATTGTCACCACAGGGATATACACAATGTAATACTCCTACTTCTCACATACAATGCAATACTCCTACTTCTCACATACACAATGGGGTACCCCAACATCTCACAAACACAATGTAATACTCCTACTTCTCACATACACAATGGGGTACCCCAACATCTCACAAACACAATGTAATACTCCTACTTCTCACATACACAATGCAATACCCCTACTTCTTACAAACACAATGTAATACTCCTACTTCTCACATACACAATGCGATAACCTAAATCTACAAACACAATGCAATACTCCTACTTCTCACATACACAATGCGATAACCCTAATTCTACAAACACAATGTAATACTCCTACTTCTCACATACACAATGCAATACCCCTACTTCTTACAAACACAATGCAATACCCCTACTTCTCACATACACAATGTAATACACCTACTTCTCACATACACAATGTAATACACCTACTTCTTACATACACAATGTAATACTCCTACTTCTCACATACACAATGCGATAACCTTAAATCACAAACACAATGCAATACCCCTACTTCTTACATACGCAATGTAATACTCCTACTTCTTACATACACAATGTAATACCCCTACTTCTCACATACACAATGCGATAACCTTAAATCACAAACACAATGTAATACTCCTACTTCTTACATACACAATTAATACTCCTACTTCTTACATACACAATGTAATACCCCTACTTCTCACATACACATTGTAATACTCCTACTTCTCGCAGACGCAACGGGATACCCCAACATCTCACAAACGCAATGGGATACCCCAACATCTCACAAACACAACTCCCCAACATCTCACAAACACAACACCCCAACATCTCACAAACACAACACCCCAACATCTCACAAACACTACACCCCAATATCTCTGTCATGATACCAAGTTGGTTGTCATAATGTACTTATTGTAAAGGTCAGATTTCCTGTATGGTGTGGCTGTGTCACTGTATTAATTTGAACTTGATATTTGGAGAAAAGCTCGTGATGCATGTGTCTTTAGGCGCTGATGTGAATATGTGTTCACGAGTTGCTGTGTTGTGAAGTGCACCAAAATTCTTGCCACTTCCCTCTCTGCACACAGCTGAACGGGTCACAGGAGTGACCTGGGAAAAAACAGACCTTGGGGTCTGAGAGTCATAGAACAGTCAGTTACCATTCTGAGAGAGAATGTGCGACGTAGCCTTGTTGAACTGTGAAGGTTCAGGGAAGCTGATTTTGAAGTACGGGTGAGTCAGTAATTTCGAGTTTGGTAATGAGAAATTCGGTGACATCATTTAATCTAAATTTTGTGAATTTCAATGTTGTTTTATTTTCATTTACGTTTCTGAACACTGGTTCAGTAAAATGAGAATTGTGACCCAAGTCATGTTAGTACTATTTTTACTAGTTGTTCGATTTAACTAGTTTGGTTCTGAGGATGTTTCAGGATCCTCAGCGCCTGGACTGTTTTCGGACGAAGGTGTTTGGCTGAAAAATCACCCACCGAAAGATGTTTGGGAAGCACCAACTGACAACACAGTCGTGAAAAGAAACCAATAAAAATTATCATCATGATTTAAAAGCTTTAACGGGAAGTGTAAGGGAGAATATAAAGTATTGTGCTTTCCTAGATTGAACTTTTCATATGATTTATCCCTGAAGGGAAAATGTGAACATAATTGTTTATTTTTCTTTGAAGTATTAATAATCAGAAAGGAGTTATTGTTATGTTGTTTATCCGGGGGTAAGAGTGAAGTCAGAATGTGAACGTTGTGTGCAAGTCTATCTGTCGTGTGAGCTTGAGTTGAGTGAATGCGGCAGTGTGACAATCTCACAAACACAACACCCCAACATCTCACAAACACAACACTCCAATATCTCACGAACATAACACCCCAACATCTCACAAACACAACACCCCAACGTCTCACAAACACAACACTCCAATACCTCACAAACACAACTCCCCAATACCTCACAAACACAACTCCCCAATATCTCACAAACACAACACCCCAATATCTCACAAACACAACACTCCAATATCTCACAAACACAACACCCCAACATCTCACAAACACAACACCCCAACGTCTCACAAACACAACACTCCAATACCTCACAAACACAACTCCCCAATACCTCACAAACACAACTCCCCAATATCTCACAAACACAAAACTCCAACATCTCACAAACACAATGGGATACTCCAACATCTCACAAACACAACACCCCAACATCTAACAAACACAACACCCCAACATCTATCTCACAAACACAATGCAATACCCCCACTTCTCACTAACACAACATAACACTCCATCTCACAGACGCAAGGTGACAACCTATCATCTCAGTCCTCCTCAGCACAGCTCTTCCCCATCGACACCATCACCCCTCAAAGCATGTCAAACCTCACCCCTCAAAGCATGTCAAACCTCACCCCTCAAAGCATGTCAAACGTCACCGGTAAGGGGACAAACACTAACAAGTCATTTCCTTTTCTGCCTTTCAGTTTCTTTATCACTCTCGTCATACATTCAAGAAAACGAAAAGCTTGCGGGGAGTGGGGGGCGGGAAGAGAGAGGCACACACACCAGTCCTCCTTGTGGCCAACTAAACTCCAGAGTGAAGAGAACTGTACAAGATGCTGTCCACTTTTCTGCTGCCTGCTTTGAGAGAGAAGTGTCTGATGAGTCCCCAGCTCATAGGTGGGGCTGAGAGGCGTCCGTGTTGTCGTCCAGGTGCTCGGCCAGCTTCTCGAACTTGCTGGAGTAGTCGATGGAGCTCTCCATCATCATGCTCTGCAGGGTCGTGTCCACCTGAAAGCACACGCCTCTCTCCTGTCATCGCCTGCCATCACCTGTCATCACTGCACACACCTCACCTGTCATCACCAGTCATGACCACACACCTCACCTGTCATCACCTGTCATCACCTGTCATCACCAGTCATGACCACACACCTCACCTGTCATCACCTGTCATCACCAGTCATGACCACACACCTCACCTGTCATCACCTGTCATGACCACACACCTCACCTGTCATCACCAGTCATGACCACACACCTCACCTGTCATCACCTGTCATCACCAGTCATGACTGCACACACCTCACCTGTCATCACCAGTCATGACCACACACCTCACCTGTCATCACCTGTCATCACCTGTCATGACCACACACCTCACCTGTCATCACCAGTCATCACCAGTCATGACCACACACACCTCACCTGTCATCACCAGTCATGACCACACACCTCACCTGTCATCACCTGTCATCACCAGTCATGACCACACACCTCACCTGTCATCACCAGTCATCACCAGTCATGACCACACACCTCACCTGTCATCACCTGTCATCACCAGTCATGACCACACACCTCACCTGTCATCACCTGTCATAACCACACACCTCACCTGTCATCACCAGTCATGACCACACACCTCACCTGTCATCACCAGTCATCACCAGTCATGACCACACACCTCACCTGTCATCACCTGTCATCACCAGTCATGACCACACACCTCACCTGTCATCACCTGTCATGACTGCACACACCTCACCTGTCATCACCAGTCATCACCTGTCATCACCTGTCATGACTGCAAACACCTCACCTGTCATCACCAGTCATGACTGCAAACACCTCACCTGTCATCACCTGTCATCACCAGTCATGACTGCAAACACCTCACCTGTCATCACCAGTCAAGACCACACACCTCACCTGTCATCACCTGTCATCACCAGTCATGACCACACACCTCACCTGTCATCACCTGTCATCACCAGTCATGACCACACACACCTCACCTGTCATCACCTGTCATCACCACTCATGACCACACACACCTCACCTGTCATCACCTGTCATCACCAGTCATGACCACACACACCTCACCTGTCATCACCTGTCATCACCACTCATGACCATACACACCTCACCTGTCATCACCACTCATGACCACACACACCTCACCTGTCATCACCTGTCATCACCACTCATGACCACACACACCTCACCTGTCATCACCTGTCATCACCACTCATGACCATACACACCTCACCTGTCATCACCTGTCGTTTCTTGTTATTACCTATCAAAAAAGGTGCAACAGCCAAGTGGTTAAAGCATCAGACTTTCAATATGAGTCAAGGGTTCCAATCCCAGTCAAGGTGCTTGGTGGACAGACATTTTTCCAATCTTCCAGGTCAACAGGCATGACAGACCTGCCAGTGCCTGAACCACCTTTGTGTGTTTATGTGCATGCAGAAGATCGAATGCAGAATGTGAAAGATCCTGAAACCCACATCAACATACAATGGGTTATGGAAACAAGAACATACCTAACATGCAGACCCCAGAAAGGAGAAAAACTGCCTTCATGACAGGAAGAATTGGTCATGCATGAAAAAAGCCCACTCGAGGGAATGTGTATGTAGCAGCCCAGAGGAAGAATCACCAGTTTTCATCTGACACAACTTCACCTTTCTCTTCCTCTGTGTGCACATGCATATGATTGCATATGTGTGTGCGTGTGTGAGTGGGAGAGAGAGAGAGTGTGTGTATGTGTGAGTTCTTTTTTTTTTAGCGTCTTTTCACTATCAGTGATATTTGTGTGTGTGTGTGTGTGTGTGTGTGTGTGTGTGTGTGTATGTAGGTTTTTACATGTGTGTTTTTGCGTGGGTGTTTTGGGGGGTTTTGTGTGTGTTTGTGCCTGTACATGTATGTGTGTTGCTTTTGTGTGTGTGTGTGTGTGTGTGTGTGTGTGTGTGCATGTTTTGCATGCGTCAGTCTGTCGTTTTTCTATATCAATTCTGTGTGTCTGTTTCCCTATCCAATTTTCTGTCCACCTGTCTCATTGTGCTTCCATACGCAAATGTGTGTGCATATGTGTGTGTGTGTGTGTGTGTGTGTGTGTGTGAGTCCATCACTTCCACACCTGCCAAAGTTTGGAGGGGTGGGGGATACAGTACAAATCTAGTTGTCCTGATGGGGACAAACAGTGTGGAAGCGGAAAGGTTAAAGAATCGCTGCTCCCTCACGTAGCTTGTCACACACAGATACTCAGCCAAGCGCACAAATGACTCTTCACAGAGTCAAGGAACAAGACAAGACAAGACATACACAGGGTGGTTTTACCAGAACAGACAAGCAACAAGTGCTCCTTGGTAGATGAAGCAATGTCTGTCTTCACATCGGAACACAATGACCTTTCAGCTACAACTTCCCAACACTGATCCAGTGGGATCATGTGCTTAGGAGGTACAGTACATTAAAAATACTCATTACTATTACCATTATTGTTAATATTATCACTATTATTATCATTATTACTGTGTTATCACTATCAAGAAAAGACGAAGAGAAGCGAGGAAAGGGAAACCAGCAGTACACTCACATCCAGACGAGCCACCAGGGAGTCCTGCGAGCTCTCCCCAAACAGGGAGGGGGGTGCGGGGATGAAGGAGGACGATGCCAAAGGCCCGGAGGAGGTGGAAGGCACGCTCAGCGTCGGCATGGCGACACCACCGCCACCACCACCCTCCAACGCCTCGGACTTCTTCACGGGGGACTGCAAGAAGGGGCTGAGGGAGAGGGGGTGGGCATGGTGGTGGAGGCTGGAGCCATTGCCGTTCTCCCCGCCCAGCGACCCCAGCCCTAACCCCTCCTCCTTCTTCACGGGGGACTGCTGCAGGAAGTGTGACAGGGAAAGACTGTGTGTGTGCAGGTCCGCGCTGTTGCTGTTCTCCCCCACCCCCACCGACGATGACGACTTCTTCACCGGCGAGTCCTCAAACCCGCACAGCGACAGGTCGGGTACCTGGAAATACCAAGACTGTTCAACACGGATCAGTGACCATGCAGAAGGTGGCGCCAGAAAACACAGAAACATTCCGGACTGATACAGGATACCGGCAGGAATGTCTGGCCACAATCAACATAAGTATGTGTAATTAGACAACACTTTAAGACACACACAATATTACAACACAAAAACACACCATGCACAATGTTTCTGCTTGAAGCCTTTATCTGGAGGGTTTCATAGTAGATGAAGGCTTCAAGCCAAAATGAAGGCTTCAAGCCAAAATGAAGGCTTCAAGCCAAAATATTGGGTTTGTTCAATACCAACTTCTGGCACGACCCCACCCCCTTCCTCTTGCTGTACCTTGTAGCATGTAATTATCATCAGGATAACCAGAATCACTTCAGTTGATCAACAACAACACTACTTCCGTTTTCTATCATGTTTTCGTAGTTGCTACTGTCGACATTGTGAGGAAAATCAAACAAAATTCTTGCCATCTGTTTTGTACTGTACATTTTGGGCAGCCATGATCAACAGCTCTTCGCTCTGCATCAAAATCAATCCAAAACTTGCCAAGAAATTGCTTTGAACACTCATCAAGGCCGTCGCCATTTGCAAGGGAGGTAAGCGTGGCTGGACACCTGATAATGCAGTTACCCCTAAACCACAGCTACATCCACGGTTGGAAGTGAAAGGCTTAATTGATGCAAACGTTATGATAATCCTGGTTCTGTTCCTGATTGTGCGGTTCTCTGAAATCCTCCATGCCCCAATATGGGTCGAAGGTTCATTAAATCGTGCATCTTGTCACAAGACAATGTTGACAATGCCAGCCAACTCATTATTTCTTGTTGTGCCCTGTGGCATGTAAGGTTGCCACCAAACATCCCCACTGCTGTCCAGGGCTGTGTTACCTCGCCTGGCCCAGCTCTCCTTCAGCTGCAGTCAACTCTCTCCAAGAAATAATTTTAAACATGGTGATTGTGTAGTTTACTCCAAATACTGTTTCACATGTTATCAAAAACAAACAAAACGCTTTTTATCAAATGGAAGTGAAACTACACTACAAATGACATTCTGCCAAACTGGGCTGCTAGAAAGATGATCAAATCAGCAAGAGAAGACATGGACTAACAGGCAGCAAATGGAGACTGGAAAGGTGCGGAAATAAAAATGTTCATAAAAATGATCACTGACAGCCTTCCTCAGCCAAACAGCTGGCAGGCTGAATGTGTCAGTGTCTTCAGAATGCCTTTGAAACCAAACGTTAGGAAAGCAAACAGTGAGAAAGCTGTGAAAGTGCTCTGCTGACCGAGTGGTCCAGTTCTGTGTCACCCTCTGCATTACCTCTTGTCCCAGCCACTGCGACTCTGCCCCCGCCTTGAGGGGTGAGCGGTGCGAGGGGCTGCCCAGGGTGGGGTGATGGGTGGGGGTGTGCAGGTTGTTCCGCGGCGTGCTCAGCGAGTGCTGGGGAGGGTGAGATATCTGCTGACCCCCCACCTCCTCCTCCTCCATCAGACTGCACTCCCTTTTCTGGGGAGACTTCAGCAAACCTGACAAGCCACAGGCAGGCAGTCAGTCACATGGGGTGTGGGAGTCACTCAACTTTCACACAAATACTGAAATGTTTGCAGACCAAGAATCCAAGGGCAGCTAAACCTGAATGCATGTCTTTCTTAATACCGAAACATACTAAACTAATGGAGAGAGAAAAATTGAAAAAAATGCCAATATGGAAATATATAAATAATTCCACTCATGCAGTCACACAATGTTAAATCTGGGTCATCGGCCACATTTTTCTCTTTTCTCTCTGCATTATTTTGTTGGCTAACAAAGTTTGTATTGCATTGTATTACTCTTTTTTGTCCCAACAGATTTCTCTGTGTGAAATTTGGGCAGCTCTCCACAAGGAGAGCGCATTGCTACATTGAGAGCGCTACCCATTTTCAGTCATTCCAATCAGTGTGCACAAAGAAAGTAAAGAAGTGAAGATGAATTCTACTTTCTTACCCTCTACCTGTTATTTGTCAGTGTTCTGCAAACCAGTGAAAAGCAATAACCATGCACTTCAACCAATGTTTATTTGACTCTCAGAAAACGAACGTCCCTGCACTTAAAATACAGACTGACCCTTACACTTCCCTACACTTGAGTACAAAAGCATGAACACATGAACACGCAAACACACACTCAACCAGCAGTTCAAGGAACGCATTTGTCAATATCGTAAACAGAATGGAAGTGTGTTTTGAGAGACTTTGAAAACTGAACTGGGGATTCCACATGACAGGCTGAGAAGGGAAATCTGTTCCACTCCACATGACCAAGATAGGAGAAAGATTTGCTGCTCACACTCAACAGCTCCCAGCCTTTCAGGAGAGAAAGTACTGACTGGTTTGAGAAAGTCTGATAGTTCCCTGTGGACTGCCGATGCTGGGACAGTGACAGACATAGCCCATTGTGGCTGTGTGTGGGTGACTTGGAGTGAGCAGTGTGGCTGTGTGGGTGACTTGGAGTGAGCAGTGTGGGTGACTTGGAGTGAGCAGTGTGGGTGTATGGGTGACTTGGAGTGAGCAGTGTGGGTGTATGGGTGACTTGGAGTGAGCAGTGTGGGTGTGTATTGGTGACATGGAGTGAGCAGTGTTGGTGACATGGAGTGAGCAGTGTTGGTGACATGGAGTGAGCAGTGTTGGTGACATGGAGTGAGCAGTGTGGGTGTATGGGTGACTGGAGTGAGCAGTGTGGGTGTATGGGTGACATGGAGTGAGCAGTGTGGGTGTATGGGTGACATGGAGTGAGCAGTGTGGGTGTGTATGGGTGACTTGGAGTGAGCAGTGTGGGTGTATGGGTGACATGGAGTGAGCAGTGTGGGTGTATGGGTGACTTGGAGTGAGCAGTGTGGCTGTGTGTGGGTGACATGGAGTGAGCAGTGTGGGTGACTGGAGTGAGCAGTGTGGGTGTATGGGTGACTTGGAGTGAGCAGTGTGGGTGTATGGGTGACATGGAGTGAGCAGTGTGGGTGTATGGGTGACATGGAGTGAGCAGTGTGGGTGTATGGGTGACTGGAGTGAGCAGTGTGGGTGTATGGGTGACTTGGAGTGAGCAGTGTGGGTGTATGGGTGACTGGAGTGAGCAGTGTGGGTGTATGGGTGACTTGGAGTGAGCAGTGTGGGTGTGTGGGTGACTTGGAGTGAGCAGTGTGGGTGACATGGAGTGAGCAGTGTGGGTGACATGGAGTGAGCAGTGTGGGTGTGTATGGGTGACTGGAGTGAGCAGTGTGGGTGTGTGTGGGTGACTGGAGTGAGCAGTGTGGGTGTATGGGTGACATGGAGTGAGCAGTGTGGGTGTGTATGGGTGACATGGAGTGAGCAGTGTGGCTGTGTATGGGTGACTGGAGTGAGCAGTGTGGGTGTGTATCGGTGACTTGGAGTGAGCAGTGTGGGTGTGTATGGGTGACTGGAGTGAGCAGTGTGGGTGTGTATGGGTGACTTGGAGTGAGCAGTGTGGCTGTGTATGGGTGACTGGAGTGAGCAGTGTGGGTGACTGGAGTGAGCAGTGTGGGTGTGTGGGTGACATGGAGTGAGCAGTGTGGGTGTATGGGTGACATGGAGTGAGCAGTGTGGGTGTATGGGTGACTGGAGTGAGCAGTGTGGGTGTGTGGGTGACATGGAGTGAGCAGTGTGGGTGTATGGGTGACTGGAGTGAGCAGTGTGGGTGTGTGGGTGACTTGGAGTGAGCAGTGTGGGCAGTGTGGGTGTGTATGGGTGACTGGAGTGAGCAGTGTGGGTGTGTATGGGTGACTTGGAGTGAGCAGTGTGGCTGTGTATGGGTGACTTGGAGTGAGCAGTGTGGGTGACTGGAGTGAGCAGTGTGGGGGTGTGTGGGTGACTGGAGTGAGCAGTGTGGCTGTGTGTGGGTGACTGGAGTGAGCAGTGTGGGTGTATGGGTGATTTGGAGTGAGCAGTGTGGGTGTATGGGTGACTTGGAGTGAGCAGTGTGGGTGTATGGGTGACTTGGAGTGAGCAGTGTGGGTGTGTATGGGTGACTGGAGTGAGCAGTGTGGGTGTGTGGGGGTGACTTGGAGTGAGCAGTGTGGCTGTGTATGGGTGACTGGAGTGAGCAGTGTGGGTGTGTGGGGGTGACTTGGAGTGAGCAGTGTGGCTGTGTATGGGTGACTTGGAGTGAGCAGTGTGGGTGTGTATGGGTGACTGGAGTGAGCAGTGTGGGTGTGTGTGGGTGACTGGAGTGAGCAGTGTGGGTGTATGGGTGACATGGAGTGAGCAGTGTGGGTGTGTATGGGTGACATGGAGTGAGCAGTGTGGCTGTGTATGGGTGACTGGAGTGAGCAGTGTGGGTGTGTATGGGTGACTTGGAGTGAGCAGTGTGGGTGTGTATGGGTGACTGGAGTGAGCAGTGTGGGTGTGTATGGGTGACTTGGAGTGAGCAGTGTGGCTGTGTATGGGTGACTGGAGTGAGCAGTGTGGGTGACTGGAGTGAGCAGTGTGGGTGTGTGGGTGACATGGAGTGAGCAGTGTGGGTGTATGGGTGACATGGAGTGAGCAGTGTGGGTGTATGGGTGACTGGAGTGAGCAGTGTGGGTGTGTGGGTGACATGGAGTGAGCAGTGTGGGTGTATGGGTGACTGGAGTGAGCAGTGTGGGTGTGTGGGTGACTTGGAGTGAGCAGTGTGGGCAGTGTGGGTGTGTATGGGTGACTGGAGTGAGCAGTGTGGGTGTGTATGGGTGACTTGGAGTGAGCAGTGTGGCTGTGTATGGGTGACTTGGAGTGAGCAGTGTGGGTGACTGGAGTGAGCAGTGTGGCTGTGTGTGGGTGACTGGAGTGAGCAGTGTGGGTGTATGGGTGATTTGGAGTGAGCAGTGTGGGTGTATGGGTGACCTGGAGTGAGCAGTGTGGGTGTATGGGTGATTTGGAGTGAGCAGTGTGGGTGTATGGGTGACTTGGAGTGAGCAGTGTGGGTGTATGGGTGACTTGGAGTGAGCAGTGTGGGTGTGTATGGGTGACTTGGAGTGAGCAGTGTGGGTGTGTGGGGGTGACTTGGAGTGAGCAGTGTGGCTGTGTATGGGTGACTGGAGTGAGCAGTGTGGGTGTGTGGGGGTGACTTGGAGTGAGCAGTGTGGCTGTGTATGGGTGACTTGGAGTGAGCAGTGTGGGTGTGTATGGGTGACTGGAGTGAGCAGTGTGGGTGTGTGTGGGTGACTGGAGTGAGCAGTGTGGGTGTATGGGTGACATGGAGTGAGCAGTGTGGGTGTGTATGGGTGACATGGAGTGAGCAGTGTGGCTGTGTATGGGTGACTGGAGTGAGCAGTGTGGGTGTGTATGGGTGACTTGGAGTGAGCAGTGTGGGTGTGTATGGGTGACTGGAGTGAGCAGTGTGGGTGTGTATGGGTGACTTGGAGTGAGCAGTGTGGCTGTGTATGGGTGACTGGAGTGAGCAGTGTGGGTGACTGGAGTGAGCAGTGTGGGTGTGTGGGTGACATGGAGTGAGCAGTGTGGGTGTATGGGTGACATGGAGTGAGCAGTGTGGGTGTATGGGTGACTGGAGTGAGCAGTGTGGGTGTGTGGGTGACATGGAGTGAGCAGTGTGGGTGTATGGGTGACTGGAGTGAGCAGTGTGGGTGTATGGGTGACTTGGAGTGAGCAGTGTGGGTGTGTATGGGTGACTGGAGTGAGCAGTGTGGGTGTGTGGGGGTGACTTGGAGTGAGCAGTGTGGCTGTGTATGGGTGACGTGGAGTGAGCAGTGTGGGTGTGTATGGGTGACTGGAGTGAGCAGTGTGGGTGTGTGTGGGTGACTGGAGTGAGCAGTGTGGGTGTATGGGTGACATGGAGTGAGCAGTGTGGGTGTGTATGGGTGACATGGAGTGAGCAGTGTGGGGGTGTGTGGGTGACTGGAGTGAGCAGTGTGGGTGTGTATGGGTGACTTGGAGTGAGCAGTGTGGGTGTGTATGGGTGACTGGAGTGAGCAGTGTGGGTGTGTATGGGTGACTTGGAGTGAGCAGTGTGGCTGTGTATGGGTGACTGGAGTGAGCAGTGTGGGTGACTGGAGTGAGCAGTGTGGGTGTGTGGGTGACATGGAGTGAGCAGTGTGGGTGTATGGGTGACATGGAGTGAGCAGTGTGGGTGTATGGGTGACTGGAGTGAGCAGTGTGGGTGTGTGGGTGACATGGAGTGAGCAGTGTGGGTGTATGGGTGACTGGAGTGAGCAGTGTGGGTGTGTGGGTGACTTGGAGTGAGCAGTGTGGGCAGTGTGGGTGTGTATGGGTGACTGGAGTGAGCAGTGTGGCTGTGTATGGGTGACTTGGAGTGAGCAGTGTGGCTGTGTATGGGTGACGTGGAGTGAGCAGTGTGGGTGACTGGAGTGAGCAGTGTGGGGGTGTGTGGGTGACTGGAGTGAGCAGTGTGGCTGTGTGTGGGTGACTGGAGTGAGCAGTGTGGGTGTATGGGTGATTTGGAGTGAGCAGTGTGGGTGTATGGGTGACTTGGAGTGAGCAGTGTGGGTGTATGGGTGACTTGGAGTGAGCAGTGTGGGTGTGTATGGGTGACTGGAGTGAGCAGTGTGGGTGTGTGGGGGTGACTTGGATTGAGCAGTGTGGCTGTGTATGGGTGACTTGGAGTGAGCAGTGTGGGTGTGTATGGGTGACTTGGAGTGAGCAGTGTGGGTGTGTATGGGTGACTGGAGTGAGCAGTGTGGGTGTGTGTGGGTGACATGGAGTGAGCAGTGTGGGTGTATGGGTGACTGGAGTGAGCAGTGTGGGTGTATGGGTGACTTGGAGTGAGCAGTGTGGGTGTGTGGGTGACTGGAGTGAGCAGTGTGGGTGTGTATGGGTGACATGGAGTGAGCAGTGTGGGTGTATGGGTGACTGGAGTGAGCAGTGTGGGTGTGTGTGGGTGACTGGAGTGAGCAGTGTGGGTGTGTGGGTGACTGGAGTGAGCAGTGTGGGTGTATGGGTGACTGGAGTGAGCAGTGTGGGAGTATTGCCACTAAAACAGTGTAGATGATGGGAGAGCACAACAAATAAAAAAGAAGAACATTCTATGAACATGCAGGGACATAAGATAAAGAGACAAAGAGGTTACAAAAAAAAACCCAAAAAAAACAGACTATTTAATCCCTGCCGTTCATGGCAACACAGACAGGACAGACAGCAGTAACGTACCTGAAAACCCTGCGTTCCCATCTGCAACCATCTCCAGGAACTTGTCCCCAGGGTTCGACGCTTCTGAAAAAGGATATCTATCGCTCAGTGTTTTATCACCATGTCTGCCTCCAGGACTCAAAACTAAAATGGTGTATGCTTCAACACATGCCACAACACTTTTCTCTCCTTCTACATTCACTCTTCTGTGACAGACGGCTGTTTTTGCTCCACCTTTCAGGGTGGTATGTATGTTTTGGGACAGTGTGTGCATTCTGGGTACAATAATGTTTTCAAAGTTCGCTTAAATACTGACATGAATTATGGGATCTTCAGCATGTGCATATGCAGGTGTATAAACACATTATGGGATCTTGAACATCTGCATATACAAAAGGGAAATCTTAAAAAAAGGAATAAAACAAAAGCACAAATCCTTCAACACAACACATGGCACATATCCTTCAACACAACACATGGCACATATCCTTCAACACAACACATGACACAATACCTTTCAATACAACACATGGCACATATCCTTCAACACAACACATGGCACATATCCTTCAACACAACACATGGCACAATACCTTTCAATACAACACATGACACATATCCTTCAATACAACACATGACACATATCCTTCAACACAACACATGGCACAATACCTTTCAATACAACACATGGCACATATCCTTCAACACAACACATGGCACATATCCTTCAACACTACAAATGGCACATATCCTTCAACACAACACATGGCACAATACCTTTCAATACAACACATGGCACATATCCTTCAATACAACACATGACACATATCCTTCAATACAACACATGACACATATCCTTCAACACAACACATGGCACATATCCTTCAACACAACACATGGCACAGTACCTTTCAATACAACACATGGCACAATACCTTTCAATACAACACATGGCACAATACCTTTCAATACAACACATGACACAGAATCCTTCAGACAACACATGGCACAAAATCCTTCAGACAACACATGGCACACCTTCAGACAACACATGGCACAATACCTTTCAATACAACACATGACACAGAATCCTTCAGACAACACATGGCACAAAATCCTTCAGACAACACATGGCACACCTTCAGACAACACATGGCACAAAATTCTTAACACAACACATGGCACAATACCTTTCAATACAACACATGGCACAGAATCCTTCAGACAACACATGGCGCAAAATCTTTCAACACATGGCACAGAATCCTTCAGACAACACATGGCGCAAAATCTTTCAACACATGGCACAGAATCCTTCAGACAACACATGACACAAAATCCTTAACACATGGCACAAAATCCTTAACACATGGCACAGTACCTTTCAATACAACACATGGCACAGAATCCTTCAAGACAATGCAGCACAAAATCCTTCATTTTTATCATATTAAAAAGGCAAAGAAAAAAGAAAAAGAGTGCTTTGAGAAACACACAGAGAAACAGTGGGAGAGAGACTGTATGCCTGTGTATTTGTGCAAGAAATGGCAGTGATTGCCAGTCTCTAAAATATGTGTACATATTATTAACGTCATTATTATATTTTGGACAAACAATCTAAAAGAAAAAAAATGTTTTGATTACAAAGTCAACATGAATCTATTGCACATAACCAATGCAGAGTTATGTTAAAATGTCTCAACTGTGATTCCTTTGCTTTTGAAAGAACAGAAACTGCTTTGCAAAGAGGCGGAGGGGGGTGGGGGGGGGAGGGGGAAAAAAACAAACAAAAACCTCCAATACAACACATGGAACAAAACCCATGCAGACAAGACGTGAAACAAATCCCATGCAGACAAGATGTGGAAGGAAATCCCCTTCAGACAAGATGTGGAACAAATCCCCTGCAGACAAGACGTGGAAGGAAATCCCCTGCAGACAAGACGTGAAACAAATCCCATGCAGACAAGATGTGGAAGGAAATCCCCTGCAGACAAGATGTGGAACAAATCCCCTGCAGACAAGACGTGGAAGGAAATCCCCTGCAGACAAGATGTGGAAGGAAATCCCTGCAGACACAACATGGAAGGAAATCCCTGCAGACACAACATGGAAGGAAATCCCTGCAGACAAGATGTGGAAGGAAATCCCTGCAGACACAACATGGAAGGAAATCCCTGCAGACAAGATGTGGAAGGAATCCCTGCAGACAAGATGTGGAAGGAAATCCCTGCAGACACAACATGGAAGGAAATCCCTGCAGACAAGATGTGGAAGGAAATCACTGCAGACACAACATGGAAGGAAATCCCTGCAGACACAACATGGAAGGAAATCCCTGCAGACACAACATGGAAGGAAATCCCTGCAGACAAGATGTGGAAGGAAATCCACTGCAGACACAACATGGAAGGAAATCACTGCAGACACAACATGGAAGGAAATCCCTGCAGACACAACATGGAAGGAAATCCCCTGCAGACAACACATGGAACAAATCCCCTGCAGACAAGACGTGGAAGGAAATCCCCTGCAGACAAGACATGGAAGGAAATCCCCTGCAGACAAGACGTGAAACAAATCCCCTGCAGACAAGACGTGGAACAAATCCCCAGACTCACGATTGGACGGTGCAGCCAGGGAGATGTCCAGCATGGCTGACAGGGAGGGGGGCGACACACTGCTGCTGATCAACTGATGTGTGGACTTCACGGGGGAGGGGTTCGGCGACACGATCACCGGCATGTCCAGGTGGCAGGGAAACAGGTCCGACTGAAGACACGCACGCACGCACGCACGCACGCACACACACTCATTAGCATGCAACATACTGACCAGATTGAATTAAATCACTTGGGGAGTTCAGAGCCAAAAAGTCAGAGTAACAAATGTCTAGAGCTATTTAAACCAGACCTCACACAGCCTTACAACACTCTTTTTTCCAGACAATGCTGTAAATTACATGCCAGCAGCAGGTCTTTGAGTCTAATATTACCTGACACTCCAAAATCACACTCAACTCCATCACACAGAATGCAGAATTCATATCAAATAATCCCGACATTGCAACAGGTCAGCCTGAATTAATTTAATTATGTGACACACTCAAAATCGGGCAGCTACACACAGGTATCTTCACACACACTTTGTGCCACATGAGTGCAGCTGTACAACAGTGTCTGCGAATCAGACCTGCAACAGTGGAGTGCACTGTCAAAGCCAAACTTCATACACAAAACTCAGGCAACCTCATCAGAAACATGCTCAATCCCCTTGAAAACATCAGCGAACAACACAGAGGCTAAAGCCAATATGCTAACAGTACCAAGTGAGAATACAACTGATGGAGAAAGTGAAACTTTAAGTGGCCGCTGCAGTATGGAAATATGCACACCTGGCCCATGAGAAGCAACCATTTGTTACAGATTAATCAGTACATGGGGTATAACATGTCAAGTAAAGATTCCAGAAATGAAACGTCTCATTTCCAAAACACACTGTTCTGGATTTGCAGCACTTACGGAGCTCACGGAATTCTCCCCCATCAGATTACCAACAGTCACCACCGGAGCTCCTGCAACACACACACACACACAAGCATACATGCACACACACACACACACACAGGCATACATGCACACACACACACACACACACACACACACACACATACAGACACAGGTATACATGCACACACACACACACACATACAGACACAGGCAAGCATGCACACACACACACACACACACACACACACACACACAGACACAGGCATACACGCACGCACACACACACACACACACACACACAAAAACACCAAAGCATTAAAAATAAGTAACACACAGAAATGTGTCAGTGGGAAAATCCACATATGTACACTCAACTTCTTGTTTAAAAAACTTGCCAGCCACAAAGACCAACACACAGCAAACAAAAGGCAAAGCCTTCAAGTCTCATTTGTGCTTCACGCCGTATCCAGTAAAGGAATCACGAGGAGAAAAATAAAAAAAGAGATTTAAAATATCGTTGAAAAGTGCTCTGTATTAAATAGGATATAGAAAATAAGCTTGGAAGAAGGAAAAAAAAGGCTGCAAGCAGGATCGAACCATGCATGTTCAGTTCCATAGCAAGCAGACTAATCCCAACTGCTGCCACACATCTGACTAAATTGAACGTTCAAAGCAATGTTGAAGTTTTCTTCTTCGTGCGATAAAGAGCTGTGATTGTAGTGGACGTATTAATGCTGTTTAAATCATGTTTTTTTGTGTTGTATTATATCTCAATTATTCTTCTATTTCGGCGGTAAAGAGGACGTTGCCATCACTTCAAGCACATCGCAACATGGTAGATCTCTAGATCTGCATGAACCAGTCTACAACCAGCTGAAAGAAATGATCGATTCAATTTTTCTTTTATGTTCATTCCAGTTAATTCAGTGTCCCCTTTGTAATATTTATTGCAGTCAACACTTTGATGGTGTAGTCAGATCACTGCATGTGTTCTGTCCAGGATTTTATTTCTTTCCTTTTGATCTGAACAAGAAAAACGAGGTTATGTTGTCTTCAAACACAACCAACCTTCTAGTAACTCAATGGGACGTGCTTTTTAGAATTTTTGGATTTCGGAACAAATCTCAACAAAATAAAACGTTAATAATTCGGAAATTCAGCATAATTTGGGAGACTTACAACCTGTTATTGGTATGACTGTGATGATTTTTTTTCCCGTACAATGTTGAAGCCAAATTTGGTATTGGCAGACAATGTATTTCCAGAGAAAATGGCAATGTTAAAGTTTACCACGGACACACAGACATACTGACACACACACACACACACACACACAACTGAACACCGGGTAATAACACAGACTCACTTTGTTTACACAAGTGAGTCAAAAACTGCAGAACATTCAAAACTGTCACAGCTTTCTTTTTGGACTGTGTTCATCAACTGACACACTCACTCATTTCTATGACTGGAATTTTCATATGGCTCTTTTTTTCACAATATATATATATATATATGGCTGCAAAAGGTGCATGTTTTAAAGGTTGGCTAAAACTCCTGATGACATATAATCTAGGCTCCAGAGGTGCCAGCCACTATGCTTTAATTTAACCTGTTCCAGGCCAGAAAAACAAACAAAATAAATAATAATGAGAAAAAAAATCTAAAATAATTATCAAGAACATAAGATAAAGACAAAATCAATTCAGACTTGTAAAAATGACTAAGAATGCTTACCACCATCCACATCTGGATGGGATGACACTGTTGAAGACACAGCAGTCACTGCGGACGACGCCATGGTGGTTATTGCCGACACCACAGGGGTCATCGAGGTCAATACTGCGGTGGTCACCATACACGACTCACCGGTCGCCACCGACGACATGATGTGGTCGCCCATGGCAACCTCCGTCTGTTGGGCCATGGCCTGCTCTGTCTGCAGTATGGCTTGGTGCGACATGGCCGGCTGGGCCGACGGGGATGGCACTGGAGTGGCGGCCCCTGGCAAGGGCTGCAGAAGGTTGTGTGGCACCAAAATCAGAGAGCTGCCGGGCATCTTGGGAAGGAGCGTGCGCTGACCCACCGTGGGCTTTTTCCGAGGCCGCCGTTTGTGCGGAGCCAGATAATCCAGCTGTACATTTCAAACAGCACAGACTAGGGTTATTTTTTCACCACAAAAATATTCAGTTGTTATTTCTAATAATATTATTATTAATAATAATAATAGTAAGAGGACATTTGGTATACCCAATCAAATAATACAAATGATGATGAGTGTTTACAATGAAAGACAGGACCAACGCCTCGACCAAACCACCCCTCACGGAAAAGACCACAGCCACAAACAACTTGACCTTAGGGGTGAAATGCCAATAGGTCGTTAAACTCACCCATACAACAATGAAAAGCACACTGACATACGCATGCTACAAAAAAAACAAACACCCAATACACCTGCATGCCCCAATCCTTCCCCTCCAACCCAACCCACAAAGCACACAGAAAATAAAGAACACACCCCCAACCCACAAAGCACACAGAAAATAAAGAACACACCCCCAACCCACAAAGCACACAGAAAATAAAGAACACACCCCAACCCACAAAGCTCACAGAAAATAAAGAACACACCCCCAACCCACAAAGCACACAGAAAATAAAGAACACACCCCCAACCCACAAAGCACACAGAAAATAAAGAACACACCCCCAACCCACAAAGCACACAGAAAATAAAGAACACACCCCAACCCACAAAGCACACAGAAAATAAAGAACACACCCCCAACCCACAAAGCACACAGAAAATAAAGAACACACCCCCAACCCACAAAGCACACAGAAAATAAAGAACACACCCTTGAAGTGGAAGCCTGGCTGTCCTGCGGTCTGCTCATCTTGCCCACCAATGACTGCTGCACACTTGTCTTCTGGGGGCAACCCGGGCGCACAGACATGGGTACAGCGATCGGCATGGGTACCCGGAATACCCCATCCGTGTCTGGTGCCTGGAAACAGTCATTTTCTATCAGTCAACCCCTTAATCATAATGGTCAGGGTTTTTTTTCGTTTTTGTTGTTTTCTGGTGAAAAATCAAAATGTTAAAAAGGAAATTTTTTTCCTAAAATTACGTTTAACTAACATACTTACCGTGACCAACCAAAATGTTAAAAAGGAAATTTTTTTCCTAAAATTACGTTTAACTAACATACTTACCGTGACCCACTAGTGCAAACTCCGGCAGAGAGTCCGATTCCTGTCCTGTGCAAACGACTATCCACCTATGCGAAGAAAACGAAAGTAGCTACGGCCGATAACCTCCCAGAAGTAGATTACCTCCCCTCTGCATCCCTGACTAGCTTCCTCTTTTTCCAACAGCCATCTTGACTTCTGATCCTGTGCTCTTCATACGGCTAATCATTTTCATATTTCTGTCGGTTATCAATTCTTTGATATTCATGTTTTGTGTCTGACGAAGACTTGTATCAGGTCACAAACTTATGGCGCAATCGCAATCATAAGGGCCCTCTACCTCGGGTTCTCTCAACAACAGGTACAAATTTGTAGAAAACATTATTCAAATGCACAACACTGTCACAAAGTATATGATTATTCTGCGTATTATAAATCAAGACCAACATACTGTTTGTATATTCATCATACATTATTTTTCATACTGTGTTTCACTGTGCTTGAATGATTCTTGTACCTGTGTGAAACAAAGTCAAAGACTACTGGTTGATTGCTCTATTATACAACACCTGTCTTATAATTCACATTCCCCCCCACCCCCCTCATACGCAAACTTAATAGATGTGTTATATCTACCCATGAAATTAATAAACAATGTGGCCAGGAGATCAAATGATTAACAAATAGTAAAGAGTGGTAACTCTCTCCATTCACAAGGTACACAACTTCAAGTCAACCTATATATCTAGCCATCAAAAATGTGAATAAAAAAAAAAAACAGCAGCCATCTTGACTCCTGATCCTGTGCTCTTCATATGGCTAATTTTTTTTTCGTATTTCTGTCGGTCTATCAATTCTGTGATATTCATGTTTTGTGTCTGACGAAGACTTGTATCAAAAAAAAAAATAATAATAATAATTCAACAATTTTTTTTTCATTCCTCAACCTTAAGTCATTATAAAAGAAATAAGGAATAATAATAATAAAATCAATCACTGTATATTCCTCATTTACAATACACAATTATTTTTCCTTGTTAAAAAAGTTATCACAAATACAATTTCTTATTCATACTGAATTTAACACAATGGTTAAGCTTTTAACAATCAAATAATTTTACACACAGGTTAATGTTTTCCTTAATTAACTCAACAACGTCTGGTCGGCTGCCGATTTCCGATGCTATTCCGCTCACTTGAAAGCGTGTCAGACACATTGTTACAACAGATTTTGATCTTTTTTTAACGTTACCGATCTTACTTTAAGGGCGATAACTCACAATTTCCAGATAACTCAGACACTTTTCCTTCCCTTAGGCCATTGTTTGTTCGTTCTGGAGTAGTTTTCTTAGTTCGTGAACCGGACAACCCGAAATCACAACATCATATGGTTTTCAACATGGCGGCACCAAAGCGAAACCGATTCGTGCGGAACATAAGAATGGCTCAAGCACTCGAATTGACTCATGAAACCGGGTCTGATGAAGATGCTGTTGTTGGATTGTTCGACAATGCAGGTGACGAAATTTCGGACTCTGATTCCGACTATACTCCTGATAAAATCGACGACGAAGTGGCGGACACTGACGATGACGAAGGCAGAATGACCCGTCAGCAAAACTTGACACCAACACGTGTGCTTGTTGCAGTGGCTGATTCTCCAACTCATCGAGAAGAATCCGAGGAGATGGAAATAGATGAGGGCAATCTGTGCATTGTGTAAAAAAAAAAAGTGTATGTGTGGTGTTTTTTCCTATGAGTGTACAGTCCGGCAAATGGTTTCAGTGTGTTTCAAGACTGCAAGCAGCAATCAGTTTTTTGGGGGGTTTTCCAATATATTCTAATCAAATATGTTTTTTTATGCAGCATGCATATATAGTATCATAAGCACATCAAACCAAGAGTACAGGAGTGTGACTGAACCAGTGTAGGAGGATTCAGAGCATGAAGAAGTGGATTACCTGTGTTTAAATTTTTTTTGTGTTTTCCTGCCAATGTGCACCATATTGGATTACCTATATCATCAAAACCATGTGGTTCATTCACTTAAGGTAAGCATTTTTAGTAAATTCATTGTTAAATCTGTCCACTGGTATGTGTTTTATGTTTGTAGGGTGAGTGGTTGATTTTTTGTGATTTTTTAAAAACTGCTTAAAATAGTGCGATTTGAGAGGGAAACCCGGTCATTTTGACTGTGGCTAGAGTGAGTTAACCCTTTCGCTGCTGACACATTTTTCAGGTGTGTGCTGAGAAAATGTCCAGACAAAACAGGAAAAAAATCATGATTATCTTCGTTCATTTAAACCTCCCTATTAAAGATAATACCATCAATAAAAAGTATCTGTCACCATACTGCATTCCTGAAACACATCAGGAAAAAAAGTATTCACAGTAGTATTTCTCCTTTCTTGAACTGTCTTCTTTTTCTATACCATCAAGGCTCACACAAAATACAATCTTAACAGAATGCTACACACACAGGTGCTTACTGTTCATTTCCTGTGCCATTCAGGTTCACTGAAAAATCAATCACAGTGGTAATTGTTCTGCATAAGTTAGACCTCACTGAAAAGTCTGTCACTGTACAAATCATTCTGCTTACATTAGACCTCACTGAAAAGTCAATCACTGTGCAAATAAATTTGCTTACATTAGACTTCAATGAAAAGTCGTCACTGTGCAAATCATTCTGCTTACGTTACACTTCAATGAAAAGTCATCACAGTGGGATATTGTTCAACATCAGACCCATCAACATTTGTTAGGAAGCAGCATACCTGAGCAGGAAAGTTGGGGAAAGAATTCACACACATACCAGCAGGCAGGCAGCCAGGCACACACACACACGCACACACACACGCACACACACACACACACACTCACACACACACACACTCACACACACACTCACACACACACACACAGTATAAGGAGGACGCCTGGCAGAGCATCCCCTCCCTGCCCACCTGCAGAGGGCTGAGGAAGGTGGACTTGGACGCCATGCCCACCAGGGTGCCGTTGCTGTTCAGCTGGGCCGGGTGCATCACGCTCACCCCCCCAAACGTCTCCTCTGTCAGGGGGTCCGTCTCCGTGGCAACGTCGCTCGTCATCTTCTTGCGGGTGGTGACTCGTTCCAGCGAGTGGCCGCACAGGGTGCACTGGGACATTTTGCCTCCTCCAGCCATTTTCTGGGCACAGACACAAACCCATGTCAACATGATTTTTTTTTTCTTTTAAGAATGAAATGTGAAAAGTTTCTTTCTTCACAGAGCTTTTGGTTCTTACGCTGTGGGTTCTCATACCAGCAGCATAATTTCATCCAAGATTTTATAGAATGAAAGCCTAGGAGATGTATTTTTTCTGACAATCTTATCACTTTGCTTGTTGAACTAGAGAAGCAAAGCATTCCGTGATTCATGTGTGATTCCTATCAAAATGATAAATAACTTCAAAAATCATCATTCATTTAAAAAAAAAAAACACCAACAGCAAAGAAACAAGGACACAACTGAAGATGAAGTAACCTCCAGCAGAGTCTGTGCCAGCAGACTGGTTCTCATCGGCGTTTGACTCCACTGTAGTCTTTTGTGTTGTGCTGCATTGTATTGTAATGTATTGCATTGCATTGCATTCCATTGTACTGCATTGTATTGTATTGATTGGATTGGATTGGATTGGATTGCCTTGTATTGTACTACTTTTTGTCACACAAGATTTCTCAATGTGATTCTGGTTGCTCTCCCCGAGGAGAGAGTGTCAACCAATTTGTCTTTCCCTCTTCTGTCTGTATGTGTGTTTGTTTCACTGTCAAAGTCCATTTTTCTGCACATTTTTCTCTGGGATAACCTTTTCGTCGCCATGGGTTCTTTCATGACTGCCAAGTACATGCTGCACACAGGATCTCTGTTTATCATCTCATCTGAATGACTAGCACGCAGACCACCACTAAAGGTTGCTGTAAGGAGGAGTAAAAATCCTTATCTATATATGGGAATCCAACAAGTGCACACTCGCTTCTTAGTCACGTGCATTATCACTAAGCTACTGCTCCACAATGGTTTAAATGGAGACACCATGGAGTTAACAGCTGGGGGGGGGGGGGGGGGTAAAACTGATGCAAACTCTGCTGACAGGCTGTGAACAATGTGCAGTGGTTAGTTGGAAGGTAGGCAGGCAGGAGTGTCTGTATGTGTGTGTGTGTGTGTGTGTGTGTGTGTGTGTTTGAGTGTGTGTCCATGACTGCATCTGTGTGCATGTTGGATTTTTTTCTGTATATATTTATGCACATGTGTGCATGTTAACGTGCATCTGAGTGCGTGTATTTTTTCTTTTTTCACCCTATGTAATTTAACCACAGGCACTTTTTGCGTTGTACAGGTTTAGTCATCACTGGTAAACATTCAAACAAACACCATCTTACTCCCCCCCCACCCCCAAGAGCATGTGCACACACACACACACACACACACACACACACACACACAGAGAATCAAGAAACAACATCAAACTCACCCCCCTCTGCATGAGGTCACGATACTCCAGGTTAGCCAGACTGGACAGACGTCGCAGCATGTTCGTCAGACGTTCCACGTCCCCCACGATGCTAGATGGCGCCAGTGCAGCTCCTCCCATCGCCTGCCACTTGGGGCGCCAGTCGTACTCAAGGCGGATGTGGGAGGTCTTGCCCAGCATCAGCGACAGTTTGGCCAGCGTCACCAGCTTGGAGGACTGCTGTGTGAAGCCCTTGGTGGCCGTCTCAACGAGGCGCCGCATGTCTGTTGCCCGCTCCTCCTTCCGCCAGTCCCGCGACCTGTCCTTCAACTGGGGGGAGGTGTCGGGGGAGGGGGCGGGGTCGGCGGGGTGATGCTCCTCACTGTCGCAGGTACAGTTGGTGGCGGTGGCCCACGATGCCTCCAAGGTGCTGCAGTCCCCAGAGTCTTCCTTGGCGGCAGGAGGGGAGAAGAGCGGGGCGTCGGGGAACATGGCGTTCTCGTCCTCGCAGGGCGGCTGGGGCATCTGCACCACGGGGTCCGACAGCTTGGGGAGCAGGTTGATCTTCACGCTGCTCTTCACCGGCTTGGGGTGGTCCACGACCACTGGTTTGTGCTCGGCCGGGCCGTGGCCATCGCCATCAGACAGAATGTCAATGGGAGGTTTGACATCGTCACCACCCTTCTTGGCCGACCGGCTCCGCTTCGGAGGGTCTGTTGCAACGTGGCCGTCACCGTCCGACAAGATGTCACCGCCCTGTTTGGCGTCCTCGCTGACTTTCTTGGCCGATCTGCTCCCTGCTGGAGGAGAGCCTAAAAGAAACATTCAAAACCCGACAACATGCTGTGAAAAAACAACAAACTTTACCTGATTTATTAACCCCTCGTGTGCCACAGTACATATAACGCACATGCATAGTGATGTTACTGGCATGACCAAAAGAAGAGAAATAACTCTGGAAGGCTGAAAATTCACCAATTTTCTTTGGAGTGGTGTACCTCCTGACCATTTTCTCAGTTTTAGGCTGATGTTTCTGGATACTGATCTATGACTTGAAACACCACTTTCTACAGTTTATGTTTCCTGGCGCTCGAACTGATACAGACCAGGTTTGGGTTGCATAAGCTATCTCAGAAGCAGCAAGTTCACTTAGTGTAAAGAATTTCCATGGCGTTAGAGCAGACTCAGAAAAATCCTTAACACTAAGCAAACTTAGCGCTGCCAAGATCCCTCACGCAACCCAGTCCTGATGCAGAATGTGAATGGCAGTGAAATTTTAAAACAAAACAAATGGTGATAAAATTTCTAATCAGAGAATAAAGATATGAATCCATAGCAGAAACCCATTGAAAGCCAAGCAGGCATCTTCTTAAGGACATTAACAAAAACATCCTTTTTAACTCGACCATGCCAAACTCGCTGGCATAGCACTAAATACCTAGCAGGTGAGAGATGAACATTTCAACTTATGCCCTCTTTCTCAGCAGTCAATAAACACAGTTAATACCTTCTCAGCAGTCAATAAACACAGTTAATACCTTCTCAGCAGTCAATAAACACAGTTAATACCTTCTCAGCAGTCAATAAACACAGTTAATACTTTCTCAGCAGTCAATAAACACAGTTAATACCTTCTCAGCAGTCAATAAACACAGTTAATACCTTCTCAGCAGTCAATAAACACAGTTAATACCTTCTCAGCAGTCAATAAACACAGTTAATACTTTCTCAGCAGTCAATAAACACAGTTAATACTTTCTCAGCAGTTAATAAACACAGTTTATATTCTGCTTCCTTGCTTTTCCCTCTTGATTACTTGCAGGTAGCAGATGAAATGTTGAACTCTCACCTGCTAAGTATTACACTTGCTCATATACCAGTTGGAATCCTGAAATACTGTGTACTTCTGAAAACTGCATTACCATTCAATAAATTGATCCATCATTTTTGCCCTCTTCTTTTCAGGACAAGAACCTTTTCTTTAAGACTGTGTACATCTCAAAGCTACAACTGAATAAGAAATGTTCGAACTTTTTTTTCGAACAAGCATCAGTATCTTTAAAGTACAACAAGTGTAACTGATTTCATGAAGTTTACGTGACATGTACAACAATCATTTGGTTTTGCTTTTGACTTTCAACTGTGGGAGATTTTTCCAATCTTCCAAGTACAAGCTGACCTGCTAGTGCCATGATTCCCATCATTAGTATACACATGCAGACAATCAAATACAGATCACATAACTCAAGTCAGTGTTAACTGGGTTATGGAAACGGGTACATACCCAGCATGAACACCCCTAAAAATGGAGTAGCAGGGTAAAAATGGTCATGCGCATAAAAGCCCACTTGTAGATACAAGTGAACATACGAGTTGTAGCACATAAAAGCCGAAAGACAATGAATTCTACATACTGAGAACATTGTCGCAGTAACTGGAGAAGGTGATGAGGTCCACGCTGGTGGCCCTCTGAGCAGCCAAGGTCACAGGTTCCAGGGTGTAGGTGTGATGGGGGAACACCACCAACTCATCCCTGTCATCTGTTTCACCAAGGTTGCTTCGCTGACACCACGGGTCAAGGTCACATCAACGCTGATACCACTCTTGTCAACACCATATTCTAAATGTGACTCATTTTACGTGAAACAGGAATGCTGTATCCAAATGAGCAGAGCTTTTGACATGCATGTGTGTGTTGAGTGTGTGAAATGTGTGTGTGTGTGTGTGTGTGTGTGTGTGCGTGTGTGTTGTGTGTGTGTGAGTGTGTGTGTGAGTGTGTGGGTGTGTGTGTGTGTGTGTGTGTGAGTGAGTGAATGAGTGAGTGAGAGTGAGAGAGAGAGTAAATCTCAAGTCTGAGGCATTATCTTAAATATGTTTGCATGTTTGTATTAATCATTTACAGTTGCTGATCATATTTTTTCACACAAAGGAGCAGAAGTCCCAGCTTTACCAGCAGACCACATGATCTGTTTTACAAAAGAGACCTGTACCAGATACAGCTGAGAGCTTTATGAAAGACAGACCCATAGCACTGTGCCTACAGGTATCCTTTTTTTTAATTGTTCCTCTTACAGTTTCTTAACAATGCAAACACACTGAGATCTGTGTATTCAATTTGTAGGTGCCAGATCAACTACCTTCACAACCACCAAGAGATGGACCCAAAGAGAGATGGACCCAAAGATTTCAAGATGCACCAAGAAAGATGCATGACACAGACAACAAAATAAATAAAAGACACACATTTTTAACACACACAAAGACACAAAAACCTAAACATCAGGCACACATTTTTTTACATACACCAGCACAAAATATTACACATCAACACACATTTCTTACACATGCAGAAAAAAACCCATAATTATCAATACTCATTTCTCCCACAAACAAGCACAAATACTACACATCAGCATACATTTCTTACTTACACAGGTAGAAAAAAAACTAAACATCAACACACATTTCTTCCACAACAGACACATAATACTACACATCAACACACATTTATTACACACACATGCAAAAACATTTAAATTTAACACACATTTCTTATATACACAGGCACACACTACACATGAACACATACTTCTTACACACACAGGCACAAAAACCTAAACATCGAAGTCCGAAGTCAAGGACCAATTCTATCATCCCTCCCTCCTCTCCCCCTCCCTTCCCCCATCAACCCCCCTTACAAGTTCTAAGTTCCTCCTACAGTGAACAAAGGATACCAGACGGTCATTCGACCCCTTCCATTTTTTCTTCAGGTGTTCCATCAGACAGGCCAGACTGCGGTTCACAGACACCTGGAAGCGAACCCGGGGATTGTGGGACAGGTTGTGCACCTTGAGCCAGGCGGCCGATGAGCGAGGTGTCAGCTCCACCGTCACTTGCTGAGGCATGTCCGACACAAACTCCTCTTTGGAATCTGTTAGGACAACGCAGCTATGTATACATAATTCTAAATCTGCACATCAATCAGTCGTCTCAAAATAAGTTTGCATCACACCTAAGCGTCTTTTAATAAAAGTCTGTATACTTTGCAGATGTCTGCAGATTAAAGTCTGCATGAGACAATGTTGTATATACATAAAAATCTGCATAACACACAGGCATGTAAAACTAAAAGTCTGCATAACACATATATTGTCTACAATTAACAAATAAGATTATGTACAACACACAGGCATCTACACATCTATGCATTTCACAAAGGTGTCAAAACAAAAACTGCTTAACACATGGGCGTCTACAAACAGAAGTCTACAGAACACACATGTATCTATAAATAAAAGTCTGCAAAACGCAGACATCTATAAATCTGCATAACACTCAGGCAATTGTTGGTTGTGGATACCATGTGCAATCATCTTTAATCTACGTAAAATATTTATCCTTTGAATATGTAACAAAAGCTTTAGGAATCTACAAAAAAAGTTCATACAAGACTTTATCTTTACGTACTGAACTTTAAAAAAACAAAATTTTAGGCTCTTCATCTTCAGAGCCTGTAATAACAAGCTCAGTCTTCTATAACTCTGTAGTGGACCCAACTTGAACACCGCTCAGCTTCTTCCACTGAGAACACAACACTCACTCACCTTCAATATTGTTCAGCTTCTTCAGAGCGTTACACACTGGTGTGCGAAGAACACGCCTGCACGTAATTACAAAACTACTTCAAAACCTGGAGCTGCTGCACCATTTACCTATCAGAAAACCACAGCAATATCATTCCCCTCTTCTGAAACTTGAAAAACAACGGTTGTCCAAGAGCAATCTTTCTTTTGGGTTCTGGTCACTTCCCTCCACAAAGACACTGATAAGATTCAGAGTATATATTTTTTTTATTTTTTTTTTTTATAATAATTTAGAAATGTGTGGATAAACACAGCACAGATCAATAGTCAACAGAGTATATCACTGCAGTACAAAGCAGGAAGGGTAATAAGGAAGTGGAATGCAATACATTAAAGCATATCAACTTCAATGACTTTCATTACAGTTTTTAAATAAAGCATATCATTTTCATTGAGTTTTTGTGGAGTGATGGCCTAGAGGAAACATGTCCACCTAGGAAGCCAGAGAATCTGAGCGCAGCGGTTCGAATCATGGCTCAACCACCGATATTTTCTCCACCTCCACTAGACCTTGAGTGGTGGTCTGGATGCTAGTCATTCCGATGAGACGATAAACCAAGGTCCCATGTGCAGCATGCACTTAGTACACATAAAAGAACCCACGGCAACAAAAGGGTTATTCCTGGTAAAATTCTGTAGAAAAAGCCACTTCGATAGGAAAAACAAATAAAACTACAACAGGAAAATACAAAAAAAAGGGTGGCGCTGTAGTGTAGCGACGCGCTCTCCCTGGGGAGAGCAGCCCGAATTTCACACACCAACAGTCAATTCAAAATATTTTTGCTTATCATCAAAAATGACATTTTTTTCAAACACGTTGTGTGCTGAAACATGATAATTCTTCTTGAATAGGTGAACAAAACAGTTTACATCAATTTACAAATTACTGCTGTAATATCCAGGCAAATTTTAGGTGGTTTCTAAACTAAGTTTCAATCCATTCCTATCTTTTCACAACTTCAGTTTGCACCACAAAATCTGCAGATGCTTATGGAACAAAAAAACCAACATGAAGGTAAGATGGTAGACAAAAGCAAGACATTTTTGCAAGCCTATTCTATTAACTTCATACTCCATGCTTTAACCCCTTGACTCCTGCTGATAAGCATGCTCGTCAGTGAAGAAACTTCATGTCATTAAGACAAGACAGAGCTTACAGGCCAGGTTGCAAATCCACATTCTCTATCTGGATTTCCTCATCTTTGGATTGCATTACTTTTGATCAGCAAAATCAACCGTCTCATTCACAAAAAGAAATAACTGTACTTCAAACTTATGCCACACACTGATCACACTTCACCAACGTTCAGCAATCAAGGGGTTAACATTCCCCGTGCAGTAAATCAGCTGATTGTACAGAAACTGAGAAAGGGTAGTCCATCAACAATTTTCTTTTGTTTTTCACCATCAAACACAGGATTTGTTTTATCACTGTCTTAAAAATACGGAAATGAATCGGCAAACCGGATGACATTCAACTGAGATTCTGATAACCCAGCAGTGACCACACACAACTTTGAAAAATACATTTTTAGAACAATCGGGAGCAACTGCATACCTGCAGATCAATACAGCACAAACAATACAATACAGATCAACGTGTTCACATAAACACCATCACTCACAGTTTTTTCCTGATTTTCTTGCCATATGCGTTCGGTTCTCTCACTTTGCTGACCCTGTTTCCAAACACACCGCAGAATTAAACACCAACTTTTTACACAGCAAATGAATGCTTTATAAACCTAAAAGGGCAACAATATATGATTACATATAATCCTTATTCAACTAGTGGAAAAAACAAACAAGATACTCTCCTGGAACAGGAACAGAGTAGCAATGGAAACGGAAACTGGGGATTAAAAAATCATTTCCAAAAAATGTCGCTCCCATTCTATCACCCAAGCCCAGGATTATAATCCTATGAAAACAGTGTCGACAATGAAATTGATTCACAATGATCTTTGTTTTACCATGTCACAGTTTCAGTTTCAGTTTCAGTAGCTCAAGGAGGCGTCACTGCGTTCGGACAAATCCATATACTCTACACCACATCTACCAAGCAGATGCCTGACCAGCAGCGTAACCCAACGCACTTAGTCAGGCCTTGATAATTTTTTTTTTTTTTTTTTAATAATAAAAATAAATAAATACCTAAAAAAAGAACTACTACTAATAATAATAATATGTATAAGGCGCAAAAACTTGATGAAGTCAACTATAAGCGTACAAAAAATAATAATAATAAAATAAATAAATAAATATATAAATAACTAAATAAATAATAATCATATAATTTTTTTTATAAATAATAATAATAAAAATAATAATAATAATAATGATAAAATAAATACCATGTCACAACTGTTGCTTAACTGATTGCTGTGGGAACAGCACATCATTACAACTTATGTGGTCTTGTTTATCTGGTTTTGGTGGTGGCCTATGTGTTTGTTGGAAAGTATGAATGTTCAAAACAATCATTCTTCAGTCTGTTTTGTTTCATGAAATTCGAATGCATGTGACTTTTATTTGTCCACAGTTTTAAACTTGATAAATGGATCCACAAATTCTGGCTGCATAGGTTACAAGGTTCTCACTTTGATTCTCACATTTCTGCATGCAAATATGATTCCATTGGTGTTGAAGTTGGGGAATGATTAATGAAAGATATACTCTACAAATTTTACTTTGGTTTTGATGACTCTCTCTCTCTCTCTCTCTCTCTCTCTCTCTCTCACACTTTTTTATGATGAAAAACTGCAATGGAGAAACACTCAACAGAAATGACTCAGTCCGAAATGACATGTAATAAATGCACAAAAATTTCTAAAAAGCAACTTACCCCTTGACAATTAACTCATTCAGGTGTTCAACGGCTCGTTCATCCATACCTGTAAGGTGAGAAAAGAGTTAAAGTTGCGCTGTGTTATGTGGTGTGGTGCTGTGCTGTGCTGTTTACATACTGTCACAATATATTTCTCTGTGTGAAAATTAGGCTGTTCTCTGACTCTCTGGGCAGAGCATATTGCCACAGTGCACAACCATGCATCTATGTTTTCTTTGCTCTGCCTGCATGTTTGTTTTACTATCAATGAAATGGCTGTGATGCCAATTCCTTAGACATACCAAGAAGTAAAAAGATACTCATCAAATGCAGATTTTCAACAGCAAAGCAACAGTTTCTGAAGATCAGTATCAGTATCAGTAGCTCAAGGAGGCGTCACTGCATTCAGTCAAATCCATATATGCTACACCACATCTGCCAAGCAGATGCCTGACCAGCAACGTAACCCAACGCGCTTAGTCAGGCCTTGAGAAAAAATAAAATAATAAAATAAAATAAAATATCAAAAATAAAAAATGAGTAAATAAATAAATAAAATAAATAAATAAAAAATAATAGATAAATACATAAAAATACTACTACTAATAATAATAATATTTTTAAGTTTCTGAAAAACACTGTTAAACTGCAAAGTGTTTGAGGTTGCAACACATGCTATATCTATAATACTTTCAACCCAAGTCCGGCCTACAGCTACATCACTGTCTTTGTACTGTCAGCGTGACAACTACCCTGGCTCTCTGTGACAGTGCTTCTGTTCTGTTTAGTTCATGGAGAAAATCTACAAACAAACTTTAGCAGAAAAAAAAAATTGTAACCAAAAAGAAAGAGACAGATCTACAGCTAGCAATTCAGGGTTTGCCTTCCACAATCAGTCACTCCTATTCAACAACAACATAACTGATAAAGGTCCACCTCTTCTCGGACTTCAGATGAAAATTTCATCACACACAAATAAGCGACAAAAACAAAACAAAAAAAAAAGCAATTGACATACTTACGTTTGAAAACTTTCCTTATAGCATAGTAGTTCACCAAGCCATAGATTTCTTGAGCTTCTTTCTTCACATCTGGAACAGAACCACAACAAATTTCAGCACGCACTTGAGTCTCCAAAAATCTGCCACTACTTTTAAGTACATCTTCTCAATACAACATAGCTCTAAATTAGTTATTCATTAACTAGACCTGCAAGCAGCACCACATACTGGTTCAGAATGGCTACAGCAGCTGGCCTTAATCAGTAGACTTGTCACAAAAGTGCACAGAACAAAAGTCACTGTGCTTTTGAGAGGACACTGTTTGCATGTATCACTGTGTATATGATACCAGCACTTCGTACTTCATCATAGCTCAGACCTTCAACTGCTCACCAACAGTTAAACAACAATGTCATGAAAAACAGAGTGGACATGCATGCTGACAATATTCTTCTTGTTTGGGGTTTCCTTCTTCTTGTTTCTGGTTTTTTTTCAGCTTTTGAAGTTATCACACTCCTTCCCATTCACATGTCTTGATTTTCTATCTGATAATGCTCAGCAGACTGGGGGTTTTTCTATCTGATAATGCTGAACAGACTGGTTTTTTCTATCTGACAATGCTCAGCAGACCGTTTTTTTCTATCTGATAATGCTGAGCAGACTAGCTTTTTTTCTCTCTGCTCAGCAGACTGGGTTATTTTCTATCTGATAATGCTGAGCAGACTGGGGTTTTTTCTATCTGATAATGCTGAGCAGACTAGCTTTTTTTCTCTCTGATAATGCTGAGCACTCTGATAATGCTGAGCAGACTGGGTTTTTTTCTATCTGATAATGCTGAGCACTCTGATAATGCTGAGCAGACTTCTTCTTTTTTATCTGATAATGGTTAGCAGATTGGGGTTTTTTTCTTTGATAATACTGAGCAGACTGGGGTTTTTTCTGTTTGATAATGCTGAGCAGATTATTTTTTTCTATCTGGTAATGCTGAGCAGACTGGGCTTTTTCTATCTGATAAAGCTGAGCACTCTGATAATGCTGAGCAGACTGGCTTTTTTTCTATCTGATAATGCTCAGCAGACTAGGTTTTTTTCAAACTAGGTTTTTTTTCTATCTGATAATGCTGAGCAAACTGGTTTTTTCTATCTGATAATGCTGAGCAGACTGGTTTTTCTATCTGATAATGCTCAGCAGACTGGGGGGGGGGGGGGGGGGGGTTTGGTTGGGTTTTTTTTTTTTTTAATCTGATAATGCTGAGCAGACTGGGTTTTTTCTATCTGATAATGCTGATCAGACTTTTTTTGTTGTTGTTGTTTTTTATTGTTTGGGAAAAATCAAGTCCACAATATGTAGCTTACTGTTGCCCATGTCCACATGCTTGGAGATCTTCTGCCACATTCGATAGTACAAATGCCGCACTTGCTCCTTCGTCTTGATCAGAGCCGTTTCGATTCCTCGCTTTTTGCTCCGAAACACCAACAGATTGTGAATGGCATCAAAGTCTTTGCCATGCTAAAAGGAAAAAACAAAATAAAATAAAACATTCATGTGGATCCTCATAAATGATAATGTCTGTATCGGTGCATATGAGCGTGCATGGCAGTGTGTGTGTGTGTGTGTGTGTGTGTGTGTGTGTCTGTGTGTGTGAGTGTGTTTTTACTTCATCCCGCATATCATCATGCTGAACATGTCATAACATGACTAACATTATACACAGAAGCTTAACGAGTCTTCAGCTGACTTTTGTATTACCATTTCCTGTTGCACGGACACAACTGCCAATCAATAAATCAATCACAGTTAATGTCAAAAAAGTTGGTCTGCTTAACAAGATTTTTGTTTGGGTCAAAAGTTCACAATGTGCTGTCATAAAATTCTAGTCATCTGTCTGTTTTTGTGAGTGTGAGAGTGTGTGAGTGCAAGCAAAATTCCTTACTAATTTGTGCTCACAGATCTGGGCATGTGTGTACATGTGTGTGTGTGTGTGTGTGTGTGTGTGTGGGTGTGTGTGTGTGTGCATGTGCGCACGCCACCACTTGTGTACATACATGTTTCTTTATGTGTGTCCATGCATGTGTGTGTGTGTGGGGGGGGGAGGGTTTGAATAAATGAGAGCACTCCCAATGAATCATTTTAGTGTACTTCAACAAAACCTGTATCAATGACACTGATGACAATGTCTGTGAAATGTAAGCAATTATAATCATATATATCTAACTGTACAACTTCCATTAGTCCAATTCTAGTACCAGATCAATACTGGCTGCTAGTGGAAGTTAAACAGTATTTGACAATGAGGAAAAGAAATTTCGGTTTTGTGTAAGGGATAGAGGTGAGGAAGTGGTGATGTGTTTGCGGACACTGCAATCACTTGACACTAATACTAATATTAATAATAACAAGAATAATACTGATAATGATAATAACAAATGCATCATTTTTATCACTGAAATCTTGTGCAGACACAAATCAAAGTGCTTTCACACCCAACTTTGACATGCATGCTTAACTCTGAAACAAAGGAAGGAAAGACAAAACTTAAAAATACATGTACACAGGCTAAAGAAACTATGGATAGAAAGAGGGAGGACAAGATCAATTACTTTGGAAAAAAGGTTGGTTTAAAGCCAGACTTGAAAAAGTCTGATTCTGATCAAATCCTCTCTCAAATGCTGATCTCAAAAGACTGGGCAGACTGATGCACCATATATGTACTTTATAATTTCAACAGCTGCAAAGCACAAAAAGTCCCACTCATGGCATCTAAATATCTAACATCTCCAACAGACTGGTCAAGTTAGAAACAAACTGCGTCACTATGACGCACCACTGTGGCCTCTGTGTTCATGTGCATCATTTACACACACACACATGCATTATGTGTAACAATCATTCTACCAGAGATTTACAAGTTGACTAAATTAATATGGCTCAACTATTAATATCCAGAAACAAATGATTCTTTGTGAAATGAGACAACCACCCCAATGAAAAAAAACAACAAAAAAAACCAATAAAACACCTTTATGAATGATACACCCAACTCACCTCAAACAAGCCTTCAAAAAAAGCATCTTGCTCAAACTTGCTCCACAAATCCCAAGACCGCCTTTTCCGTCCACGCTTCCGTCGTATAGGGGTGGAGCTTTTGCCCACACTGGATCTGGAGCTGGGGTGCCCTGCAACAGATCATTATCATTATTACCATCATTATCATCATCATTATCTAATATTATCATCATTGATACTAAAAAAAAAAAAAAAGCACCTATCTTCAGTCTGAGACAATGCTCTAAGCACTTTACTAAAACAGTCATTTGCACAACAGGCTCCCCATGTGGGTAGAGCTGACTGACAACTGTCTTTAGGTGCTCAGTGTTGTTTCCTATGTCACTCATCCACTCAGACAGCTTCATTTACACATACACAAACACATGTATATATTTGATCCTATTCATCTGTCAATGAAGAGGACACTGAATACCAGGGCTTCTGATAAAGCATCTACATGCATCCCTGACACTTTCAAATGGAAAACAGACACTGCACAATCACCGATCAGGTCCCTGGGACATTCTCAATATTTCTAGAACGAACTCTTCAAATGACAGAAAATTATATACTGGAACTTCAGGCTGATGCTAGGATTGTCAAAGAGTCATTTCCCATCACAACTTCTTGGTCCAAAAACCCCGACGATTATGACTAGAATATATGCCTGCCTTTGCAATTGGGTAGCAACGCACACTTTATTTGTATGCTGTGTGCAGCATTTGGGTCTTAAAAGTTTAACCTTCACCAGTTGAGTCACCCTCATAGGTCTGGGACACCCTGTAATTATGGCCAGAGTCCTTGGTACTTCCAAGATTTTTTTTTTTTAACTTATCACAATCGCTGCGATACCCACTCACCTATATCAGGAGAGTTCCAAGTCTACAATAGTTATTCATTATCTCTGCCTGCAAGTAGTTCAATGTGTTGGCTTAAATTCAATCTGAGGGTCTGGATTTAATCCCCATATCCACACCTGGCAGATAAAGTGTTGGGGTCATTTGTTCTGTTCGCCAGTGTAAATAGATATATGCAAACCTCCTAGTGCCTTAACCTTCTTCATGCGCATAAATGCAGATCAGTATCAAATATTCTGTTATTCATGTCAGCATTTGGTGGGTCATCGAAACCTAAACATACCCGAAATGCCAGCCTTTAAAAACAGATTATTACTTACTGCCTAAGAAGAAAGTCCAAGCCAACTCATTGAAGACAGTGTAAGAGAACTGCTGCCCATGAACACAGAAGACTAGACCTTGAGACAGGATGTCCTTCAACAATTATGACACTTGTGATGAACTCACTCCATGCCAAGAGTTTTTGCCCTTGCGAATCTCTGAAAACCCAGGGTTTGTATAGGATGGAAAAAAAATTCTCAAAAAAACAAATAAACACCCAGAGAATTCAAATTTAGTATGTGTATTCAGTGAATGTTGTTCCATATTTGTGCAAAAATATAAATTATTTACTCACCATCTTGTTGTTGATCACGGTATTCATTTTTTGTGTATTTTGTAGCGTTTTTGCACCCATCAGAAAGGTATACCAAGTGTCCTTGAACAGCTTACAAATGTTCCACATCACATCCTAACACTATATGAGGAACTGAAGACCTAATACATGCAATGAAGTATGAACAGATGGTGGAGAAAGTTGAAAATCACGCGCACAAAAGAAAATATTGTCTCTACATAAAAAAGGGAGTTCACTGCACACAAAACCTGATGTATTATCACTGACAACAGTCTTGTCTGGAGTGAAAAAGCTCATGGCAGGTGATGTTGAGTCCTGGGTACAGCTTCACACACAGTGGAACTCCACATTTTGGACACCAGTTGGCAGTTTGGTGTCTTGGTGTGTTGTGGCGCTTGAACAGGTCTTCACAGACCTTGCACTTGCAGTAGCTGGTCACTCATATCCACTCTCAGCCATGTTGGTGATGTAGTCTTGTACTGCAGCTGGCTTCTATCTTTCAGGACGGTGTCGTGTTGTCACACTGACCATGGTAGTTGGCAGCATGACTGTTGTCAGCACATGAACTGGTTTTTTGTCCTGCCACTTCAGCACAGCAACATGCCCTGTAACCATACACACACACACAAATGATCATGAGGTCTGACTCTTTCTTCTTACTGTTGTTTAAATTATTTGTTTGCTTATTCCCTTGTTTATTCTAAATATTTATGTGAATGGAAGCATAATGTAAGTTTTTTTACATGTAGTCAAAGAAAACCACTTTAGATTTTTTTTTTTTTTTACAATATTACAAACAATAATGACAGTATCATCAGTATTAGTACTATTACTGTCATTTCTACAGCACCTTGTTCTACAAATGAAGAAGTAAAACAGAAAATAAGTAAACATATGCATGCAATCACACACACACACACACACACACACACACAGAGTTGTACACCTGAGCATGTGACACTGTTTTCTTTCACACACACACACACACACACACACACACACATATATATATATATAATACATACACACTCACCATTTTCAGTCCAATCACTGGTAAAAACACCAGCAAAGTCGTCCATTTCCTCAGTGATTTCGTTGTCAGTGTCAGTCAGCTGGCACATGGTCAGGACTCGCTTTCCTCTCCACTGTAAACACCCTCTTCAGCGGCCAAATCTATTTCTAGTTCATCGGGATATGGTTCAAAATCACTGTCTGATGAACCAGCATTATCTCCTTCAACATCAGAGCCTTCAGTTTGGATCATTTCCAAAGTAGCTTCCACGCTGTGCTGCGTTTGACCTCTCCTACCGTGTCGAACACTTTGACGCGACGCCATCTTGCCAAACAACTTGCAGAGCTGACCAAGAGTATGCTTCGTTGTTGTCTGCTAATGAGCGTGTCACTGCACACACGCTGTGTGTGTGAATGAAAAGTTGGCCGGAGATAACTTAAGAATCAGTTCTGCTTTTGAGTTTCGTATACGACACATCACTCTAACACTTTTGAGTTTCGTATACGACACGTCACTCCAACACTTTTGAGTTTCGTATACGACACGTCACTCCAACAGCGCGACTTTTCAAAATCCAAATCCGCATATGCGGACATTGGCATCGAACGCTTTTTCCGACGATATCCGCAAATGCGGACAATGGCAGCGAGTGAGTTAAACAAAGCAGAATGCTGGGTACACTAGATATGGAATGATCAACAACTGTCAGCACTAACAACTGGAACTCCTATGGAATGATCAACAACTGTCAGCACTAACAACTGGAACTCCTATGGAATGATCAACAACTGTCACACACTAACAACTGGAACTCCTATGGAATGATCAACAACTGTCAGCACTAACAACTGGAACTCCTATGGAATGATCAACAACTGTCACACACTAACAACTGGAACTCCTATGGAATGATCAACAACTGTCAGCACTAACAATTGGAACTCCTATGGAATGATCAACAACTGTCAGCACTAAGAACTGGAACTGGGTGAAAAGTGTGCAGGTAAAACTAAATATTTTGAAACTGAATCCGAATGTGAGGTGACCTGCACTGGTAAATGCTTTGTTGCACTTTGGACACTTTTACACTCGGAAATGAATCTGACTTATCAGTTATCTGAGCATAATTTATCAGATGTCTCACAGAACTTTCAGTGAACACACCCACAAGTGAACATGGATACAGGGAGGTCTCTTACCCCAACAGCAAACTTCCATGCATAAGTGGATCTGGATAGAGAATGTCTGGCAATACTAAATCTAAATGCCCAAAACCTTGATGTAAATAACAGGTCATGTATCACTGGGGATCCCCTTCTTCAAATGACTGTTTTGTCTGTCATTTTTAAAAGGTTGAGGTTCATCAACACATTAAAATTTCAGCACAGATTTTTCATCAACAAATTAAAATTTCAACACAGATTTTTTGTTTGTTTTGTTTTGTTAGGAGTACTGATGATGACAACTTGATATAGTCTTTCTGTGCTGTATTTCGGTGCTTTTTAAAAGGTCAATTACAATCAACAAAATCAATTCTACACCCAACAACTTTTAATTGCCTCTTTGTGAAATGATCTCAGGGCCTCTGGTAAGTCAAAAACCTCATGGGTCTCTGGGATGCTTTCCTTCTTTTACTGTAATTCTAAGGGGTCCCAGACTACATTTGGTGGGTCACTCTGACACTCAGGTCGAACAGTCTCTGCTGCATTGTGACACACATGCAAAGGCTGGCAAATCTATACAAAACTTTCTAGGTTTGAGGGCCAAGAAGTTACCAAAGGAAACTTTTCTTTGCTGCAGATGATTCAAGCAACAGAATGAATTTCCAATACATGTACAATTTTCACTCTTTTTATGTGCTTGTTCTGTAAACAGAATGTGCCAAGGACCTGTTCCATGAACATGTATACAGTATGTCCACTCCATTTCAAAAGCATCAGGGATGCATACCTCTGCCTTACTAACTTAAGACGAATGGGAGAGCAGTAAAGTCTTGAATATAGACTAATTTGCAAGAATTTATGAATAAATTCTTTTACATAAAAGCTTTTTTGTTTACTGAAAATAGAACTGGTATTACACAGTGTTTCCTATAAAGATAAAATGTATGGGTCCCAGGGACCCTCTGAGTAATTATTTAGGAAATTTCCAGATCTTCTAAGGGTCCCCATGTTAAATCAAATACTATAAACAAAAATAAAAACAACAACACTGGGACAACACCATGTCAAGTTGAAGACTTTTTGCTCTCACTGGTCTCAGTCAGCCTCTTCTCCATTTCCACTGTACATGAACTATCTTTCCATCTCAGTGGGAACTGTCACTTATCTCATCCACACTATTAGTGTATTTGTGGTTCAAAGAGAATTATGAACTTCAGTCACTTGCTTTCACTCTAACAGCCTCTCTGCTGGTTCTAATTTGTCAAGAAAATGAAAAGCTAAAACTAAATATAAGCAAAATCATTTGACCCCATAAAGTAAATAACTACGCTTTTACAATGTCACTTGTTTTCATTTGTAACACTGGGTATCTGCTGTCTATGTCTGACAAAACCGATCCTGCTCTCACCCTTTCTCCCAAGTTTGACTAGAAAATCAAACAGTCTAGTCATTCGGATCAGAGAAGAAACCAAGGTCCCACATGCAGCACACTGAAAAAGAACCCATGGAAATGAGAGTGTCCTCTGGCAAAATTCTGTGAAGAAATCTGCTCTGATAGGTACACAAATATACATGTATGCATGCACTCCAGGACTGACTAAGTGCATTGAGTTATGCTGCTGGTCTGGCATCTGCCCAGTAGATCTGGTGTTGAAGGATTTGTCCGAATGCAGGGACACCTCATTGAGAAACTCACACTGAAATTAAACAGATAAATTCACTTCGGCAAATCATAAGTGAAGCAAAAATATATTCAGTTTTTTACTTCTTAAGTATGTCTGTGGTTTAATTTTACTTTGAACATACGCCATAAAAACTTCTATAACCACCAATAACATTATTCTTTTCTGTTACTTCCTTTCAGTGGTGCCAAAGTCTTGCAAGTCAGCCTTCCTCTTCCTGACTGATGTAGCTGCACATGCACTGTATGGTTTCTCTTGGTTGCTGCTTGCTTCAATTGCTGCCTGATAATACTTACCATAGTCTACATTTCTCGGTTCTTCAAGTAGTACATCTGCTGCTGAAGATATTCAGGTTTTGGGGCCTACAAGTACAAGCCACTTTAACGACATGTTCGTGGCCCTCAAATAAACTGGAAGATCAAAAGTTATCTGATGCAAGAGCAAGAAACAAGGTATGTGACTTCAAACACTTGGTATCATCTGCTCTACAGTGACAGTGTCAGTGATGAGTTGGCAGCCTTAAAGTCCCCCCCCGCCCCCCCCAAACCGCAGCAACTAAAAGTAAAACTTGTGAACATCGCGTGCCTCCTTGGGACATACAGCACTGAAAACTGGTGGACCTTTTCAGATTTTTGTGTGTAAAGGATGCATATAATAATAATAATAAATGTACTTATATAGCACTGAACCTTGTGCAGAGACAAATCAAAGCGCTTTTGCACCAGTCATTCACACACATGCATAACTCTAAAACTTGAAAAACTGAAGACAAGGAAGAGGCAGGGAAGGGAGGCTATTTTGGGAAGAAGTGGGTTTTAAGGCCAGGCTTGAAAGAACTGAGTGTGGAGAACTGACAAAGCGAAAGAGGAAGTTCATTCCAACTGCAAGGTCCAGAGACAGAGAAAGAACGGCAGCCAACAGTTGAGTGTCTGAATCTGGGTATGCGTAAACAGAGTGGATCTGAAGCCGATCATAGAGAGCGAGATGGAGTGCAGAGGTGAAAGCAGCCACAGAGATAGGAAGGGGTAGATTTGAGAATACATTTATAACATAGAGTGCTGATCTTGTACTTTATGGGAAACTGTCTACAGGAAATAAAGTCCACCAAAACATAGCACGAGTACTTTTTTGTGTGTCTTGTGGCAACTGACACTACAACTCAACACTGCACAAACACAGAAAACCCAGTCTGACAACAGTACTTGACACCCCTGTCCCCTATTTCTTTTCTTGGTTGTGGCCTCAAGCAAATGGTTATGTTCCCAATTGTTATGAATCTTCCATGGCTTTGAAACCATCTTCTGCATCCATGCATACGGGCACAATCAGGCATAGGCATCAACCATTCTCTGCCCCCACCCCTCCCTCATTTCTCCTTCCTCCCCTCTCCCCTTAGCACTCCTCTCCCAATCCACCTTCTCTCCCACACTCATTCTAAGATTAAACTACAGTTAGATTTAATGGGCAAGCCAACACAACCAAATATGTTCCAGATTTTTACTTATCAGTTTACCTGTGCTGCCAACACCTTGGCCTGTTGAGCTGGACTGCTTGTTCTGAGCCGCTTCCAAAGCCGCGGTGAAGCATCGTCCCTTTTTTGTCTGCTTGATCACACGGCCACTGGAGGACACTCGCTCACACCCATCACCAGTTGATGCCACTGTCGCCGTTCCATCTCTCCCGTCTTCCACCGACGAAACCATCGATGACGATGACTGTGTGGCCCCTTCTGCTTTTCTCTCGCTCTTCGACTGCGATGTTTTCTTATCGGTCTGCGTCTGCAAGCCGCAGCTTTCCGCCTTCGCCAGGCCAGCAGCATCGCTGCTGTATTTATCTACTCCTTCGTCCGTTCCTGTAGCGATCCTACAGCGAGAAACAAATTTTTATGCAAGATAAGAAACAATCTGCAAATGTTTAAACTGAAGAGAATCACAACAAAACAAAACGTGAGACGGTTTGGTGAGCTTAGCACTGCAACAAATTTCACTTCTCATTAGACGAGGTAAATTCAACATGGCTGCCGATGTACACAATCACAAACAAATTATTGACATTTTCAAATTACACGTGTCACTGCAGCCCCTCCGCAACTTCAGGGGTATATTAAAGACAGATCTTTGTCCCCACAAATATGCGAAGTCTCAAGATAAAAACTCGGCATCGTATTGTTATCCACAAATCAAACTACAAACGAATCAACATGGCGGGCTGTTCGACCCGAACAAGCTTGACAGCCCTGAAAGCGGAATATTACCTGTTCTTTTCCCTTTCCTTTCCATCTTGTTCATCCAAAGACAGCTTTCTTCGTTTAGGTTGAGGCATGCGTTTAATTTTCTTGCCAATGAGACAGCATTAGTTGTCTACATTCGGTGAAAACTTAGTCCAACATAACACGGTTTGTTCTTGAAGCCAGACAGTGCATACTGGGGGTGACGTGAGTTTTCCAGGCCGCACCTAACGATAATTGTATCAAAACATTGTTAGAACTACAGTTTGTGAACGAAAGGTTACACAGGGCAAATACAAAAATCAAGTATAATATTAACATCAAACTGACAGTAAAATAACATATGTTCAGTATGTTACAATTTTGATGTTTTTTTTTACAGTCAAACTTGTAATACAAGACCGTCCCTGACAATCAGGATATTTCGAACACTTTTTTTTTAAACTGATTTTTTTTATGAGAAAATGGCACAAACAAAAAAATCACATTCACAATGGTTTGAAGGAGCCAACTCTGATTCGTTCCTATGCATCAGTTCTTAACTTTTTTTTTCGTAAAGTTTACTTAATATTTTTTAAAGAAATCAGCAACAGACATGGACCAGTCTTCAAGACTGATGCACGCTGTCAATTATTGTCCAACGTATCTGAATTTAATACAGTTAACTTTAATTATATTTATTTTCAACAGATACAGAATACATGTGGTCACGAAGTGTTTCTTCTGTATGAAATGGCCCTGCTGATGTTTTAAACAAAACAAAACAAATAATGATGACAAAGAAGATAAATCGGTGCACAATGGTACGTTCAGCAGCACCACAGTCTGGTAACCATGTGTTCGATCAGGGCATATGATGCTAATTTTATTGTGATCGTTTTTAATATGGCAACAACAACAAAATCGCTTTTTTTCTGCCTTACTAGCAGTACAGCGGACACACTCGTGCGCAACAGTTTCATTCCACCAGTCATAATGAACTGTTTACCCCCCTATTTACAATGGAACTATCAGGCTTTGGGGGCCTCAGAATATACGCTTGTCATGGGAACTAACGTGAAAAACTGTTTAATTACTAAGTGTTTGTTTTGCTGTTGAAGAAAACAAAGTAGAAAACAGCTGTGTGTTCAAAACAAGCAGGCAACACGGATCCTTTTCAGTTCGAGCGTCAGCTGAAAGGGAGGCGGAGTAAACAAGAGAGTGCTGGCGGGAACCAAACAGGGAATCCCGGAATCCCGTATTTTCATTGGTTCGGCATATATAGAGGAGAAACCCTTGCGTCAAATGGAAAAATACCCCAATTAGAGTTTGTTTGCTTTATCATTTTTGTTGTTTCATGCAATCACTACAAACATGGGCATAATCTAAAGGGTCTCTCTTTCAAAAACGATCAAAAGTAAGCGCTCTGAGAAATGATCAAATCTGTAACCGAATTGGAACGTTGTTGTCAAGTGAGGCGGAATTTCATTGGTTAAAATCGTGCAAATTTTTCTTATTATATTATTCATTTGTCAAATTTCTTCATTTTATAATGTTAATTTATGTGTAAATATTTTCAACATTTTGAAAATATGTTAGATTTCACTGCTGAACTATTTCAGTTGGTGACCTGACGTATTTGCATACTGATAGACTGATGACATCACCAACTTGTCTTTTGTGGCAGTACGAAAACTGCTGCTCAGGTTTCGTGACAAGTTGCACCATAGATTCAAGATGACAACAACATCAACGTTCAGTGGTATTCAGGATGAATCCAAGACATCATCAAGGTAAAGGATGAAGTCTTTTGTTGTGGAAAAGGACGGCGATTTGAAATGCGCAGTTGATATTGTTTCTGCCTTCGAGAGGTACCGCCTGCAGGCTCAATGCATTCAGAGTCCAAAAATAGATCAGGAATCGAATGCAAACCACTTGTGTGTTCGTTCTAGATGACTGCCCCTTCATGGCAAGATGTCATTTCTCGATGCCCCTCTCTGTTATGAAATATATCCCTGCATAACAATAAAGCCAGGCCAGAGTTGCTCGGACAAGCACATTATATTTATAAATAGTTGAAATATTAATCATGAACAAATGCCAAGAAAATGACACAACTAACGTACGCTAAAAAACAGATGCCAGAATCTTAGCAAGAACCAAGCAAAGAAACACCCATGAGAAGACACATTTTAATTTTGTGTAGACACATTGTTAATTATTTGAAGATTATTTGTCAGCAACAATAACGCACGATAACAATAATTGATGAATGAAATACAGCAAGTAATTTTGTCAATGAAACAACATTGGCATATTCAACAAACAGAGACGGATATTGAAGGGGATATATATATATATATATATATATATATATATAAGGCCTTAGCAGACAACCTGCCAGTCTATACACTACTACTACTACACAACACACACACACACACACACCAGTTTTGACATTATCACACATATGTGCATATTATATATACATATATAATGAATTGGAAAAAAAACTGTGCAAAAAGTAGAGAAGATGATACAGAAGCAAAGTAAATGTTTTTGTGAAGGAAAAAGAATATGCATTCTGTATCTGGGCTTTTTCCACCCAGTTACTTTGATTGTAGATAATTATTAAGACATTTGAAAGTGATGATGTTTTGTGTGCATCAAAAAAGGCTATTTCCATTTCCACAGAATGACATCCAAAAAGAAATTAAACAGACTGCAGCTGAAAACAGCATGCTTTTTGTCAGATTATACCTATAGAAGAAAATAAAACAGGTTATATGCTTATCATAACAATCTTGCTGCTTATACTTGTAGATATGTAAGAGAGTAATTGTCCAAACAATGACAAACATGGGTTCAGTCCAGATAAAAAGTGAATCATGTTCTCAGAAACTTTGCAATCTAGTGGGTTGGTTTGGTTGGGGGTTTTTTTGGTGTTTTTTGTACACCTAAGAGGGTACCCACTTTAGAGGGGAAAGCTCTCTGCTGATACTCTCTCCCTCCTGGCTGTAACTGAGCTGACAAAGTATCTGCTGTGCTTCCAGTGTGCCTCGGGTCAAGTGATCAGTGACAGAGAGTAAGAAAAAATAAAGACACGTGATTCCCATCTGTTGTAAGTCAAGCCTGTCAACTCTGGGTTGTCATTTCCCGCTAGCCAAACACTGAAAGAGTTCACAGATGGTAATGGCCATGCCCCCTTTCTGCGTCTTCTGTCTGGTCTTTAACCTGTTGTCTTACACTGCTCTTCTCTCTTATCCCCCTCTTTTCAGAAAGAACTGCAGCCTTATTGTCAGTCATTGTCACCTGCTCAAAATTGATGTCTGATTGGACAGATGGAGTGGACAAAGCATTGAATATTGCTGTTGGTTTTGTCACTGTCTTTTTTATCACCTTGGAGTTCAAACCAATCATCAGACAAAATCTACACATCTTCTCATCATTATTACCACACTCAGTCATCTGCAAAGTTGTGTAAATCTATTGAATGGGACCTCTGTATTTGCTGGACAATATTTCTGTATTTGCTGGACAGTGTTTCCAGCGCCCATTTTGGATATGACGCAAACCCTCTTTTCAAATGCACTCAACGTGGTCCACTTAGTAAAACATTATCAAGTAGAAATTGGTCCTCCACCTGACTTAGGTTCATTGATTTGTATGTTTATAATCCAGACACACTGAACTAACCATTCTGTGTTCATTGAAGTTGAACCAAATCCTAATGAAGGAACATGAAGTTGAACCAAATCCTAATGAAGGAACAATCTGAAGATGCAGAACAGCAATGGATTTCTGACAGGCACTATGGCAACATTTTGTGCAGGATGTCAGCTGTTGTCTTATAGGCACTGAACGATTGTGTTGCAGGATCTTATGATAAATAAGAATCATGGCAGAGAATTTAAACATGTGGCGTATAAAATGTATTAATCTTCCTTAGCAGAATAGATGAACAGTATTATTAAAGAGGGTCCTAGACTCGTCAAGTTTCAATGCTGGAAACTATGGTTGGTGGAAAGCCAGCTCCAAAAGCTTTCCCTTACAGTCACATTGATTTACTTACACTTACTTAACCGTGACCCAACTAGTGCAGACTCCGGCAGGGGTCTGGTACAGTCACATTGATTAAACTTAATAGGAACAGTCTCCATTCCAGTTGTGTGCCCCTGAAACCGCAGCCTCAAAATCATCAGAATCACGTTATGTGGTTGCTTCCCTTAGCAAAAGTTACACACGATTTTGGTTTGTTTTTGTTTTTTTTGGTAATTTATTACATTTACTATTGCAATGAGCACAATAACTAGCAACATTGAGCTAAATTATACAGCAAAGACATGAAATTACTGGAGAAAAAAAGTGGTTTTGTATGTGTGCATGACCTACGATTAATCAAGAGGAGGTGGGGTAAGGAGTGAAGCTGATAAGAATACTACTTTCCGTGTGTGAGGAAGAGGGTGATGACCATGGCAATGTTTAAACGATGTTGATTAACAGTGTATCGGAGACATTTCTTATGACATATTTTAGGGGTGACCAGCCATTACCTGATTCGGGAGTAAAATATTCTAAGAACAAAATCACCGAATTGACCATCACATTCTATCTGTGGTCTTCAGTGGTTATTCACCCAAAATGTCAAAGACTGAAAGGTATCCAAATAAAAACAAAAAGAAAAAAATCAAAGCTTTCATTTGGGGATTTACCATAATGGTACACAATTAACATAAAAAAATTGTTTATTGATAATGATTGTTAATGCTACAAATAAATTGAAGTATGTGGCATATCTGGCTTAGACAGTAGTTTTCTCCATTTGGTTCTTGAAATCCAGTAAAGATAAACAACAATCACCACATTTGCATTATAATTGCAACGAGTTTCTGTACTGATGTTGTTGATTAAGCAGATGTGGTGTAGCATGCATGGATCACACATGGATCAGTCTGCCCACTTAGTAGTTTGACGCTTCCTAGTTTCCTGGAAACTGAAATTTGAAATTGATAGTTATGGCTGTTGATTACCATTCCCTATTCCCATCATATTACAGACCTGCACATATGAATTCCTTGGCCATAGGGTTTTTGTTTTTGTTGTTTTTTCCTTTCTTTTTTTCCTTTTTTTCTTTCCACAATATTTATGACACTTGTATTCTTGTATAAAGAAAAAATATACATATATATTTAAACAGCAACATATTCTTAAGAAAGTCACCCTTCAAAAGTAAAGCTTCCTAAATTGTACAAACATATTTGGATAAAAACGAATTATTATCTGTATTTTTTGCAAGAGGCAAGACAGGTTACATTATACTGTTTATAGGGTGAATTTATTAATAGTATGCATACCATTTTGCTCACTTTGCATTTGATTTCATGCTCACATTCATGTCATGCTTTTGACCTAACCTTCCCTTCTCTCTCCCCCCCCCCCCTACTCCATCTCCCTAGCAACAGACATCCATACACTAATACATGTAAGAACTCACACACATACCACACACACATACCCCTCCCCTTCCCATCCTCCACCACACACACACACACACACACACACACACACACTTAGTGATCACACACATATTGAATGCTGATTTAATGAAGCACAAGAGCATTAGATTCTAAAAGTAATTTTTTAGCAGAAAAAAAGAGTGTGCGCACATGTTGTAGAAGATACACCTGCTACTGGCTTGTTTATGGGTGTGAATTTGCAGTGCACTTGAACCAGTTCAGTGCCAGGGAATTTGTATTTAAAAAAAGAGAGAGAGAGAGAGAGAAAAGCGCTCTCTCCTTGCCAGGGAATTTTGAGAATTCAGGGGATTTTTTTTTTTAACCAAGTACAAAAACTATACAAAATATCGAAGCAAAGTAAGCATTTTTGTGACAGAAAATGAACATGGATTCTGAATCTGAGCGTTTTATCTATTTATTTTGATTGTAGGTAACTATTCAAGCATTTCAAAGTGATGTTAATAAGTTTTGTGCACCAACAATGTCTAATTTCACCTCCCAATGGAATCCAAAAAGCAAATAACAAAATATGACTGGAAATAACATGCTCATAGTCAGGATATACCAGTAGAACTTCATCTAGATGAAAATAAAACAGGTTAATGTTTGTGACAATATTAACAGTCTTGTGAACTCATACACGAATAAATGTCCCAACAGTGACAAATGAGGGTTCTGTCAAAATGTAAAATCAATCATGTTCTCAGAAACTAGACAGTCCAGCTTTTTCTTTTTACACGAAAGAGCATTCCCCCTTATAGAGTGGGTAGCCCTTTGACGATACTTCTCCTTCCAGGTTGAAATTTAGCTGATAAAGTGTCTGCTGTGCATCCAGGTGTTGGTCAACAAATCAGTGACAAAAAGCATGAAAAAATAAATCACAAGATTCCAGTCCACTGTCAACCCTAGGTTTCATGAAAATCGTGGATGATTGGCTAAAGTCCAATTCCTGCCAGATGAACACTGTGAAAGATAGTTCACTGAAGTCATGAACACACCCCTTTGCCACACCTTCTGTCTGGTCTTCGACGTTTCATCTTACACCACTCCACTCTCTCTCCTCCCCTTCTTCACAAATTATATGAAAGTACTGTGCCCTTACTGTCACTGTGTCAGCCATTGTCACCTGCGCAAAATTGATATCTGATTGGTCAGATTGACTGGAGAAAATATTGCTGTCAGTTTCATCACTGTTGTTGTCATCACCTTCGAGTTCAAACCAATCATTGGACAAGATAGAAGCATCTCTCATCATTATTACCATATATATGTAATCTTCTGCAATGTGTGTAAATCCATTGACTGGTACCACTGTCAGCTGGACAGTTTCTGACATTAGTTTTGCACATGACACAAACCTACTTTTCAGGCACGCTTGACAAAAGTCCAGTTAAAGAACCATTATCAAGAAGAATGGGGTGCTCATTTGATAAGTTTGTTTATAATCCAGACACATTACACTAACCATTTAGTTCTGTTTGTGTACATTGAACTCAAAAGTCTTATGAAGGAAAAATCAACATAATGTAGGACATCGGTGGATATCTTTTACTGCTGTACTTTATAAGCACTACGGCAAACATTTTTTGTTGGACATCAGTTGTTTTATAGGCACTCAACTGGTCAAAAAAGGTTAACATTTTATACATTTGCAGTTGTACAATATTGAACTTTAATCATTTACTAACCCAGACTGGCTGAGTATTGGAAGCGCTTCAGTTCAAATTCAGAATAGTGCATTTCAAAACTGGGTATATATTTTTTTTTCAGTGTGTAATTGTATTTTGATTAATTCAACTTCAAGAATGCTGGTATTGTTCATCTGATTTTATTCATCCTATATTTCTAAATAAAGACCTTAGCACATAACATAATAAGGTCTAAAATTTCATCTCTTATTTTTTTCCATCAGTTTTGGACCAAACAAAACTAGTTAACATGAATTTGCGATCTCTGACAAACTTAGCACTTATCTTTCAGGTGTTCTTCCAACTCTAAAGTTCAGTAAGTATGTGTGAAATAGCAGTTCCACGTTATTTGTGAATGGAATCTTTTTCATTGCATCACAAAAGGTGTATTGGTCACTCCCCATCAGTCTCATTCTTTTTAGGATATTATTATTTTGGACCAAAATTCTAAATCAAATTCTTGATTTGGAATCATTTAATTTTATTTCTTTTATTTATTATTTTGAAAACATTTTTCTAATTATATTGCACTACTTATAAAGTTTTCTCTCCCAGTTAATGAATGATTTTATGTCAGTTTTTTTCCTTGCAAAAATTGCTTTAGACTGATGTACACCATCCACCAGAGGTGACATTAACAGAAATGTAGATGCATGGCTGCAAGTCCAAAGCAGACTTAACACCACTCTCAGCAAAACTTGTTTCCACAGCATATTTTTTAAAGACATTCTGAATTTGACTCAAAAAAGATCAAAGATCATGTGTCGAATGTACAGAAAAACCAAAACAACCAAAGAAAATCACCTGACAGTATTAGTAGAGAAGCCAATAATATTTTAGCTACAAGTGCTCTTTTTGCTGATTCAGTGCAATAGTACAACTTTTCTCTTTTCACCTCTCTCTCTTCACACACACACACACACACACACACACACACACACACACTCTGAGTGTGAGACAGAGGGCATGGGGTGGAAAGTTTCCATTTTCAATATTGTCTGGTCAGTGGTTGTTGGAGTATAAAGCAATTGTTCATTATTCTGTTTCTTCAGAAAGCGTGTTTCTTGTTGGTGTTAAATTCTGCAGTTGTGTTGGGTGTTTTTTCCAGTCTGTTTTTTGTTCTTATATAATCCTGCATTAATGTTGTTTGCCAGAGGGTTTCTGGTTTTTGTTCATAATGAATTCTCCATGTATATTGTGTTTGCCTTCGAGTGTCTAGTTTTTGTTTGTATTAGATCGCACTTTTACATTATACTAGCAAGAGAGTCTGTTTCTTGTTAGTATTACTATTTGGTTCAGCATTTATGTTGTATCTATTTGCCAGAGAATGTTTCTTGTTGAGCAGTATTAGATCCTGTATTTATGTTGTGTTTACCAGACAGTGTCTGTTTCTTGTTTGTATCAAACCCTGTATTTGTGTTGTGTTTTGTCAGCATGTGTCTGTCTTTTTTTTGTCTTTTTTTTCTTTTTTTTTTCTTTTCTTTTTTTTTGCATTTATGGTCTATTAACATTTTTAATCAACCATTTACCATTATTCTATGTTTCTTGACTGGTTTTAAGAACTGACAGGTGATCAGCCCTGAAATGCCCCTTTTATTGACTCTCTTGTGTAAACAAAGTGAGTCTATGTTTTAACCCGGTGTTCAGTTGTCTGTGTGTGTCTGTGTCCGTGGTAAACTTTAACATTGACATTTTCTCTGCAAATACTTTGTCAGTTGACACCAAATTAGGCATAAAAATAGGAAAAATTCAGTTCTTTCCAGTCATCTTGTTTTAAACAATATTGCACCTCTGGGATGGGCACAAAAATTTTTTTAAAATAAGCCTAATTATATGCAAACTGCATTTACTGTTATATTTATATTTTTTGTATTCTCTAAACTTGGCACTTTGATCTGATATTCTGACACAACAACAAGAGCAGTCATTATTATCATTTTTTGTTCAAACAGGAACTTCTTTTGCTAAGCATGGAAGTTTTATTTATTTTGCAAACGTTTTGGTGCAGATAGTAAAAAGGGGAAATTACTCTGTAATTAATGCTAGGGGACTTAATTTGCTTTAAACTGCTCTTTCTCATCTTAAACATTACATTTTGAAATTATACTCAATACATAAAAAGCTTGTGTGTTTTACTCTCAGTGTACAGGGCTTTCACTATGTTCATTCGCCCATGTGGTCTTTTTCGGAAAATACTAAAATCAATACGACAAGTGGACTTTACAGATCTGTTGGCTGAGCCCTGAAGGTCATGGGCAAAAATCAATTGTGTACACATATTTATACACATTCAAAGCGCATGCTCATATTCTTCGCGAACGCAAACGACACCATTTTGTTTCAAGTTGTTGACCTGCCCATTCAATCCTATATTCAATGGACAATACATGATAACATGTGATAGAAAGTTGGAGAAGGAAACCGTTAAATATTTATTCAGAGAAAGATTTGTGAACGCCTCATCACTTACTGGATTATGCCCCAAACTGCCATAAAAATATCCACAGAATCAGTCGGAATTCACAGTTAGAAATTGTAAACCATGCAAGTTAATACCTTTGAACTGATCACCCTTGAACTGATCACGATGAAACGAAAAAATTTCCAGTCTTGACTTTTCTCAAAATGAAGTCCTTTTCACTTCTTACGACATTTAGAAGTACTTGTACTTGGCTCTACATGTTATTAGTTTAACAAAATACTAAATTTTCATATCAACTTTAAAACTAGAATGAATATAAAAAAAAAAAGAGAAATTGAATCGACCGTGCCGTACTACATTCCCGGCGGGTGTAACTAAACTTGTACATCTATCTAGATCTCGTGAAAACGGCTAAATGTTGCAGTGTGATTGCAGCGATAGCCATTAAAAAGAATTTTTTATTGCCCTTAAAGATTTTTTGAATGCCCAAGATACACCAGCATAATATGATTTAAACAGTGTTCTCACTGTGAATACTGCAATTGATTTATCGCCCTTTAAAAAAAGTATGTTCAAATGTTAAATTTTAGAATGTCAGTTAAGGAGCCATGATAATGTAATGGATAAGGCAGTTTCTTCTCACCCGAACACGCAGGGTTTGAATCTGGTTAGGACTTTTTTTTTCTTTTTTTAAACGCGAAGCTTTATAATAACAAATACAGAACACCTTTTAACAATTAGATTTGTGTATCACAAGTGAGTCTTGAAGGCCTTGCCTCTCTTGTGATTATTGGGCTGTCAACATGATTTGATTTGATTTGTGTTTGCCACTTTTGCCAGAGAATGGCTGTTTCTTATCACTGAGATATGAGTGTTAAATCCTGCATGTATGCTGAGTTTGCCTGAGAGTGTCTGGTTTCTTGTGTGTACTGAATCATGCATTTAGATTGTGCTTGCCATTGAGTGTCTGGTTTGCTCTCAGTATTAAATCCTTTAAATTTTATGTTGTGTTTGCCAGAGTGCCTTTTTTCTTATTAGTATTAGATTCTGCATGATTAATGTTGTGTTTGCCAGAAAGTGTCTGTAGCAAAAAGTTATTAGTACTATTACTACTATTAGATCCTGCATTTATGTTGTGTTTTTCCACACTGTCTGTTCCTTGTGAGTAATAGATCCTGCATTTATGTTGTTTTTGCCAGAGAGGGTCTGTTTCTTGTTAGTATTAGATCCTACATTTATTTTGTGTTTGCTAGAGACTGTCTATTTCTTGCTCGTGTTAAATACTGCATTTGTGTTGTGTTTTGCCAGAGTGCTGAAGCCACCAGGAGGAGGGTCCAGCAACATCTTTGGCCCAAGTGATTCAAGCCCCAGTCACAAGGCAAGGCCTGGTGCCTGCAAGCCATCAGAAGCGGGTGTCTTTACCTCAACCTCCGACTCCTCCATGAAAAGCGCCGCACAGCGGTCTGCCCGTGATGGTGATGATTCGTTCAATCGCTTGTTTGGTGCAAATAATGCTGCCCAGTCTCCCCTCAGCCTTAAATGCTTGGATGCTAGCTCACGCGTCAATACTCACGACAACCTCTTTGGGGGTGACATATCCCCCCCAACCCGCCGCGGTTCAACTTCGAAAAGCAGCTCTACCCATGACCACATTTTTGGAGAAAGTAGCACTGGTTCTGGGGAAGGATTTCAGAGTAGATACACAGATTTTAAAAGGGGTATGCAAGCAGGTTTTCCACATGGCAGTTTGCAGCACATTAAAGTTTTATTTTCTTTGTTTTTTATTTTTTTGACAAAGTTTATGTTACAAAATTTGTGAGTTCTGCTTTCCTAAGTACACTACTCGCCTTTTTTTTTGTTTGTTTGGTTTTTTCTGTTTTGGTTTTGTTTTGTTTTTGGTTTTGTTTTGGTTTTTTTGTTTTAATTGAATATTTTGAATTAAAGATTTAAATTTACTTTCAGCTATAGTCATAGCAGGTCAAATGAACCTGTATCTGTTTGAAGAGTAACCAGTTTTTAGATATATTGTAGAATGATATATAATGACTAATTTTGACTGTCTTTTTTTTTCAAGTTACTGAGAATTAAATTGATCAAATTTTAATTACAGAACCCAGAAGTAAAATTTAAAGTAGCTTTCAGTTGCACTTGATGTAAAATTGTATATAGAATTGTAATTTCAGGTGGACAGTATTTGCTGAATTCTTAATTTGATTTCTACATCCTTGCGATTCTCCTTTGTTTTCACAAAAATTTCCTGCAGGAACAGGTTGTGATCACATGATAATTATTATAGCACGCAGTCCAGTTTCCTGATTTTGGCTGTACTGTTGGTGTCTGGTCTGCTGCTGAGCTGACTTGTGCTCTGTATAATTTTGTAATTCTGGTTTTAAAAGGGTTTCAGTGGATTTGATCATCTCTGCCAAGATTCCAGCTACTCATTGGCTGACTGGATTCCTTTCATTGCAAGGGTATGAGTGACCTAGGCAGCAGAGAACTAGTGTGAACAATGCACAAACTGGTGTGGAAGACCTAGATTTGTGCACTGGAAATTTTGAGTGATGATAATTTTGTCGCTTCCTTTCCTTGGAAAGTGTATTAATTTATCAGCTGCTTTTGAAGTTGAATATAATCGATTACATGAAGACCAGACTGAAAACTAGGATGGCTAATCGAAGTGAAAGTTGCTACATGATGTCTGTGTGATGATAAGGGGCATTGCGCTGACAGGAAGTGGAAGTAATGGGGGTTGGTTGTAGAGTCTGACCTATGGGCTGATGCACTGCATGGTGACCTTTCGTGAGACTGTGACCTTCCCCCCTGCTTCTGTGTGTCTGTTGCACATGTAGTTGTCTTTCCTTAGTTCTGTCAGTGCTGCAAAAAATAATACATTGGCTTTGTTCTTTTGCAGCCTGTCCTGACCCTCTGTCTGTTGCATTGTACTGTTTTGTGCATTAGTGTGTTCCTGGGTTGTGAATCCTTCATGATGGTGAATATTTTTTTGTTTTTTTTGTTTTAATCTTCCTGTGACTTTCTCTCTCCATGCTGTTCTGTATGCTAGTGTAGACTAATACTAGACTGTTCCCCGTGATTCATATTGTTGCTGCATGACAAAGCTTTGTCAGTTTCTATTACTGTCACTGTGTCAGTGCTCGGTAACCCTTTTTTTTTTTCTTTTCTTTTTTTTTCTTTTAACTACAAATTTTGTTTTATTTACTTTGCTTTGCATTATACATGCTCTTGGTGCTGTATGCCAGTATAGTACCTTCACTTGATACCCGTGCTACGTGAAGTTCATCTGCCTTCTCTAACTCATCTTTTTTCCTCTTGTTAAGCTGGTTTGAAAAAAAACACCCTGGTTTTGTGTTTTTATTGTATGCAAGATTTGATTGTAGGTGCAGTATATGTACTAAGGTATGTCAGCTTCCATTTTTGTGTAAGTGTCAATGCTGCACTTTTTGTTGCTGTTGTTGTTATTGCCTAAGTAAGTCTTAGCCGTGTCTCCCTGTGATATGCCATACATGTTGCCGAATTGTCTTTAATCATTTTATTTGATACCTTTAACTGATCATAAAACGTTCTCTCATCAGAAGTGAAAATGTTGAACTGTTTGGCTATTTTGCCTGTGAAGAAGGCTTGCTCTGTACAGTTGAGTGTTTCAGAATTAAATGGTTGTGAAATGGTAATGTGAAGCAAAGCTGTTTATTGATCTAAAGACTAGACTTAACACATGAATATGGTTGTCATTTGGGGAGTTTCTGAAATGTTAACATTTTCATTCTTTTTTTTATATGAAAGTAACAAATGCTCTCAAAGCTCTACATAACAAGTTATTTGATTTTCAGGCTTAAAGTAACTCAGTCTGGCTCAGGATGATTTCATTGTTAAACTTCCTGCATTATTCACATTGTGACTAGATTTCATTATTAAACTTCCTGTATCATTCATTGTGACTAATTTACACACACACAGACACACACACACACACACACACACACACACACACACACACACACACACACAATGATATATATATATATTATGACCATGCATTGAAAGTGCCTTTGACATTAAGTATGAAGACTACTTGCGCATGCACTTTTTTTCACTTTTCACTGCACATTACAAATAAATGGTTAGGTTGACAGTTAGCAGTTCTTAACAACATTATTCTTTTATGCAGAGCAGAAACTTTGATAATGATTCCAGCTGCAGATTTAGTTATTGCATTTGGTATACTTTAATCAGTGTTTGAACAGCTGTCAGTGGCTGGGGTTAGAACTGCTGACAACATGGATATTACAGGCTTATTCTGAGTTATTGTTATACAGGATCGAGCATAATTTTGTTGTGGCACATCAAAAACTATATGCATGTAGTGAAGTTGTGAAATAAAATTAATTTTGAGGAATTTGTTCTTTTGAAGTTAACCATTTATTTTTTAACATCAGCTATATTTATACCTTTTACGGTTTCATATCAAATGATTTAATTTACTTTCGTTTTTCTTTTTCTTTTTCATCACCATTTTTCCTAGCATGGAAGAAGTTGCATGCTTGACTCTTCTGTTATTTGGCTTGGAATATATTGCTGTTTGCTTTGCCGTTCACATGCCCAGACTAAATGTTCAACCTGTACATGCATGCATGCATACCACCAGTAGACGCTTCAGTAACCCAATAGTGTGACTGCATGGCAGCTCACTTGTTCATGTTTATGAATCAAGAAAATGTGAGGTTGTAAAAAAAAAACCCGTTAGATTAGATTACTATCTTTTAAGGTATCAGTGTGTTGTATGTGATTTAAACTTGAGCATTTTAAGTATATTATTTATTACAAATACAGTATATGTGGTGATAATTGTTCAGTATTAAACCATGAAAATATCCATGATGTTTTTCAATAAGGAAATAAGGACAATTATGTAAATGCTATTATGACATGGAATTTAAAGTGAATGAACAATGTTTTTGAAGATTCAGTATTATTTACAAGTTGAAAACAAAATCAATACGTTTAATTACTAAAAAAATAAAATAAAAAAAAGGAGGATACACTTTTCTGTCTCTCTGTGTTAAATATCTGCTGAATGTGGTGGATTCCATTTTTGAAAACCAGTTTTTGTGCAACGTACAGTATTGTGTTAGAGTGAAGTGCATTTGTGTGTGTATACATGTGTGTATTTGTGTGTTATTGCATGGATGTATTTTGTGTGTGTGTGTGTTTCTGAAATAGCAAAGAATGGAAATAATTGCCTGAAGTGTGAGAATGAAAAGATTATGTTAATAACTAAGTATGGTCATATTTATAGCTGTTACATTAAAGAAATCAAAGAGAAATGTTTTGTGACAAAGAATAATACAGTACAATACAGTACAAAACAATACTCTTTAATGTTATGAATTTTAATGTGGTCATCAAAGAAGGAAAGGATGCTCGAACTAAACTTGTTACATCAGATGATTTGATTGCAGGTCACTACAACCCCATTACGGGTGCTGACTACAAAGACCTGGCACCCAACCACCACGCTTTACATGTGAAAGTAAGTTGGCTTACTCAACCACATTAAACACTTGTCTTTGGTGGGATCGGGAGGTGATGAACTGTGTCAGCATGTCGTTGATAGATTATACAGTTTATTTGATAAGTAAGCATCCATGCCAACCATTACAAATTTGCTGTACATTTTACAGATTTAAATCTTGGCTATGAGATTGTAAATTTCATCTTTTTTTTATGGTTTACTGCCCCCTCTCCCCCCTGAAAAAATAAAATAAAATGAAATTTGTTAAAAGTTCACTTAATCAATTTTGACAGTTGATGTTTGTTTTTTGTTGTTTTTTTTTTTTAACGATTGATGGTGTTGTTGAAACTGTTTAAAATGATTAATGGAAATGTTGAAACTTAATCCATTTCGCAAGTTGGTGTTTCTTGATATTTACAGGTATGTTGAAACTTAATCCATTTGCCCAATGGGTGTTTTTTGAAACTGACTTTAGGGGAATGTTGAAATTTATACCCTTTTTTTTTCTTCTTTTTTTTTCTTTTTTTAATCTGGGGATGATAAATTTAGCAGAAGGGCATCACAGCCTGTCTTATTTGCATCGAGGAGCTTAATGGTTGGGCTTAATATGTCATGAATTTTGTTTTGCAGGATGGGTTTTGTTTTGTTTGTGACAGAGGTTTGTGTGTAATACAGTTGAAAATTTCATTTAGTTGGGCAGTCCTGGTTGGGACCTGTGTGGTCAGCTGGACTATAAGTAGGTCGGTCCGCGGCCACTGTGGCTGTGGTTAACAGCGCAGTCCAGACCCATAATTTGACCATTTTCAACTCGCTCGTTTCACTACCAAACTTAATTAAATGACACCAATCTTATACTGGAATAAAGTTCATTCTTTCATCCATCTTCCTGTGGTATTTGTTTTTATCATTCGAGTCAAACTGGTATGTGCCGGGCGTTCAAACACAAAGGGTGTCGCGTCGATTTTTACTGCGGTGACAGACTCCGCCGTGCTTGCCGCGCGAGCAGAATAATATGTGTGTCACTCGATCGTTTCGCGCTGCATTGTTTGGCCATGTATAAATTTAGAAACTATGTCACTGGCAAGCCAGGATTCTCAAGTTTTGATTTGCTAGAAATTTGTTGGGGTTTTCACAGAAAGTAGATCTGAAAGTCGCAGCGAAAGTGTGAGACTGATGTTTGCGACCCTATAACATACGAACCAGTGTTTCAAATCACGAGCAAATTACAAGAAAAGAAAGTTTAAACTATGCACTTTCAAGTGCAATTCATGGCTTTTCTATAAAGAGAGAGTCTCGAACGCGCTTTGGAAGAAAAACGAGTGACCGATTTCGGATCCCGCAACGCTGCTTGACCATGGCGGCGATCGAAGCCGTCTGCTCGTCATCATCGTTTGAAGAATGGAAAACACGCCAACTTACAGGTTTGTAAGCAAATTTTTTTTCAATATGTTTATTTTGAAAATAAATGTAAATCATATTTTTTATATTTTTGTGGGTTTGGATGAATCCTAACAACTTTGCTTCAGCAGTGTTGATGTGTAACTGGGAACAGTAACGCTTCGTCAGTCACGTTATTTTTTAGCACAATTATGATCTTTTATTCAAAAATTTACCGCGATCGACAGCTGTATCTAGAAGATGAAGTGTCAGATTATTCAGTAATTTTTTTGTTGTACAAGGGTTTTGAGTTAGTGAGAGCGGATTGATAGTTTAATATTGTGACCGACGTCGGACAGCATGGGAACACGTGTATCTTTCCACTTCTGTTCTGATCATCAAACGCCAAGACAGTTTCACGCGTCTGTGTGTGTGTGTGTGTGTGTGTGTGTGTGCGTGCGTGCGTGCGTGCGTGCGCGCATTAGTATGTATCTTATATACTAAGAGTGTATGCACAGAGTTAGTGTCTGTTGAACTGATGTAGCATGCATACATGAGGTTGCCTGAGTATGGATTAGTTATTGTGTGTGTGTGTATGTGTGTGTGTGTAAATGATGTGAAGAATAAATAACTTATATGATTAGTAAACATGAAATAAGTTTAAGATATGTTGTTACATAAAACTTACATCAATTTAAGTGAAACCATTACAGTGGAGTAGTAATGAAATTAGTAGATCATGTATCAGTGCACATTCATCACACACTCATGCACACACACATATAAATGATATATATGCAAAAGCATCTATGAAATGAAAAAAAAAGTATTTTAAAGCATTAGAGCTGTCTCAAATTTCATGCCTGTGTATTTCAGATGATGATCAGTATAAAGCCTTAAGGGCGACTGTTGCACACAGTGGACGAGGAAGACCACCATCAGCACCCAAGGTTCCATCCAACAACAAACTCTTGATGCAGTTAAATATGTTAAAGCATCAAGAAAACAAAACCTGGGGGGAAATGGAACATTTTCTACACAAATTGTTCCCAGAGTGTACCTTTCCACGTGTGGTGTCAATAGTTAAGGAATTCAGCAAGTGTGAAACGATCAGTGGTGCTGAATGTTTTTTACAAGAAAGGAAAGATTCATGCATCTTCCCTGGCCCCTCCTGTCAGAAGTTTGGAATTACACGTGCAGATCTTTTGAAAGGAACTGTAGAGGACTGTGAGGCTTTACTCAGTTGTCCTATTGGTCTTGTGTCTGAAGTATGTCACTTAGCTAGGATATTGAGGATAAAGGATGCAACATTGCATAAATGACACCTGGTCAGAGATTTGCCACCAACCCAACAGCTCAAATTAAAACTGGGGAGGCTCAGAGCAGATGAGGCTCGCCTGCGTAAAAACAGAAGTAAACCAGGGGGAGAGAGTGCACTTCAAGATTTTTTAGAACTTCCTTTTGAAAGTGCAGAGGTCATCAGAGACAGCAGGAAGAAGCAAAAAACTGTCAAACAGCTACCTCCTACTTCAGACCCAGAGCCAGCATGCAGCAAAGAAAAAAATGAGGACATTATCACACAGGAACTAAGAACAACGACAGAGGAGGTGTCATTTCTTAAAGCAAAACTGAGTGAAAAAGAAAGGGAACTGCAAATCAAGGATGCTGAAATGACTGGACTTCTGTTATGTCAAATATGCACATTTACAATTACTCTGGTGATATCTGACAGCATAGTATCATGATTGTAAAAAACTTGCTCATTTGTTACTAAAAACCATATACTTTGTGACTGTTTTCATTGTTATTTGCATTTCTGATAGCATAAAGTCTTCCAAAAAACTGTATTCTACATGCTTTTCTGAACGTGCACATATCTGAAATGTTTTTGTAGCATGAAAACTTTCTGAGATATCAGCATTATAAGTCAGCATGTTATCACTGTGAAATCAGGCCATTCGACACTTGACAAAACTGAATATTTTGCTATTTTGAAGGCACTGTCTCTCTCTAAGCATGTTCTTGAGTAGGCGAGAAAAAATTCAGCATAAACTAGGTATTGGTGGAACCAAGTACAGCAAAGAACAATGTGGTAAGTCTTCATCTTAAAATTTTATGACAGTCTAAAAATAGCAATTTGTTAAATCTGTCAAAACGCGTCATTTTTGCACATTTTTAGACGCCGTTTTCTTAAAAACTACTGGGTATAATGCAATGAAAATTTGCATGTGAACTTAGTTTTTTATGTTCTTTCCAATGGTGTAATTAGTTTTTAGATATGTTGAATTTCAAAATTTAAGTGGTCCTACCTACTATAAGCCAGACTATAAGACATTTCATTTAAGGGCTTTCCAGTATCAAACACCTTCTGTCTGAAATTCTTGTCCTCTTGGTCTCAGTCAGTAAGAGTCACTATATCTGCCCTCTTTCAAATCAAAATTAAAAACCTACCTGTTCAAAGGGGCCTTTGGATGTGACGAAGCATAGTCATTTCTTTCATCCCAACCTTTACATCCCCTTTGTGTCCCCTCACACCCCATTGAAGACTTCATGTGGTGTGTGTGCTTGTGGGTGGGTGGTTATTGTATGTGTGCATGCATGCACACGTGTGTGTGCATGTGTTGGGCATATTTTGTGCCGTTTTTATAGGGGTTTTTTCTGTTCTGCATCCTCATATGCTGTTGTGCAGTATAATGCTCCATTGTTTATATTTTGATTCCAGTGTGTATCGTTTCATTTATATATTGGGAGTTTGTACCCTACAAGTACTATCTGCATTATTGCTGTTATTATTATGATGATGTCTACAGTCACCAGTATGTGTAAACAAAAATTCCCCCTCCTGGACGATAAGCTACAGTGTCAAATATTTTGTGCCAGGAGCTCCCGAAACCACAGAAGGAGCAGCCTCCGTTGCCATGCTCGGACGAGCAGTACCAGGCCAAGGGTGGCAAGATGCAGAATGTTCAGACCTCAACCCGCATCACCAACCCACCTGGCGGCAAGACCCACAAGTTGTGGTAAAACAAAGAAGAACTGTCTCTGCTGTTGGGCCTGTCTTATCAGGCCTGGGCTTCCCCACCACTCTGCAGCTTGGTGACAGAAGGGTGGTGGTCAGTTTTGCTCCTTTTTTTTTCTTTTTTCTTTTTTTTTTTCCAAGACCTGGGTTTTAGTGGCTCCTTGAAAAAGGAGGAAGACACGTGTAACTGAATTTTAAAATGATATAAAGATAACGGGGAGGATTTTCAAAGAAAGGAACTGTAACATGATAACAGAAATATTGAAAAATGGTTAAATAAACACACAAAAACCTCCACATATTCATTCTGTAAAGGTGAAAAAACAAAATAAAACTCCTGTTGCTATTCATTTGATTTTGGTTGAGTTCCAGTTTGTACAACTACAAGTGATTTTTTTTTTTTTTTTTTTTTTTTTTTTTTCAGAGAAATGCTACACACAAACTTGTCGTGTGTGTGTTTGTTTTTGTGTGTATGTTGTTGTTGTTGTTTTTTCCTTTATTTGCTGTAGCCAAAAACCATTCTGTTAAAAGTCTGTGATAAAAAAGAAAGAAAAAGAAATCAGGAGATGTGCAGCTATTACGAGATGTTAGTTAAATCACAGATTGACTTGTAATGACACAGAAGTATTCCTTCGTCACATGGCATTCTGTTATTCCAGGATCATTCAGAGTAGCCCTTGTTGTCTCATCCTGTTTTTATGATTATATTTATATATATCTATTTTTTTGTATTTGTTTATCTCTTGTTTTATTATTGTTATTATTATTATTATCATTTCAATTATTACTTCTTTTTTTATTGTTGTTGTTGTTTTTTTGTGTGTTTTTTTCAGATACTAAACTTGTTGGCTATGTACAGATTTTTATTCCTTCAAAGTTCCCCCTCTTTGGAAAGATAACTGGCTTTGCTTGTTAGAAGCCAACTGCTTTCAGGTTTTTATTCCTCTGAATTTGGATCTATTTTTTGAAATATGCCTATGCTTTGCAAAAAGCGAACTGTCTCTTGTTTTGTTTTCGGCAAAACATTAATGTTTGAATTTTCAGTTTGTTTTAATGTATACTCAGAATGCATTTTAACATTTTGTGATACTCATACATATTGAGTTTGTTTGTAGCATTTGCTTTTTTTTTTTTTTTTTTTGGTTGTTGTTGTTGTTGGTTTTTGGTTGGGTTTGTTTTTTTTTCAAACCATAGCAGCTTTATAATTGCCATTATTTTTCGTTTGGTTCAACAGTGGAGTGCCATGATCTCAAGTTTGAAATTTTCTGTTGCATTCAAACATACGGCATGTGGGGTACTGATGAATTTCATATGTTATGGAGCATAATCTTGCCTGTTCTTGTTTTAAAAAAAAAAAAAAAAAAAAAAGTCAGTTTATTAAAAAAAAAAAAAAAAAATGTTAACTTGTGTTTGCCCAGTCTGAAATTTTTTCCCTTATATTAAGACCCCACATTGTGAAAAGATTTATAGTACAAATGGAAAAAAATCTGAATTACATCTTAAATCTTTAGAGAGTTAGAGAAAAAAAATGAATGAAAAAAAGACATTGGGCATCTCATGAGATGCCTAGCTTTTTCATGGACACTTTCACAACGCATCTAGATTAAACAAAAGAGTAACTAAAACTGGACATTTTACAAAGCATAGTTAACAATGAAAAAACTGAGGAAGTAAAAAAAAAACAAAAACAAGAGATGATAGTAAATGGAAGTCTTGTTGAATAAGGTACCCCACAGCAAAACTAGGCTCATAATTTATAGTGAAATAAGAGCAGATTACAGTTGTTGTTGTTGATTTTTTCAGAGTTTAAAAATATGAACACACATACATACACACACACACACTCACACACACACACACACACACACACAGAGTTACAACAGAGTGCATCACAATATTACTAAAAATGGTGGGAGGTGAGTGAGGAAGCAAGATACAAGACTGTATCATGGCACATTGGCACACTTCACTTTAACCATGTGGAAGAAAACCATCATGTTTAAAGGCATGGTCCGACGTTTGTGTATGCACTAATGCACACCAATGCACACTGTCCAGTCTAAATTTATGAAAATCCTGAAAACCGTTTGATGTTCACGTTTGATCAGACTGAGGCTATACAGCAGAAACTGGCAAGCAAGAATCTGTCAGATGGATTCCCTCAGGACGCCTGGATGTTGTCACGATTTGCTTTAGAAACACTCTAGTGCAGCATTGACACTTTGGTGAGTGTGTGTGTATATATATATGTTTGCATATGCGTTCCCACTCCACACCCACACAGGCTATTGTTTCTCATTTGATTACAGTTAGTGTTCCTCATTGCAAACATTCATAGTTGGCTAAAGAAACACAGCCAGTTCACAGCAAGGGAAAGAAAGGGATGATTGTGAAAACTTGTTGATTAATTTGGTGCTTCTGATTATTTTGATTTGTATTTGACACTTTTATAATGGTTCAGGCTGGTGCATTTGTTGTTTTGTCTTATTATAGTGGCTGTTTGTTGGAGATGTTTTGTTTGCAGTCAAGAAGAGAACTTCATAGAACAGAATGGTGCCATGGTGGGACTTGGATACAGATAAAGTCAGCTGGAACTCAAAGCGTATAGGTTGAAGGTCAAGTAATTGGCAACATTCATGATACAGAAACTTGCCTTGAACCAAGGACAAGATATGAGAGAGGTGATTGTTCTGCATGTTGTGACAAGAATATCACAGAAAAAAGTTCATGCTGCATGCAGAAGATAATCTGCTTCTGGTGAAACATTTGTGCTTATCTGCTTCTTCTTTTTTTGTGTGCATTTGTTCTGCGTAAGTTTTGGTTTTTGTATGCAGTGCAGGTAGATAGTAAGAACAGGTTGGCTTCTTTCATACGTTGTTGGTGTTTTGTCTGGTCATTATCAGTTGTGAGTACTGGTTATGAAGGTGTTCGTCAATTACCTTGGTCGTGATCGGTGTGATCTGCATATACCATGTTCAGAGTGTTGTGTATTTTAATACTTGCATCTTTGAGAAATACCAACAGCGCTGTAAATTAGGATGTGTTTCTCCTCTTCCAACCCCATCTGTCTGCCATGTCTCATTCATATACCATTTTTCTGCATAGCCTTGTATGGTGAACTGTGCTTCCAACCAACTGCTTAGGTGAAGTGTATGTTGGGTATGCTGGTTCTTCGATAAATCACCAAGTACTTGCATGAATTGTGGGATTTGACATGCATGTTTTATCTTCTACATTCATAATCCTCTACTTATGTGTACACAAGAGGGGTGAAATATTGGCCGAGGAGATGGATAGGAACAGCATCAGGACTCCAAGGTTCAAACCACAAGGGCACCAAGAACTACTCAGCTGTCATACCTATCAGACCCAGTTTCCAACCTTTTGGGAGCATTGGGAGAGAGAGGAGGATGTGATACTCCGTTAATTTTGCATCCTGCAACAGAATCATATATATATATATATATATATATATTCTTCTTCTTCTTCTTCTTCTTCTGCGTTCGTGGGCTGCAACTCCCACGTTCACTCGTATGCACACGAGTGGGCTTTTACGTGTATGACCGTTTTTACCCCGCCATGTAGGCAGCCATACTCCGTTTTCGGGGGGGAATATATATATAAAATCAGTTACGGCATGTTGATGACAGGAAATGTCCTGAAAGATGGCAGGAAGGTATTTGCTTATGTACTGGCCCAGTTGATTCACTTGAGGTTATAGTGTTGTCTTAGCACCTTTCAATTATCCTGTGTATTGCTTCTCAGTGTTTTAGTTAGATACCACTGTGGGAATTTTTTTGGCTGGCATTGGTGGTCAGTGGCACTGTTCATTTCAGTGTTTGTAACCATTTTGTTCTAAGAATTTACCACCTCTAGAGAATTTGCTCTTTTTTGTTACTTTTAAAGATCTTTTTGTTCCCTTTTTTTGTGCTATGCTTCTGCCTGGCCTATGGTTTCAGACTCACGAAACAGTGAAGAAGGATGGTGGAGATTTCAAGAAGCCTCCTTAAGGTTTTAACCTTTATAAAAGAAGCTTCAGGGGGAAAACTTTGTCCTGGAGTTTGAAGGGAAAACTTTTTCTGCCTCGTGCCATTTTGCATTTTAACAACAATCCACTGTGGAACACTTCACTCCTACATTCAGATACTCAGAAAAGAAGGATAGAAAACTAGAGACAAAGATGATTCAGAGAGGGTTCATCGTCGTTTGCAGAGAATGTTTCTTTGCAGGGTAGTTTTTGCATTGTCAGGAACATTCCAGAGAGGTGCAGTCACAGATCTGCAGAAGTTGGCTGGTATTGGTCTTCACTGGTGGTGTTGAATTAAAAGACCTTCATTGTGCCAGACAGAAACATAACCATGGTCGCAGAACATGATTAAAAAGAATGGACAACAAAACAAAGTGGGAAAGCAGCAAATTTTCGTCTTCCAACTTTGTATGATAATCAGAACTAGTCATGATGTCAATAATTGTTATATTGTTAGAATCTCCAGCACTGGTCACAAATGGTGTCACTCATTCTCGACTGCCATCAGAATCGTTGGATTTCTCTGTACAGATTGCTTGCTTGTTTCATTGTGCATCAGGTTTGGTGCCAGTCACTTTTTTTTTTTTTTTTTTTTTTTTTTTTTTTTTTTTTTTGACTGAAGAAAATGGGTATGTTTGTCTGTGTAATGGTCAGTGTTAAACTTATGTGATGATTATGGAAGAATATTAAAACAGTTTAATAAATGCATGTTACCAAGTGGCAAACTTATTTGAATGATTGTATCAAGATGCCATGACTCTTTTTCTTTTATTGTATGTTGTCTATTGACTAAGCCATTCAAAATAAGAGAAAAAGATGATGTGCAGGATCAATTATGTTTGCTGTTGAAGCTATAAGTTTCATGATTTTCTGCAGGACTGTACGTTGACAGGAATATTCTAGAAAAACCATCTGTTCTGCATGTATCACTTTTGCCGTTTACAACTTGGCTCCATAGAACTAGTTTCTTGTGCATTTAATTAGATTCAGATGATCATATTTATTCCATGCATGTAACTTGGTTACCAGTGCATTAGTTTTCATATATCATATTTACGACCAAAACAAAAGATCAGAAAGTTTAGGACATTGAGAAATATACTAGCCAAATGATATAATTGTCTGGCCAAGTGCAATGTCAACATCTGTTAGATCTATTGATGGGGTCTCTGTTTTCTTTGTCGTGGATCACAGTTGAATTGAGTATTATTTTGTGGTTGGTTGTTTTGTAACTTCTTATCCTGACATAGACAGTTACCACATCTCTAGTTCTGGGCATAAAGCCTCCTTGCTTGGACAAACTGCCATAAATTTGCTGTTCTAAAACTTCATTCATGTAAATTCCTTTCTTTTGTAAAATGGCTGAATACTGATTTTTATTGTAGAGTTGGCTAATAACATGTATGAAAATGAAAGTAACACCACATATAAACAATAACATGTATGGTATTCTATCACAGGTACAGATTTTTATAAATTCATTGATGAATTGAATCAGGTATGATTCAATGTTAACGTCTGTCGTGGCACATCAGATTCAGAATGTGAGTCATTTGATTGCTTCTGTGCCCATAGTTTTATTTGTGTTGTGTATATCATTTGAATCAAATACTGGACTGGTATCTCCTACGGATTTCCCTTCTGGCGTACTTTATTGCATTGTATGCTTGTCATAATCAGCTTTTGTTTTTCTCTCCAGCTGGCTATTCATACAATTGTTTTGTCATGGTTGGATGTAGGTGTATTCGTTAAAGGAAATAAAGTACTGTCTTTGTTCGGCAGCAGACTGTTATAATGTGTTTGTCCTCTGCCTGCCTGTCTGTCTGTCTGCCTGTCTACCAGTCTGTCTCTCTCTCTCTCTCTCTATATATATATATATATATAAATTCACACACACACACACACACACATATATATATATATAAATATACATATATATCACTCTCTTTTATATGTGATCACAATTTCAAATGGGGCCATGCTCTTGTGGAATATCGATCAGTATCATTTTTTATTTGTCTCACATGCACACACACACACTGTGCTGCCTGCCTTGTTTTTTGCCAGGAACACATTGGCTGTTTTTCTTTCCCATCTCATACTCATTCCTTACTCTTTTCCTTCTGTGTTTCCCTTGCTCAAATGTATTTTCAGATTTTTATGCCAAAGGACTTCAATTGTGCTCAAATGCATGAACTTACACATTCATGCTGGCACTTGTGCACACGCATGTATGTATTTGCTAAAGAAACTTCAAATTAGACAGTAAAGCATACAGACTTGCCATTGGTGTTCCTTTTCATGCATGGACCCTCAGAACAAAGAAATAGAAGACTTACTTTTGGATGAAGCCTCACATGTGCCGAATACATACTGAAGAGCTCAGCTACTGAAAAATTCACATTATAAGAAGAGAGAATTACATTGGAAAACAATTTCCACATATGTATCAAACTTTTTCAACAAAAAAAAAAATCAGTTATGGTTATTTGATGTCAGTTTTTCTTACCATTTTACTTATATTCCATTTTCTTTTTCCAATGTTTAAACACACACACACACACACACACACTCACACTCACACACACACACTTTGAACGATGAATATATTCAAAGAACATGTACTCTAAAGAATTACAGTTCACATACACACACACACACACACACACACACAAATGCTTTGAATGGTGAATTTATTCAAAGACCAAGGACTCCGAAGAATTACAATTCACTGCCACTGGCAAGAGATATGATGAGTCAAGACACATACTTTTCAAGCAGAAAATAAACTGATCAGTGACTTGCAGAACACAAACTTATCAGTTTGTAAATTCCATACTTGCAAGACACAAAGTGATAAGTGTGTGAATTCAACACATGCAGAACACAAACTCAACAGTGTGTAAATTCAACATTACACACTGGCACAACACAAACTCATCAGTGTGTAAATTCCACACAAGCAGAACATAAACTCATAAGCGTGTAATTTCCACACTAGCAGAACATAAACTGATCAGCGTGTAAATCCTACACTGGCAGAACAGAAACTGATTAGTTTGTAGATTCCACACTAGCACAAACAGAACAAAAACTGATAAGTTTGTAAAGTCCACACTAGCAAGGCATAAGTATATATATATATATTGTAAACATATGCCGGGAGAGCACACGATAGAATGTAAGTTTCAGTTTCAGTGAGCTGTCAACGCGTGCAGCCAGATCCATATACTCTTCTGCACATCTGCTGTTTAAAAAAATTTTTTTTTAAAGAAACACAGAAAGTAAAAAAAAAAAAGCAGTATACCTACCTGACTGTGTAAACCCAAGTGCTGATCAGGCATTGCACATGAGAGCCTACCCTTGATCTGTGCAAAACATTAAGATAAAAAAAAAAAAAAAATAAACAAATAAGCAAAACACGTACATAACACAGCACAAAATTATCTAGGTTTAAACACTAAACTAGCAAAGCACAGATATATCAAGGTGTAAATTGTACATTAGCAGAGCACATTATTATGTATCAAGGTGTAAATTGTACATTAGCAGAGCACATTATTATGTATCAAGGTGTAAATTGTACATTAGCAGAGCACATTATTATGTATCAAGGTGTAAATTGTACATTAGCAGAGCACATTGCAGAGCACAAACATATCAAAGTGCAAATTTCACACTCACAGAGCACGAACATTTATTATCAGGGTGTATTCCACACTAGCAGAGCACATATACATCGAGGTGTAAATTTCACGAGTGCAAAGCTGAAACATATCGAGAGGAGGAGTTTGTATTGACACTCATAATGAAGAAGATCAGTGCCAATGAACAGAGTGGATGACGTGTAGAGTGACGTCCTGGAGGTAGCGCGTCCGCCTGGGAAGCGAGGGAATCTGAGCGCGCTGGTTCGAATTACGGCTCAGCCGCCAATATTTTCTTCCCCTCCACTACTGAGACCTTGAATGGTGGTCTGGACGCTAGTCATTCGGATGAGATTATAAACCGAGGTCCCGTGTGCAACATGCACTGAGCGCACGTAAAAGAACCAACGGCAATAAAAGAGTTGTTCCTGGCAAATTTCTGTTGAAAAATCCACTTCGATAGGAAAAAGAAATAAAACTGCACGCGGCAGGGGAAAAAAAAGGCAGCCGCTGTAGTATAGCGACGCACTCTCCCTGGGGAGAGCAGCCCGAATTTCACACTGAGAAATCTGGTGTGATAAAAAGAAATACAAATACGAGGCAAAATAAGAAACGAACATACAAAAGCTAATACAAATGCAAATACAAATACGAGGCAAAATAAGAAACGAACATACAAAAGCTGTGTTTGAAACAGAGAATGGTAAAGTTTCAGTTTCTCAAGGTGGCGTCACTGCTGATTCGGATTCATATATTCTACATGCTACATCGCATCTGCTAGGCAGACACCTGACAGCAGAATAACCCAACGCGCTAGTCAGGCCTTGAGTGCACACATATATGCTTGTGTACCTACCACGGAGTGGATCTAAAATTTGCCAGAAGACAACACTCTTGTTGCCATGGGTGCTTTTCAGTGCGCGAAGTGCGTGCTTCCCACGGGGCTCAGTTTAGCGTCTCATCCGAATGACTAGATGCTAAGTTTGGTTTTCCAGTCAAGCTTACAATACAATACACAATACAATACACAAACTTTATTGTCTATACTTTGGTACAGAGATGTTCTTTTGGGCAGCAGCTCATGTTCAACATAAGAAGAAAGAAAACAACAAACAAATAAAATGAATGAAAAAAAAAATGAAAAGATGAATTCAATGGCACCAAATGGAAATAGCTATATACAAATATACAGATTACTGAAATTCACGTGCCTCTCCACTTCAGTCAGCAAAGCCGCATTGCACATCTTCCCACACCACACACACACACACACACACACACACACACACACGATCACACACACACACACACACACACACACACACACAAACACGATCACACACACACACACACACACCACGCGCGCACACACACACGCATACACACACACACACACTCTCTCTCTCTCTCTCTCACACACACACACACACAGAGTATGCAACTACAAAGATCATCGTTCATTTAAAAGTCAAATATCACCAGACTAAGACTAAGAATTAAACCAAAAAGCAGCACTTCCGTACTTCACAAAAAAATAAGAGGCATCACAATAAAACAACTTTCATTCATTCATACTAGTCCAAAGCCCTAACACCCCTTCTTCACCCCCACCCCCATCCCCACCCTCTGCCCCTCCATCCCGCCTCCCCGCCCCCCAGCGTCTTATCCATTCTGCCACCTTCCTCCACAAAGGTAGATGTAAATGAGATATAAAGAAAACAAATAAAGAAAGGAACAAAGAATAAGAATACAAACGTGAGATTGAATGACCAAAAAAAGGACCACAAAAGCAGCAGCAGAAAAAGAAGAAGAAGAAGAAGAAGAAAAAGAACCAGTGAATGAAAGAATAAATGAAAAGATTAACATATCAGTAATATCCACGATGTTATGTTTAGGGTGTCAACATTCATATCAAACTTATCCACACTTCTTGGCTGAAAAACAACAACAACAACAACAACCAGTACGAAACAAATACTTTTAAAAACTAAATAAAATAACAACAACCCAACTTGACTGACTGCATCTGAGGGTAAACAAACTTCGGACACAAAAGACAGGATCATCTCGACTTGTGAAAAGGAACACCAACGTGGGTTACAGTTCTCACCTTGTGGGAGGGACCACCAACAGGGATTACTGTTCTCACCTTGTGGGAGGGAACGCCAACAGGGATTACTGTTCTCACCTCGTGGGAGGGACCACCAACGTGGGTTACAGTTCTCACCTTGTGGGAGGGACCACCAACAGGGATTACTGTTCTCACCTTGTGGGAGGGACCACCAACAGGGATTACTGTTCTCACCTCGTGGGAGGGACCACCAACAGGGATTACTGTTCTCACCTTGTGGGAGGGACCACCAACGTGGGTTTCTGCTCTCACCTTGTGGGAGGGACCACCAACAGGGATTACTGTTCTCACCTCGTGGGAGGGACCACCAACAGGGATTACTGTTCTCACCTTGTGGGAGGGACCACCAACAGGGATTACTGTTCTCACGTTGTGGGAGGGACCACCAACGTGGGTTTCTGCTCTCACCTTGTGGGAGGGACCATCAACAGGGATTACTGTTCTCACCTCGTGGGAGGGACCACCAACAGGGATTACTGTTCTCACCTTGTGGGAGGGACCACCAACAGGGATTACTGTTCTCACCTTGTGGGAGGTAACACCAACAGGGATTACTGTTCTCACCTTGTGGGAGGGACCACCAACAGGGATTACTGTTCTCACCTTGTGGGAGGGACCACCAACAGGGATTACTGTTCTCACCTTGTGGGAGGGACCACCAACAGGGATTACTGTTCTCACCTCGTGGGAGGGAACAACAAGGGTTGGAGAAAAGAGACCGGATTGTTTTTAACCTTGTGATCTGCATCGTGGAATGATACAAGGAATCAGTGCGTTCAGACCCTGGAGTCTTCTACAGGGAACCCAAAAGGAACGTGGAAATAAAGCCAAACAGTCACAGAAACAGTTGGTCGTTTAACTATTGTGACAGAACAGCTTCATCTGGCATCCCCTGGGGGCACATGAAATAAACTTCCTGCCTTGCTTTCCAAACAAGGAAGTATAAACTTCCTGCCTTGCATTCCAAACAAGAAAGTATAAACTTCCAGCCTCACATTCCAAACAAGAAAGTATGAACTTCCTGCCTTGCTTTCCAAACAAGGAAGTATAAACTTCCTGCCTTGCATTCCAAACAAGAAAGTATAAACACAACAACTACAAGTATGTGCTCCTCTGTCTTTTCAATGCCTATTTCTATTTCCATGTTTGGTTATATGCAAGGTGTTTTAATATCAAAGTAGCAGTAGTAGAAAAAGAAGAAGAAGAAAAGAAGTTTAACTGTCATTGATATCAAATTACGAACATAAACTACGTTCCTTATTGGAGTAGTTTTATTAGCTACCTCCTGCTGATATTTTACGGTGTTTTTTTGTTTGTTTGTTTGTTTGTTTTGTTTTGTTTTGGTGTGTGTGTGTGTGTGTGTGTGTGTGTGTGTGTGTGTGTGTGTGTGTGTGTGTGTGCGTGTGTGTGGACTGACGCAAGTACTCAGTGGCGGACCGCCGGGGTGCCCAGTGCGCACTGACAAGTTTGTTGAACGTTAAGGGCCTTTTTTTTTTTTTTTTTTTTGTTTTTTTTTGTTTGTTTGTTCCAAACCGTGATTGACTCAGACGTGTTCCATACTGTACGCGAAAGAGAAAATCCTTGATCGATTATTTGTATCAAAGGCAGTCCTGCGAAAGGTCCAGCTGAAGCCGACTGAGGAAACTGGACGAATTTGATTTTGTCTTGGGGATCCGAATGAAAAAAAAAATCAGTAAGGATAGAAAATTTAAAACGGGAGAAGAACTTGAACAGTTTCTGTACCGTGCTGTTGGCTGACAGATGAGTACTGAAACATGATCAGATGTCAGGTCAGGTGCCGGCCGAGAAAAGCCAATAAATGATGATGATCACCTGACCTAATCAACTGATGATGAAAACTATCAAATACCACTACAGTATTACCGTCTTTTGTTACAACTTATTTCTCTGCGGCGTGACTGAAATTCTGCTATCCAAGGATAGAGCGCGTCGCATCAATGCAGCCGCGCTACCATATATATATATATATATATATATATATATATATATATATATATATGTCACACACACACACACACACACTGAAAATGTATTATTATCATTATAGTTCCCTGGTATGACTTTAGTGGTCGGCTGGGCTATAAACAACATGATTTGATTTTACTCCAGTTTTCCGCTGCCTGCGCTGAGGTGTACATTAATATGATTATTTCCTGTCTGGCTATTAAAAAATATTTTTCAACAGAATTTCCCTAGGGACAGCTTTTTTGTAGCCGTGGGTTGTTTTACGTGCATGCTACTTATGATACAAGCATAAGTGTTCCAAGTATAGCCTACCAACTGAAAACGATCGCATGGAAATGTCGATGGGTGCAGTGTATATTTATGTCTTGTTAAGTTTTTTTTTTTTTAATTCTCTTATTTAATCGGCTCTAGTTTAAATTCCACATTATTTTCTATGTGAAAAAACATACGGCCCATACAGCCACATGGCGAAAGTTTCTACTTCTTTCATCAGATAGGACCAAAACCAGTCTGGAAAATACAAGGTGACGGTTTTCTCAACAATTCATTCTGCGCAAATACGGACTTGACTTGATAGGGGACGCTATTTGATTGCAACCGATACCTATTTCAAGGGCAGCAACTCCATTGTGATGGTTTTTGGTGGGCCTGAAGTGTGAATGGTGGGACGAAATCTTGAACTCCTCCAGACGGCTGCTGTCGCTCTCCCTTCCTGGTGAGTCAGAGAGAAGGTTATAATGCATCGTTTTTGCTCACTCTTATCCCGATAGAATGGTAAACTGTTATTGTGTGAATTCGAGGGAGACCGTGTAAAGAGCCTTCCTGGCACCATGCAATGAGCGGAGACTGGTGCTGGGAGTTTTCAATAGCAGCATCAAATCGAGGACATTACCCCAACCTTGTGTGTCTTTTGGTCCCTGAGTCATTCCTAGCAGGTGGTCGGAGGTGGTGGTGGTGGGTGTTCACGGACCAGAGGCCATTTGGTTGCATTGGTTGTCGTCGGACACCTGTAGATCGAGGAGAGAAGGGGCGGAGGGGGAGGGAACTGGTGGTGGTGGTAAGCCGCGCTGGGTGGCGGAGGAAAAAGATAGGGAGGGTATGGGTAATTGCGAGAGTGTAATTGCGAACGATTCGTTTTCCGCCCCATATCGAAGTGTTCTTAACGGTTGCATTTCACAATCTAACGTCTACTTCGACCTTTTTCTAATACCCAAATGAATATCCGTTTTCAAGAACCAAACATTGGTTATTTCCGCGCTCTTTCTTCTCTTCGCGCACCACTGCCGACCAAGGTTCCAAACGTGCTCCCAAAATCCTAAAATCAAGGGAAGCAAGTTGTAGGATTTGAACTCTGAAACAGTTTAAAATAGTTTATTTGATCAGATAAGTTGAATGCCATTACCATTGCTGGGATAATTTAAGAAAGCATATTGGTGACAGATCAGAACGTCAGTTTTGACAGGAATCTGCAAAAATAGTGTCATTTGCAGTTAGACCGTAGGATATTTTGACGTGAGTCTATTGGGGAACGATGTAGTACAGGTACTGAGCACTCTCAAAAAGGCATATTTGTGTGCGGTGTGGGGTGTGTGTGTTTAAATGTCTGGTTGTGTGCCTGTGTGATCCGAACCAACAAGTTAAGACAGTCTGGTGTGATGTTCTAATAATATTTCTGATGATTTCAAGAACTGCTTATGTTTTAACTGTCAACATGTACCCAAATCAATCATAGACTTGGCTGTTCCCATTTAACCTCAGGCACACCTGCTGTTTCAAATGTCAACAAAACGTTGAAAAGAACCAGAGAAAGCCTTCAAAAACAAAAGAACTATGTGTGACTATCGTACAACATGTTATCTTTACAGTACACATGTTTAGCTGGTCTCTTTGACTGGACCCTCAGCAGTTGGGCATACATGTATACCCTAATTGTGGTGGTGCTGGTTGTGGATGTGTGGCTCCCTGGGGTTTGTTTGGATTTCATTTTGCCCCATGTTTGTTGGAAATAATTTTCTTTTAGCGCATGTTAAAAAGAAAAAGAAAAAAAAGGTGTCAAGTAAGTACAAGTATAGCATTAATTTCATGCTTGGTTTGAATGCACTGAAAGGATTTTGGGATGGGCTTGGCAGCTGAGATGCAACAGGCTGAAGGTGTTCAGGTTCCCTCCAACCCCCCAGTTCTGAAATATATTTTGGCAGACATCTTTTTTCCCCCCTCACATGTCACATTGGAAATTTTAGTTGATTGAGAAGATTACAACATGAGAATAGCCCAATACAATGAGGCTGAAGTCAACACTTTTGTAGTGCTTTTTCTAATGTCATAATTTTTCTTGAAATGTTGAATTATTTAGATTGATTTCCATTGTGATGCTGTTGGTCTTTCAGTATTAATGGCATCCCAGCCATTCCCCTTTCATTTTTTTTTCCAAGGAGCCTTGACACTTTCTTCTTCTTACTGCAGTGTATGATCTACAATCTGTGCTGTACTGCTTTAGTGATTAGGTAGTGATATAAACACTGCGATGGGTGCAACCTGCCTGTTCTTAGTGCTATTTGTCTGTATGGCTTTTTGGATGTATATTATATGGCTTTGAAATATTTTTGATTAATTAACTTTTTTTTCTGGGGATGATGAATTAAGCGGCAGACATCTTCAGCACAGCCTTGTCATTTTTATTAGCCATAAGCAGTTTTATGGTTAAGATAGTATGTCATGAACTGTGTTTTGCATTTTTGTGTGTGTGCGTTTTGTGTGTGAAAAGTTTATTTATTTGGACAGCCGAGACTATAAGCGACAAAGTCAATTTTACACTGATCTGGTTTCAGATGCTGGGTGGGTTTACCGGTCATCCGTAGCATGAGATAATTCAGTGACTGCGACTGAGAGGCATTCATTTCTTTGGACTCTGAAGAGGCTGAGCTGAAAATTTGACGAGGCTGTATGAAACATCACATTTCATCATAAACAAGCAGACCAATGTCAAAAGTAGCCTGGCCGGAACTCACAGGCAGAGTAAGTATAAGTGTGTGTGTGTGTGTGTGTGTGTGTGTGTGTGTGCGCGCGCATGTATCCGTGTCAGATGTGTGCATGTGTGTGTTTATGTGTTTGTTGAAAGAGAGTGTATACTTGTGTGTGTGTGTGTGTGTGTGTGCTTGTAATGCAAATAATCTGTGCATATGTGGAGTGTTGTGCTTGCATGTATGCATCTGTGTGTGTGCTCATCTGAGGACAATGATTATTATAGTCCAGATGGATTATGAGGTATTGTATTGCTTTCGTGTCACAACAGAATTTTCTTTGAGATTTGGGCTGTTCTTCCCCCAGGGTGACCGATTCACCACAGTGCAACACAGTGCAGTTCCCCCAGGGTGACCGATTCACCACAGTGCAACACAGTGCAACACCTTCCGAATTGTTCTGTTTGTGGCTGCATGCATGTTTGTTTCCTGTCTACCTTTCAGAGTGGACTTATTTTGAAACAATTTTTCTACCCTCTGGAGGAGGAGCGGGGGTGGGGGGGGATGAACTTGTCCTTGATACCTTGAAGGTAGTTGTTTATCATCACAGATGTTGATTTTATTTTCACAGCCCTGGCAGGAGGCAAGCAGCTTCATCAGAAAAGAATTCCCGAACATCATGGTGAGTAACAGTTCACATGCGTGTGGGTAATTCTGACAAAGATTTGTGTAGACATTCCAATAAATTCAAAAGAGCTGTTCACAGGCGTGTTGGCAATTCTGATAGAGATTTGTTTAGATATTCTAATAAATTTAAAAGAGCTGTTTGCATGGTGCGGGTCATTCTGAAAGATTTGTTTAAATATTCAAATAAAACCAGAAGAGCTGTGTACATGTGTGTGGGTAATACTGAGAAGTGAGACCAGCGTGCCAGGAATTTGAAGGGTGAGAACTACTTCTTGAGCATTTCTGAGTGGTGTGACTGATTTTACTGAACAAAAAGAATGCATTTTCAAGAGAAAGGAAGGGGTCCAGATGAAGACTGGTGACCCAAGCACCTGACCTGTAACCTCAGTCTTATCAGAGTTTGGCATCAACCTTTCACTGTCAAGCATACTTGTAAACAGCAGTTAAGGTGTAAAATATTTTAATAAATTTAAATGGTTGAATGATTCACAGAATGGTTGTAAATACTATGCCATGACTGCTTTTGTGCTTCAGTAAGATGTATTTTATGGTTGAGGAATGGCTATAACCCTGGTCTGGAGATCTGATTGTTTTTCATCATTAAGTTTTCCAGAATATTTGATAATTGTTGATTTTATTTGTATTTTGGGGTTTGAGTTGTTGAAGGAGGACTAATATTGTTTTTGATAAAGCTCATTTGAGTATTCTACTAGACTTCAGCTTTGAAACAGGGCTGTGCTTTTGTTTGACAGTTTGAACAGAATGTTGATTTGAAAAAAAAGGGTCAAGGAAAGGAACTCTGTAATGGCACACCAGACGTAATCACCAACGATAAGTTAATGTCATTCAGATATTTACATTTTGGTGTCATCAGACATCATCATCAAGTAGTTAATTTGAGATGTTTGCATTTTATGGCACATCCAACATATTCATCAACAGTTCATGTTATTCAGACATTTACATTTTATGGCACTCGCCAGACATACATGTCAATGATTAATGTCAGATGTTCACATTTTATGACACACCTGATATAATCATTAACGATTAGTTAATGTTATTCATATGTTTATATTTTATGCCACACCAGATATTGTCATCAGCAGTTAATCTTAGATGTTTACATTTGATGGCACACCAGACATAATCATTAACTTTTAATTGAATTCAGATGTTTATATTTTATGGCACAGCAGACAAAACCATCAACAATAGATGTGAGATGTCTACATTTGATGGCACAGCAGACATAATCATTAAATATTAATGTTGTTCAGATCTTCATATTTTATGGCACACCAGACATAATCGTCAACAATTAATTGAAGTGAGATGTTTACATTTATGGCACACAAGACAATCATCAGTTATAAATGTTATTCAGATGTTTATATTTTATGACACACCAGATTCATGAGTAATTAGTTAACCTCTTGATTGCTAATCAGTTAATGCCATTCAGATTTTTACTTTTTGTGGCACGCCAGATTTAACAGTGGTCATTAGCACCATTGTTCTGGAGTCATGTCAAGACGAGCATTTGTGTGCTTTAATGTGTAGTGTGGGGCTTGGCTAGGTTTCATTTGTCTGTTGAGAGTTGGGCCTTAGTGTTTGCAAGACTGCAAATTGTTGCATGTGTGTTGTGTATCTAAATGTGTGTGTGTGTGGGTGCGTGCGTGTGCATGGTTGTGTTGATGTGTGAGCATGTGGAGGTGTACGCAGCTTTGCTGAGCATTGGCCATTTTCTTTCTTGTTTTTGTTTCAACAATTTGTCTTCTGCTCATCTTTCCCTTCACTTTGTCTTAATGTATTTACTTTTTTGTTTATTATTTTCTTATCATTTTATTTAATTTTGATGTTAATGTTGAACACAGATCAAGGATAGGCTCTCAAGGCCTGTTGCTTTAAAAAAAAATTTTCATTCTTTATTATTTTTTTTACAGCAGATGTGGTGTAGCATATATAGATCTGTTGGCACACTCTGACATCTCTTGAATCCAAACTGTGTGACAACAGGTGCAGGTGGTGCGCAGTGGAATGAAGGCCAAACCCAACGAACGGCCGGACAGAGTGCGCATTTTCGTGGACTCTGATGGCAAAGTGACGCAGACACCAATCATTGGCTGACACAGGCTTCCCGTGACCAGACAGGATCGGGACAAGCGATTTAAAAGGATGTGGAAGTGGGATGACTTTTGGGGGAGGGGGGCGGGGATGGAGGTTTGGGAGGGGGTGGAGTGAGGGGTCCAGAATCGATGCCAAGTTCACTGAAGATGGGTGGTCCATACAGTGTTTTCCAGCCGGTCACCTCATGTGTTCTTTATGGGCATTTTTGTGTTCAAGATTCGGAGAAGGAATCCTGGTGCTTGGAGAATTCCATTTGTGCTTCACTGATTAAGATAAACAACTTATTAATGAGTTATTTTCTTGGTCAAATTGACGGTCTTGCTTGTACTAAGCATGCAAATGCTGCAAACCACTCCACTCGTATGTGTAGGTGTGCTTGTAGGCTGTCTTGAGTAAATATGAATGTTTGATGTTTCCGGGATTAATTGTTTTTATTGATTGATTATGACTACTTTTTTTTTTTGTAATTCATTTATGTAATCAGATTCTGTTGTAGTCAGAAACATAGCCAAATCCTTTTCATTGCCGGAATGAAATATTTTAGCATTAATGTTTTGTGTCAACACATTTGGTTGCTGTTTGTATTTCTGTTATATTTTCCTGTTATCTGCTACCTTTCTCTTTCATTGTTCTGTTTTATTTTTGTTCTTTTTTCTAAGCTGCTTTATTTTTCCTGTGTATAAACAGTATCGCAGCTTTAAAAGCTCCTACTTTTCAGTGAATTTGTAGATTTCAGTGAAAAATAGAAGTGAGATACAGTGAGAAAAAAAAAGGGGAAAAAAAGAAGAAGAAAAAATCCAACAAACCAGCGAATAACAAAATTTTAGCAAGTGGCAGCTGCTAGAGCAACTGAACTGAAAAAGTCTTATTTGCTTAGAGTTAGAGTGATAAGTGGGAATGTTGTTTCTGTGAGACACTACTGAAGCTGTGAAGGTGAAAACTGAGAAGTGCTGGAACGTATCAATGCCTTTTTCATCCCTCTAGATTTAAGATTGGAGGTGCTGTGTGTGAATTGTAGATTTATGATAATGGCAGTTAAGTGCTACAAAAGTGCTTTGGTTTGCAGCAGATTGTACCACTTGTACAATTATGTAAATTTCAATTTTTTTTCCGGGGGAGCATGCCTAGGACCCCCATAGAATTTCAGGATTTTTGATTTTCCTCAGTGGCAGCCCTGAGCTTTACAGTATACAGGAAATACTTTATTTTAGGTTAATTCAATTATTCTGATTACAAAAATGAATCCGTATTTATGTGGAATGATATGGTTTATATATATATATATATATATATATATATTAGAAATCTGTGATGCAGTTTATTGGAATAGGAATGCAGGAAGAAGTCTACAGGAATGGGAGAAGAAGTTTACGGAAATTGAGGAGGGTATGAGGTAGACATTGCACGGCCACCTTTTTTGACTCACTTGTGTAAACAATGTAAGTCTATGTAATAACCCGGTGTTCGGTTGTCTGTGTGTGTGTGTCTGTCTGTGTGTCCGTGGTAAACTTAAACATTGTCATTTTCTCTGGAAATACTTAGTCAGTTGAAACCAAATTTGGCACAACAATAACAAATGATCAGTTCTTTCCACACATTCTAATTATAATGATATTGCATTCCTGAAGGGCACAAAATAGATTTAAAGATTTTCATAAAAAAAATTACTGTCACATTTTTCTTTTTTATACACAAAACTTGGCATTTTTATGTGAAATACTGACACACTGAACAGTAGCAGTTCATTTATATTTTTGTTGCTGAAAATGGAACTTCATTTGCTCAGTGTGGAAGTTACATTTACACACACATCTCTCAATGTGCCTGTTAATGGGATGTTTTACTTATTGGCTGAAAACTAAGGGAGATAATATTTTTTTATAACTCATCTAAAATATTAATTTCAAGGCATAAAAAGGCTTTTGTGTTTTATACTAAGTGGGAAGGTCTTACACTATTTACATTTGAGAATGATGTTAGATACAGCATCGACATGTTTACTGCATACGAATATTTTACAGATGCAACATTAACTAGAATAAACATAACAGAAATTGTACTTGACAGACCCCACACGAATCGACTGGAGGCGGACATCTTGGATTATAGTGTGCCGCATTCACACAATAATTTGTGATAACATATAACTGACAGGAGGCGAAGAAGGCAGCTGAGTTTTTATTCAGAGAGAGATTTGCGCACAGGCCTAAAAACTTACTGCACAAATGTCCCCAACATGCATACAAACACACAAAATTGATTTTCCAAGCACAATTTCAGTTACATCACGTCGCATTCTTCATGCACGAAGGAAGACAACTTAGACCTTTGCTGTTGTGCATCTATTTAAAGTAGTCCAGGCTTTGAAGTCTGAAAAACTTGCAATACCTAGCTTTGAAAGATGTATTAATTTTTTTTTTTAACAGTGACATAAACCTGAATGTACTGTTTTCTATAGTGTTCGGAGGCCAAGTACAAATACACTAAGCAACTCCTAGCAGACAGGGATGTTTTGAGGTACTGAAGGATGTTTTGGTTGCTCGCTGCCTGTCTAAAAATAGCTTGTGCTCCATTCGGTTGACAATAGTTTGCTAGTATTGTGGGCTGTTGAGGCAAGGTATAGCTTTGGCAGTTAGTTTGATGCAGCATCTTTTTTATTCAGGTCAGTAAAATCCTCCATGTTTAACTTCAAACATCTCATCCACTGACTTACCGTGGTGAATAATCGACCTCTTATTTAGTGTTACCAATGGGCCTACAAACATATAATGATCCAAATAACATTTTCTGCTTTTCATCTAAATTGAGTACCAGTATTCATAGAATTGAAAATACAGATCTTGATCTAATTGTGTGTGTATGTGTGTGAGTGTCTTTGCCATGCAGATTATCCATTTCTTTTTTTCTTCTTTTTCTTTCTTATCAATTCCTTTGTTGGATTAAGTGCATATCACAAGTGAGTCTTGAAGGTCTTGCCTTTCTTGTTAATTTTTATTTTTGTAAAGCTCAGGTCCATGTTTGGATGTAAGAGTACTGGCAGACTTATTAATTTGATAATTGGAATACAGGTTGATAATGATGATCAGGTGTGCTGGAACCAAGATCAGTTTAAATTATGTTTTTCTTATGCTAAGAAATTTCTGAATGTTCGAGAACATTCATGTGTTCCATTGATCCAATTCATGCACTTACTTGCATGTTGACCGATTTGCTGATAGTGTGTAGATTAGTTTTTGCAATTGGCTTTTCAGTTTTACTGTGAATAGAAGTAGCTATTGACCTTTGGACTTCACATGAGCTTTGTTTGGATGTCACTTTGTGTCACTGTAGATAGAGCTGTTGAAAAATGAGTCAGATTAACACACATTGTGGTTGTCTTGTCTTGTCGTCTTTCTCATGTTCACATGTCTCTTGTTCCAGCTCCGATAGCCTTCTCAAAACTTTACTTTCTAACCACGAGTGTTGTTTGATACAAGTATAGTTCTCTTGTCCTGTGAAATTTGTGTTAGGTAGGCACCAATGTACACGCTGTTTTGTGAACACTGAGGTGGCAGTTTACTGACCCAAATTTTTGCTGTTCGTAACTGTTTCAGTGCCAAAACTATTTTATGCTCTGTAACAACTATTTGCCAAGGGATTTTTTTTTTGGTCACACAGGGTAATAGTCATTGAAAATTTCCAATATATATATATATATATATATTATCCATAAATACATGCATTTATCCATCCAAATATACCAATACTTACATATGTGTGTATGTACATATATAAATACCTACCTGCCTACCTACTTACCAACTTACCTACCTAGCTGATAGTGTTGATTGAAGCATTAGGGCTTTGTTTTGCAGTATTTGCTTGGAAATCCTGCGAATCCTATAAAAAAAAAAAAAAAAGGATCCCTAAGGTCATGGTCTCTGTCTAAATAGATTGATTTTTCATGCAGGAGGTGATGTAATGAAATGGAAATTTTAAGCTTTGATTGATGCCAATCTGTGATGATTTGAGTTTCACTGTAAGGGTTAGCCTTTAGCAAGAGGTGATCGTTGTGTTTGATTTTTCAGCTGTTTCTGTTGTAAGTGTTTGTAATATTAGTTTGTAATATTAACCATTATCCGTGCTGCATTATTGACGATTTTTTTTTAATACTTTTGTGAACTTGCCAAAGAGATTGGAGAAATGTTGTACGTTATGTGATTCATGGACATGTAATTGTAAAATGTACTTGCCAGTGTTCATGTATTTCTTGACCGGTCAATGTTGAAGCATTTATATTGCAATTTCCACTGTTTTAGCCGCATCAGTGCAATGTTGTGTTCATTTGTTAATCCTTCCAGGGCATTGAGGTCAAAAGAATCTGGACAGAATCTGGAGAAGAAGAAAAATCTCTGGCACTTGCAACAAGCCCATTTTCTGCACAAATGTTTGGGTCTGTTACAAACCCATGCATCATATGAAGGGCAATTTCCTTTGTGAGACTTATTCAATCTTCCAAGCGACGTGAATGAATACTGACTGCGCAGTCAATGTGTAAAACGTTTGCCGTTGTGGGCAGAAGGTGGCAGAATGTTTAAGACGCTTATCTGCCAATACAGTGTCTGTAGGGGTCTGGGTTTGATTCCTGCTGTTGCCCTTTCTCCCAGGTTTGACAGGAAAATCACACTGAGCATCTAGTCATTTGTATGAGACAGTAAACCAAGGTCCTGTTTGCAGCACGCACTTGGTGCGCTAAAAAAGAACCCTTAGCAACTAAAGTGGTGTCCTCTGGCAAAAATTCTAAAGAAGAAATCCACTCTTTATAGGTACACAAATATATATGCTGTCAGGCATCTATACCTAGCAGATGTGATGTAGTGCATATGGATTTGTCCAAACACAGTGATGCCTCCTTGAGAAACTGAAAACTGAGACTTGTTAAACAATGACGGTTAAATGTATAAATAAATTTGATCATGTAGTTTTAACAAAAAATAATTCATGTCCACTTCGACATGGCTGCTACCACTTACTACCGCCTTTTTGATATTGATTCACATTCACAAAAAAGTACTGCTCTGACTTGTGTTTCACAGAAGATATTCAATGAACAACTATTTTACGGAAAGTATTTCATAATCTCTCTTGGATAGAGTACACTTCCGCCAGCATGTTTGGAATTAACCCCTTGACTTCTGCACCATAGTGAAATGAGATCAGTGCGGCATGACTCTGAAGTGCAGTCACAACGTTTTTGGTGTACTCATCAGCGGTGTCATTGATCCTACCAAACAAAAGTCATACGGTCCCTAGAGGAATTCGTCCAAACACAGAGTGATGACTTGACATTCTGACCTGTCAGCTTTGGCTGATCACAGTGGGGTGACAGCCCTTCACTGACAAGCATACTCTTCAGTAGCAGTCGTGGAGTTAAGACGTTTTTTATCATTGGTTTGCCATGTTGAGCATTGTTTACCACTGGAAGTCTTTGTTTTAGTTGATTTGATAAAATAAAAAACAACTCATTTTCTGGCCTTTTTTTTTTTTTTTTTTTTTATAGAAAAGATCATCTTTTCACAGTAATCTCTTAAGACTTTTGCTTCAATTTATAATTGTTAGAGCCTTTTTGGTGGTTGTCTTTGTTTTTTGGGGGGTTTTCTTGTTTGTTTGTTTTTTCTTCTATTTTTTGGAAGCGGCATATATTATATCTTATTTTCGTACACTTCATGTAGTACTGGTTGTGACCACTTTAGGTTATACTAGGATGCATACATAATTTATTGTGGTTCTTTGTTTATTAAATGAAAGTTTTCAATTTTTTATATTATTTTTCTTGAAAAATATTTAACTTTAATTTTAATTGTTGAGTTTTTATTTGTTGAAGAAACTACCCTGCCAGCACTATTTGACACTATGTTTACTCATCGAAACTATAACATTTTTGTCCATGTCACTGAACCAAAAATTTCATTAAAAAAAAGTGTACCAGAAAAGACGAACAGAGTAATGTTGTCAGGCAAAAAAGAAGAAGAAGAAGAAAAAAGATAAATATTTACTTTTAGACAAAAACAGACCTCATGGAAAGTTAAGACCAGTTCATAAAAGTGGTGATGTTTTCATGCAATGTCAAAAAATTGAGAGACAATTTAAACTGTGCCTGCTGCGTACTGTCTACCATGAGCCTCAAACAGCTGTTTCAGGAACAAAAAAAAACATGAACAGCTTGAAAAAGTGCATGAGAAAAATCAGTGTTTCAACAAAACATTTTTACAGTTATGCTGTGGTTTAGTAAATGATAGCAATGGTTTTTCATTGTTTAAAGAAAATGGAAGTACATTTACAAGAAAGCACCTCTTGGTGCTTATTGCAGTGGCTGCATACACCACTGCTGAAAATTCAGCATTATTTTACATTCCCCCAAGATGAAATCTGGAAGTTCCGTTGTGGTCCTCAACTGTTTTTTGTGAACTGTGTATAAAGCATTGCACAGATACTCTGAAGTAGTATTGTAGGATTCAGGTATTAAGCTGGTATCCTTTTATGGCTTTTTTATTATTATTTTTTTTTTTAGCACACTGGATATGTCATGTTTTCTTCAGTGTTCCTGTTTTTATTCTCCGGTATTTGTTGTAATCTTTTTGTATATGTCCACCTGTGCTGAGTATTTTGACTTTTTTACCACCAACATACCAATGAGAAATTATATTAAACTGAATGCTTTTGCATCAATGTAAAAACTGAGTTTGATGTTAAAAAATATTTGAATACATGTGAGATTATGTTTCCCCAGTACCTGTTGTAGAAAAAAGCTTCTGTGGACCATTTATGCACATGCATGTATGCACACTAACGCATGGACACACCACATGGTTACACGTAAAACCCCCCACAAAAAACACCGTAACAACCCAAACTTGGGTCACAGAGTCCCTAAAACACACAAGTTTTTATCAACTGGGGGGCACAGCCTCTGGTTTCACTCAACTGGGCATCCAGCTGGGCGCCACCTCCCTGACAGCTACTCTGCCTTTCCCAAAACATGCAAGGGGAAAGAAACACTCCCACTCCACACAACGTGAACACATTCAACCACACGTGCAATATGGGAACACATTCATGCACTTAGATACTCTCACTGGAGAAGAATGAAAGTACAGGCATATGAAAAAGATAAAAATATGCAAATACATTACCTCCTGCGACAGACAGACACGCATGCACACACACACACACACAGAAACAGACACACACACACACACACATTCACACATGCGTGACTACCTTCATTAAACACCAGTTTATTCCATGCCATTTAATGATCAATAATTTATTGTTACCCAGTTGCCGTTACAGAAGAACCCTTGCTTCCAACAGGATCCTTTTGTCTGCTGATGACAGGTGTGCTCATCTGCGAAGGTTTACAGTGATAACCAAGATCGTACAGATAAAGAGAGGCAACAAGCAAATGGGAAACTATAGTTCAGGAGAGGTTGTCTCCCATGTCAGTAGAGAGGATGTCACGTTGGAGACGGCAGGTACAGAGACGAGAGGTGGGTGGGAGTTGTGTAAAGGGAACACGGGATCAGGTGTTCACAGTCAGTGGCCACAAAGCTGACAACAAAAGTCATAGTTATTTCCAAGCCCGTTCTCGTAGGTGTATTAATTACACTGTTCGTGCAAGAATCATACCTCTATTGAGAGAGACCGGGGCAAAGAGGAAACAGAAACACACACACACACACACACACAGATACAGAGAAAGGTGGGTGGGTTGACGTGATTTTAGGGGTACACAGGATGAGGTGTTCATTCAATGAAGTTCCTGACCTCTCATGAAGGTGTGCAGAAAACATGTCAGGTATTTCTGGGCTTTTTGGAAGAACATGTAGGAATATATCAAAGGAAGTGAAACAGTCAACTGCATCTTCCACTTCTAATTCTGAAGGTTTTACACAGGTGAATTTACTTATTAATTTACCTGTTCCTCGTGTGTGACCTTTTCTTTGGCATATTCACAGAGGACAAACAACGTCCCTGACAGTATGCTGTATGCTGCGAACATAATGTTTTTGTTTTTTGTTTGTTTTTTTAATAATTTTTTTAATTTTTTGGTTTGTCGTTTTTGTTTTTTTGTTTTTTGTTTTGTTGGGGTTTTTTTCACCCACAGTCCTACAAGAGACGCGAACGTTCCCATTAACTATGACAGTTTCAGCACGCAAACTATCTCACACACACGCGCGCGCGCGCGCACACACACACACACACCGTGCCCCCCTCCCCAGCACATACAGAGGCACGTTTCGTTTCAACTGGATGTATTGGCTGATAACACGATTACGTTTCTGGTAATTAGTTTTTTAATTAGAAGTCCGGTTTGTCCTTAAAACGCACGCACACACTAACACAGATAAGTATGCACTGACGCGCTCAAGCACACACCGGCCGGCCGTGTGCACGCGCACCCACACACGCACTGTGTTGAACACTCGCGTGTGCGCCATGGCACACACACACACACACGCACACACACACTTACACCAATATATGCATGCACATACGCGCGCGCATACACACACACTTTCTCTCTCTCACACACACCCCACGCACGTGTTTCTCTGGATCAAAACATTCACCCACGTGGTTTCATTGGATCAAAACATTCACCCACGTGGTTTCATTCGATCAAAACATTCACCACGTGGTTTCATTGGATCAAAACATTCACCACGTGGTTTCTTTGGATCAAACCACTCACCCACGTGGTTTCATTAAATCAAAACATTCACCCACGTAGTTTATTTGGTCAAAACAGTCCCCCACGTGGTTTTCTTGGAACAAAAGATTCACCACGTGGTTTCTTTGGATCAAGACATTCACCCACGTGGATTGTTCGGATCAATACAGTCCCCCTCGTGGTTTGCTTGGTTAAAAACAGGAACCCAATGGGTTTGCTCAAAAGAATCGCCCACGTAGTTTGTTTGGATCTCCCCTTTTCACTCACAACTGCAGCCAC